>NC_135493.1:73909787-74263883 GCF_052094955.1 Ictidomys tridecemlineatus | reverse complement strand
GAGGGTGGGCAAAAGGATTGGTGGGGTGATAAAAACATCATGACTTTAAAGCTAGAGAGGTAAGGGTAACTCACCTCATTGCTATGGGAGTGTTAGACACATGTCAGTCAAGAAACAGTCAGCAAGATGGCCTTAGAAAATAGAAGAGACTTTGGTCATGGAAGAGGACTAACAGGAAGCCCCCAGAAAACCATTGCTGTCATAAACTATGAATAGATATGGCAGGATATGGGAGGTGTAGCCTTTTTTTCCCAGTTTGAAACCGTAGACTGTATGTTCTCAAATGGATCCCCATTCACCACTTGTTTTTTTTTTTTTCCTCTTGAAGGTCACAGGAGTTTGGCTCTCTTGCCTCTTTCACTGTCACCACCCACTCTTCTACCTGGGTGCCACCCCCCAAGACTGCTGCCAAACCGGCTCTATTAATTTGAATTGAGATAGACATTTCCCCACTTCTTTGTTACCCTGCCCAGCTCTGAAAAAAAAAGTACAACCCCCACCTAGGATTTTTACAGGATTTTTCCCTTGTAACCACAGGAAAAGATGCAGTGGTAGAGAAAATAAATAAATAATAATGAGAAAATTCCAGATTGTTAGAAAGCACCACCTCTACTTGTCCCTGATCTTCACAGATGTGTATGGAATATGCATATTTTTGGTTGCCCTCTTCCCTAAGACATTTATGGTTTTATCTGTGAAAGAGTTCTTGTCTTAGGAAAACACCTTCTCAACCTTGTCTCTGTGTTGTTTTTTAAAAATTCTTTTTGGTTAGTAAATGTTTCTCAAAGTCCTGTTTTCTAGACACCAGACTAGCTAGGCACTTTCACAAAAAGTGAAGCCCTAGACTGAAAGACTCAGATTTTAGCCCTGAATAGATTTGAGTTGGTTTGCTAAGTTTGAGGCAAGTTTCAGTCCTTTCTGATCCCTGGAAGTCATTCCATTGTAGTAAAAAGAACACTAGATTTTCAGGAGATCTGAGTCCTTGTCATAGCTTTGTCATTCTGTTGACTACTAATAATAGTTACCCTAATATCAATAGTAATATTGGGTTTTTATTTTGTATTAGGCACTGTGCTAAGTGCTTTACATAAATTGTCTGATTTAATCTACACATGTATAATAAGCTTAATGTTATTACTTATTTTCATTTCACAAAGGAAAGTGAGACTTAGGGTAAAGGGTCAGGAGTTACTAAGAGGTACAGTAGAGATGCAAACCTAGTCAGCCTGACTTCAAAGCCTATACAAGTCAATTCCCCTTTTCTGGCTTTGCTTTCTTTTTTTTTTCTTTCTTTTTTTTTTTAAAGAGAGAAGGGAGAGAGAGGGGAGAGAGAGAATTTTTAATATTTATTTTTTAGTTCTCGGCGGACACAACATCTTTGTTGGTATGTGGTGCTGAGGATCGAACCCAGGCCGCACGCATGCCAGGCGAGCGCACTACCACTTGAGCCACATCCCCAGCCCTGGCTTTGCTTTCTTTATTTGTAAAATGAGAATTATATATTGAATGATCTCCAAAGTCTCTGCTAGCTCTAAAATCCTACTTATAGTGATTTCCAGTCTGGGTACTATACTCCACATTGTCCTTTGGTCTTTAGGCTTCCCTGAGTTTAAACTTTACATCCAGACAAATTCAGTCTTGGATCCCTGCATGAAGAATTTCTACAATGTTTCATCCCTTAGGTTTTGAGGGTCCTTTGAGCTTCCTCTTTAAGCTTCCTATGGACCTCTATGGTTCCAATCTTTGAAAGTCCTACTGGCATAATATTTACCACAGTTTTGTTTTCTTCTTTTTTTAAAAAATATTTTTAATATTTATTTTTTAGTTTTCGGCAGACACAACATCTTTGTTTGTATGTGGTGCTGAGGATTGAACCTGGGCCGCACGCATGCCAGGCAAGTGCGCTACCGCTTGAGCCACATCCCCAGCCCTTGTTTTCTTCTTGCATGTGCAGGGCAAACACTCCCTCTGAGTTATAGCCACAATCAATAATTTGTTTTGAGACAGGGTCTCCCTTAGTGGCACAGGCTGGCTTCCGACATGTGATCCTTCTGCCTCAGTCTGTGAGTTGGTGGGATTAGAGTTTCTGGGATTTCATGCATGTGCTGTGACACCCAGTTTTTACCAAAGCATTTTAACCAAAGAGTCTTTCCCTGCCCCCCACCATCAGGAAAAAAAGATCTGGGGGTGTATTTCAGTGTTAGAGTGATTGCATAGGCCTGGGGTTGTTCAATGCCCAGCATTTCAGTCCTTTCTGAACCCTGGAAAA
This sequence comes from Ictidomys tridecemlineatus, assembly GCF_052094955.1. NCBI lineage: Eukaryota > Metazoa > Chordata > Mammalia > Rodentia > Sciuridae > Ictidomys > Ictidomys tridecemlineatus. The sequence continues at coordinate 74,261,614 of NC_135493.1, read as the reverse complement.
GAATCTGAAAGTTTCCAGTACATTGAAACATGCTCATGTTATTAAATTTGCAGGAAAAGAGCTGGATGTGAGAGTTTATATACTATGTACTTATTTTTAAGTTTATTATTTTTATTTATTCTGACTTGTTGTACATGATGGCAGAATGTAATTCATTTCATATTACACATATAGAACACAATTTTTCAAGACACTGATTGTACACAAATTTGCTATGTACTTATAATTTTGATTAAAACACATTGAGAAAAGATAGGAAGAAATGTCAAAAAGTGTTAATGGTGGTTATAGTATTTTTCATTTTCCTTTCCTTAATTTTTTTTCAATTTGCTGTGACTGCATATAATTTTAAACTGGGGGAACTGCTTTGTATTTTGCCTCTTTCTACAAGGGATTTGAAGCACCTTACCAAAAAAGAGTACAAATGTTGTAAGATTATAGAAATAGAAAATCAGATGCATGGAAAGGAAGAGGAAGCTAATATGCAATGACTAAACATTAAACTCACCTTTTGGGGTAGTCAAGGGAAGGGGTAAAATGCAGTCAATTACATAAGTCTTGTTATCAGGAAGAAAGAAGCATGGCATTCCTCAAGAGAGATAGAGATTTTCCTGTCACTACATTCTTTTCTCCCCCTATTTAAAAGACAGAACTTGAGCAAATAAACAAAAACATTGGGAGTGGGGGGAAACATTTACAATCCCCTTGCCCTTCTACAATTTTAATCTTTGCCTCTCAGCTTTCAATCCTTTTCCACAGACACATATAATTTTACATGGTTGTAATTAGAGTCTATATACTATTTTCTGTTCTTCTTTTTTTCCATGAATATATCATAAACACATTTTCATATTTAGTCTTCCATAATTATATTTTTTAACAGCTACATAATGCTCCATTGCTGGTACTAAATTCCATAAGAAATATCTCATGTGGGATTAACATAAGGGACAATGTCCTCAGTAACAGTTTCATAACACATGCAGAAGAGATTTCCATATTACTTTCTCGTAACTACTCTGGCTAAAAGCCAAGGGTGTAACATTAAAACACTTCTGCAGGGGCTAAGCTCAGATGGTTCAGGCATGTAACCTTCTGGTGTTCTAACTTGATCTGAGGACACAACTTAAAATGCCACCTAAAGGAGTGGATGGATAGAATGTCCCTTACAATATATTCCATAAATATCTCTTCTCCTAGCCAGGCTTTTGACAGGACCTCAGAGGCCAACTACATTTATTCCCTGATGAAAGCCAGAAGTATTGGTATGCTCTGTTGTTGATTGAGGCAGGATCCATATGTTTTGAAAGCCAGATGAACAGGTGGTCGGGTGACATGGTTACCATTCTGGCTTGAAAGTTGAGAAGCCTGACTAGTGTTGTTGCCTGCATAGAAGTTTAGCTCATATCCCCATGAAGGTAGGGTGCAGGTGAAACCAGATTTTTCCTAGGAAGTAGCTTTTGGATCTAAGTTCCATACCACAGAGAAGGGTTTTTTGATCTGAATAGTTTTCAAAGCCCTAACCAGTCATGCAGCTTGGGTCTAAGAAAGGAAGTCTCAAAATATTCCAGTGGAACCTCTGGTTTTAGGAATTATAGTGTCCCACTCCGCCTGCCAGTAGGAATTAGCTGCAGAATAGGGTTTTATATTGACCAATTGAATTTTGGAGACTGTCACCAAGGAAGATTAAAATTTTTTACATACATGATGTCAAGCTGTTATTTCTGGCACTAATTATGTACCAGAGCCAATTGCCTCTTAAAGACGACACCTAATATGCAATAATATAACTATGTCGGCTGCATAAAGCCAGATTTACTTTTATTTCAAAATTTTATTGTATAAACATTACAGGCACAAAATGAAAGACGTTTTAGAAATAGAGGAAAAGGAAAAAATAATTACAATCCTACCATTTTAACAAAAGCATCAATAAGCTTTTGTTTACTTCCCTTATTTTTCATATTTATATTCATATTGAATATATCAACTTGTGTCCTGATTTAATAATTGTAATCATACAAGTAATACATGAATATGTTTCTTTAAAAATATAGAACATTATGGGAAAAACCCCTAAAAGTCCCTTTGGACTCTTATCACATAGACTTTTCCCCCTCCCTGAAGTAACCATTGTCATGAGTTTGATAATTATTCTGCTAGACCTTCAAAAAATACTCTTAGGCTGGGTGTGGTGGTACATGCCTATCATCCCAGCAACATGGGAACTGAGGCAGAAAGTTGCCAGTTTGAGGCCAGCCTCAGCAATTTAGAGAGGCCCTAAGCAATTTAGTGAGACCCTGTCTCACAATAAAAAATAAAACGGACTGGGGATGTAGCTCAGTAGTACAGGGCCCCTCTGGGTTCAATCCCCAGTACCACATACATGATGGCAGAGCCCTCATGACCTGATCATCTCTCAAAGATCCCACTGTTGCACTGGGGGTTAAATTTCTAACACATGAACTTTGGTGAACACATTCAAACCGTAGCAATTTTCTTTGCTTTTCTGTGCATAAATGATTATATTAGGCCACTTGCTTTTTTCACCCAAAATGTTTTTGAGGTGTATCCTTGATGATACAACTGTTCATTCCTTTTAATCACTGTATTCTATTTCATTTAGTGAATATGCTGCATTTTATTAAGTCATTCAGATGTATTATCAAGCTGGCCACAGTGGCACATGCCTGTAATCCAGCTACTTGGGAGGCTGAGGCCCAGAGAATCATAGGTCAGTCTTTGCAACTTAGTGAGACCCCGACTCAAAATATAAAAGGATTGTGGATGTATCTAGCATATGTGAGGCCCTAGGTTCAATTCCCAGTACCTTCTCACTGCAAAAAAGATGAATTATCACACTGAAAAGACAAGGTTTTTAGAAAGCCTGTCTTTCTGTGAAATAAATCTACTTAAACAATGTAGAAATTCATCCCAACACCCTCACGTGACGTGTATTAAACTAAAATCCTCCATCAACCATTTCACTTGCCTACTAAAAGCTTTGAAGATGACAGAGTTGTACATAAAGTCAACAGAAAAGTACAAACATCTTACAAAAATGGTCTTGGCTCAGTCAGCGTTGTTCAGTTAGTTGGGTTGTGTGTCACAAATGGGGTTTAGACCCGGAGAGAACTGATGTACTTTCTTGTTTTCTGTAAATGCCTGTGGGGCTCCCTGAATCCCCATCCAGATCTCCTTTATCACCAGAAAGTTCCTGGCTGTTTCATATAGCCTGCAAAATCTATAGCTCACAAAGATAGGCATGTGGTTACACAATTTGCTCCCAGAGTAGGCTCCAGAATGTCCAGATGCAGTGTCCAGTTGATCTTTCCTGGCAGTATCAGGCAGATATGACAGCACATGTGGGCTGAAGAAATACACAGCCTGCCCCTGGGAACAACAGGGAGGGACTCAAAGGCACAAATACATTCTTAATACAGACAAAAATAAAAGGAGATAAAAATATGCTAGCTATGCCTGTTATAAAAATCAATTACAAGCTACTCTTTTTCATATGGGCCTCCATATATGAAAGTATACCTATCCTCTTGTCTTTCCCTTCCCCCTCCCATTTCCTGTTCTTTTATGTTTACTTTCTCTGATCTCTGCTTAGTCCTTTTCTCCCTCTGCCTCTGGCAGTTTCCACCGCTGATCCCCTTTTTTCTTTTTCTGGGGCCAATCTTATAGTATCCTTCAAGAAGATCATGAGCTCTGTTAATCTGTAAGTGGTATCAGGCCATTAAGATATAAGTTAAAGAGAAAAGAGGCTTAAACACAGTCCTGTTTTACTTGTGATTGAGATTTGGTGTACCAGGGACCCTGTATGTACCCTGAGTCTTTCTACTTTAAACTTTAAAAAAACAAAGTCCCTTCCCCCACTATAAGAGCAATACATGTTTACTAAAAAATGTATTTTAGAACTTTTTTTTTTCCTTTTGGTATTGGGGATTGAATCCAAGGTTGCTTTACCACTGAGCTTCATTCCCAGTCCATTTTATTTTTAAATATTTATTTTTTCATGATTTTTATTGGTATATTATAATTGTACATACTGGTGGGACTCTTTTTTTTTTTTTTTTTTGCAACAGGGTCTCATTAAGTTGCTGAGCGTGGCCTCAAACTCATGATCCTCCTGCCTTAGCAATCCCAAGTCACTGATATTATGGGTGTGCACCACTGTGCTTGGCTCAGTATTTTGGTATGTTTATTTCCAGTATTACTTTTTACCTTTGGAATGGATTTTAAAAACCCAACACCATTGTAATCAAATTGTACATACACTTTTGTTTCCTCCTGATTTAACATGTGAACATGTTTTCAATTAATCACAGGACTTCATAAATATAATTTTAGCACCTGTATAGGATTCTTTCAGTTGTATCTACCATACTTTAATTGTTTCTGTATTGTTAGCTATCTATGTTGACATGATATTAAAATGAGAATTTGCACAAGCCTTAAATATCAAAGATCTATGTGAAGCACATATAGATTGTCCCAGACCAGTAATTGCCTATGCAATCACAAGGAAATGATAGTTCAATGAAAGCTGTAATTTTTCAGTCAATGATAGTTTTCCCCACAAAATTTAAGAGACTATATATAATATCAGTGAATCTTATAGTAATGTCAGGACCTTTCTATCCATGATGGAAACCTGATGTAGTAGGGAAAAATAATACTTTGGAATCAGACATCCTTTCCTTTATTTAATAGATATTAATTGAGTGACTTTTATGTGCTCATGACTGTTAATACGCTAAAAAGAAAAACAAAATGCTTGCTCTCATGGAGCATATAGTTCAGGGGAGTTCATGGGTTATCAAACAAGAAATTACACACAACATGCTAAATGCTAAGATGGGGAAATGTTGGGGGCCATAGGTATATAAAAGATGGTATCTAACCTACACTAGGGGGATCAAGAAGGCTTTCTGGAACAAGTGACAATAAATAGGAGTTAGCAAGCTGAAAATACAAAAGAGTCTAGGGGAGTGTCTTTGTTTTTCAAACAGAGAAAGCAGTAAGAACAAAGACTTATAAACATGAGAGAAACTTTTTTTCTGATGGGGTCTCACTATGTTGTCCAAACTGGTCTGGAACTCCTGGGTCCAAGCTATCATCCTGCCTCAGCTTCCTGAATAGCTGGGACTATAGGTGTGTACCACCAGGCCCATCAAGAGACTTATTTTTGTGGGTACCAGGGATTGAACTCAGGGGCACTTGACCACTGAGCCACATCCCCAGCCCTATTTTGTATTTTATTTAGATACAGGGACTCACCGAGTTGCTTAGCACCTTGCTTTTGCTGATGCTGGCTTTGAACTCAGGATCCTCTTGCCTCAGCCTCCGGAGCTGCTGGATTACAGGCGTGCGTCACTATGCCCTGTTATCAAGATAATTTTATCTGAAAATGTCTTTATTTTGTTTTGATTCTTAAATGTTATTGTAATTTAACATAGAATTCCAGGTTGACAATACGTTTTTTCCCAACAATTTAGAGATGTTTTCCTGTGGTCTTCTAGTTTGCATAGTTCCTGAGGTGATTATGCAATGTTGTTGTTCTCTGGACGCTTTTATGATTTTCTCTTTATCTTTGGCTCTCAGCAGGTTGATTATGATACCAGTAGGTACAATTTTCTTCATATTTATTCTGTTTGAGCTTTACAGAACTTGAATCTATAAATGTATGCCTTTTGCCAAATTTGAGACATATTCAATCATAATTGCTTCAAAGAATGTTTTTGCCCAGCTACTCTTCTCCTTTTGGGATTGCAATCAAATGTATTTTAGACCTGTGGTATTATACTACAGATCTGAAAGGCTTGGTCCATAATTTTTTCCCATCCTTTTTATCTCTTCTTCAGATTTGACATTTTTATTACTATATAGTATAGTATATAGTGAACCCAGAGTTTCACACTTATTAAGCAAGTACTCTGCCACTGAACTTCATCCCCAGACCTTTTTGTTTTGTTTTGAGACAGGGTCTTGCAAAATTTCTGAAATTGTCTTTGATCTTCCATCTGATCCTCCTGCCTCAGCCTCCTGAATATAGGCATGTGCCACTGTGCCTGTATATCTTCAAGTTCTTGAATTCTGTTATTTCATTCTGCAATTAAGTCCATCTAGTTAATTTCTCCTTTCAGGTATTATATTTTTAATTCTAGAATTTCCATTTAGTTTTTTTTTCACGTTTTCTGTTTTTCTATTGAGGTTTCTTTTTTGTTTGTTTGTTTATCACCAGGGTATTTTTCTCTCCTCATTAAGCATCATCATCTCCAGGTTGGCCTCCATTGTCTTTTCCCTGGAGAATGCATCACATTTTCCTGATTCTTCATGGATTAATTTGATAGGGTTTCCTGGACTTTGTGCATGCTATGTTGTGGGGCTGCTGGATTTTGTTATGTTCTCTGAACAGTATGGATATGTTGGTTTCAACAGGCCATCAGCTTGGTTAGATTTGAACTGCACTCTACCTTGCCTGCACTGGGTGGCAGCTCAGATCTCAACGTTGTCCTTTCCATCTTAGATGGAAAAACTGCTTTGAATCTGCTCTATGTGTTCATGGTTCAAAATACACCTTGAAAATAGTTTATACAGATAATTTAGAACTCCTTTTCTCAAGGTCTCTCTCTCTCTCTCTCTCTCTCTCTCTCTCTCTCTCTCTCTCTCTCTCTTAGTACTGTGGACTGAACCCAGGGATACTGAGGATGTAGCCACTGAGCTACATCCTCAGCTCTTTTTTATTTTTTATTTTGAGACAGGGTCTCCTTAAGTTGCTTAGAACCTCAATAAGTTGCTGAGGCTGGCCTTGAATTTGTGAGCCTCCTTCCTCAATCTCCTGAGTCACTGGCTTCAGAGTCTCTCCTTTCTGAGGTTTCCCTTATTTTTCCACTGTGGTTGTCCCCTGCTCTGTCCTCTGGTTCTCCAGGCTAGAAAAGCTGGTTTTCAAATGGAGTTTTAGTAGTCTGGACAGTGATTGCAGACTGTCCTCAGGCTAAAGTAAAAAATGGGAAATTTACCTCATGCTGATCCCTTATTTCAAATTCCAGTTACTCTCTGGAAATATTCCTTTTGTCTACTTTCTGGAGCTAGCAGGTAGTTTGCAAGTTGGGTGGGGTGTGTGCTTTTTCAGAGTTTACAGGTGTTATCTATTGAGAATTTTTGTCATCATACTGAGAATAGAAAGTGTGAGAGATTCTCAGATGAACTTACTTCATATTTGAGGGGTGGATATCATAGACCTCAACTGCTTTCTTTTTCATCTTAATGTTTCTCTATAAAAACACTGAGTCTCCTCTTGCTTCAGAGAAAAAACAGTCTAATTTGTCTACTTTCCCCCCATCACTTCCTGATTATAGCAGAACCTACAATTTACCTATCTATTCTTTCATTGATCTAACAAACATGTATTAAACCAGGCACTGTGCTAGGTGTTAGGAATAAAAAAACATGTGCAAAAATAAGCCAGGCATGGAGTGTTGGCATATGCCTGTAATCACAGTGACTCAGGAGGCTGAGGCAGGAAAATCATAAATTCGAGGCCATTCTGAGCAACTTAAGGGAGATCATGTCAAATAAGTAAATAAAATAAAATAAAAGGCTGGAGCTGGAAATGTAAGGCTCTGAGTTCTATTTCCAGCAAAAAAAAAGTCAAAGGTCTAGCTTCTTCATCACCCAAAATTAACTTTTTTTTTGTGGTGTTGGAGATGGAACCCAGAAACTCACTCTAGCAAGGTAAATATTCTACCACTGAGCTGTACCCCTAGTCCCAGTCTCTTTAATTTTTCTGCTTCCTCCTCCATTGACCCATTGACTCTGGTGGCCAACCTCTTCTTGCCTTCCCATTGTTCTCCCTCCTCATTAATTTCTCCTTTTATTTTCCAAGTAGAGAAATTCTCAGAGACTATGTTCTTAGCAGTCTTCTCTTTCTTTCTTTCTATCTCTCTCTTTCCACCTACTGGGGTGGGGGTTGAACCCAGGGTCTCTCACATGCTGGGCAATGACTCTAGTACTGAGGTACACCCCTAGTCCATCCTTGGCAGTCTTTTTTTAAAAAAATATTTTGTTGTAGATTAACACAATGTCTTTATTTTATTTATCTATTTTTTATGTGGTGCTGAGAATTGAACCCAGTGCCTCACACGTGCCAGGCAAGCGCTCTACCACTGAGCCACAATCCCAGCCCTTGACAGTCTTAATCTTAGCATTTCTACTACCTTCCATGCTCAAGATTCCCAAATCTATCTTCAGCTTGACCTCTCCCTTCAAACTGAGATTTGCATTTCAGTTAATAGTCTCTGCCCGGTTGTCCAATGATGATATTAAACTGCATGTAGTGAAAATACAACTTATTGCCTTGCTTCTGAATCCACTCCTCTTCCTGTGTGTTTCTATTTCACTTAATTCTGACACTGAAAACACAGAGTTAAATAAGAACTGTGTCCAGGTTTTTGCAAAAGCTATCTTTGCATTGGGTATTGGGCAGAAAGTTTAACTAAAGGAAAGACTCTAAAGACCATTCCAATACTGTAATTTTGTCATGTTTCCAGCACAGTACCACTCACTTCCTTGGAGGAGTTCACAATAAAATTGAGGGAAACCAGGGGCTGGGGTTGTGACTCAGCAGTAGAGTGCTTGCCTAGCATGTGTGAGGCCCTGGGTTCGATCCTCAGCACTACATACAAATAAATAAATTAAATAAAGGCATGTGTCTAACTACAACTAAAAAATAAATATAAAAAAAGAAATTTAGTTTTAAAAAAATTGAGGGAAACTAAACAATAGATATCTGGTCCTGACTTCAAATGCAACAGGAGCCTAGCACGGTGCAGCTACTTGGGTGGTGCAAGCAGAAACAACGAAATTTTAAAGCCAGTCTCAGCAATTGAGCAAGACCCTGTCTCAAAACAACAACAACTTAAAAATCACTGGGGATATACCTCAGTGATAAAGTGTCCCTGAAGTCAATCCCCAGTTTAAATAAAAATGCAGTAGGAATTCAGAGAAAGGGGGTGGTGTGCACTGAAGTAAGAGAAAACTTCCCGGAGAACCAAGCTAAGCTCTTTAAAGTTAGAAGCTCTCTTCTATTTAATTTCTATTCACACAGCACTATTCTCTGCACACTGTAGAAACTCCATAAAGCTTTTTGAATTATTTTATAATATTATTAAATCTTATTGAGTACACAGTGAGCACATAGTTCTTCACTAAATGATGTGGGAGTTAACCAAGATTTGATGCAGTCTCTGACCTTTTCTAGTCAATCAGTCAACCAACAAATATTTACTGAGTACCTATTATTTGCTATGCACAATGCTAGGAATTATGGAGGATGCAAGAGAAATGTAAGCTTTAGTCCCTTCCCTTAGGGAGTTTTCAATATGGTTGGTAAGATGAGACATATATGCACACAAGGCTAAATAAGAATGTGAGTCAGAGCCAAATGAACATTACAGACAATAAGTGTAAAATTTTTTTTAAAAGTACAGATTAATGTAGACTAGATGGATATGATGGCTTTATGGAAGAGGTGGAAACTGCACTGGGCTTTGAAGGATGGGCAGAAATTAAATAAGCTTGAAGTTCTCATAGTTGTTAAGGTGATAGAATTCAACAAAAACATTTTCAGGCTAAAGACCAAACAGAAAAATATCCAGGCAGCAGTAAGCGGTTTATACCAGAGTGTTACTGAGCAGTTGTTAGTGTCATTCTACCCTTTCCCACAGCAAGAATGTTTTTTTCTCCTTCTGTTTTTTTCCTAATGTTCCGCCTGCCTCCCATCTTCCCTGCTTTAGGTGACACACAGAGCTATTTTTCCCCTGAGAGATATGTTTAAAGCTTGGGCTCAAAAATCAAACTATCTGGGTTCAAATCCCAACTTTGCCACTTATTAGCTGTATAATTTTCAGCAAGTTGCTTAATGTGTCTCTGCCTTATCAGCACACTGCAGACATAAAAATAGTACCTAGGCTCTGGCATGGTGGCACATGCCTATAATCTGAGTGACTTGGGAGGCTGAGGCAGGAGAATCACAAGTTTAATGCCAGTTTGGGCAATTTAGCAAGACCCCATCACAAAATAAAAAAATAAAAAGGGCTGTGGAAGTAGTTCAGTGGTAGAGTACCCCTGGTGCAATCCCCAGTACAGGAAAAAAATTGTACCTCTCTCATAGGGCTGTTTTGAAGATTTTTTGTATGGTGCTGGGATGGAACCTAGGGCCTCATGCATGCTAGGCAAGTTCTCTACCACTGAGCTATACCACAGCCCCTGTTTTGAGGATTTACTGAATTGAAATATATAAAGTGCTTAAAATAGAGCATGGCATGTAATAAATGTTCAATAAGTGTTAGCTTTTATTAAGGGAAAAAGCCTGGCTAATTACAATACTATTATCTTTCCAGGTCTTACTGTCACTAGATAATTAATTCTATAATTTATGAATACCTCTGTGGAAGCTGGAGGCCAAACTCTTGTCAGCTGATGGCCTAGGTCTTTAGCAACCTCCATAAACATGCACAGATACTCATACACTTAGGTCACTCCACTGTTTCTCAGATTGTCCTCACCCCTAGGCGATCCAGAGATACTTTGGTAACATAAATACAATCGCCAACTTAAGTAGACAAGTTGAATGTTTAAAGAGCTTTTCATCAGCACAGGGAGGGAACTGACAACTTTCAGACGGGATTTGGTTGAAAGTAGAGACTATCCCTAGGGAGGCGCCAGGTGAAATTAGGGTTAAATGAACTTCAAGAAGGGAAGTCACTAATGGTAAAAAGCAGCTGGATGGGTGTGTGTGGAAAAAGCGGGGCTCCATAGAAAGGCAGCTCAACTCTAGATCCCCTAGAATACAGAATGCATGAAAGCTGCTTTTTTGTTTTCATTACTGCATTAACTTGTTTTACACCCAGACTAGTCCCCTGCTCCAAAAAACCCAAAATTCCAGGGACTTTTGATTTGCCATTTCCTTGGGACACTCTGAATAGAGTATAAAAAAATTTCTTGTCGGTATGATTGCATAACACTAATTCAGAGCTTGTGAAATCTCCTTCAGGGAGAAATTTAAGGGCTGGAAGATGGATAGGTGTCTGTCTGATTAAGGTACAGTATTGCCTGTGGGCAGGATAACAAACTAAAAGAGATCCTTTCCAATATAAGGATCCTAAATCTTTATTTCTCATTTTCCCCTATTCTTGACTTCTTTTGACAAAGAATAAATATGGTCAAGGAAATGCAATATTAGGGACAACAGACATCAAAGTTCTGATGTTACCTGTTTGCCAAGGGATTTGACTGGCTACTCCGTGTGGTGGTGATGGTGGTGATGGTGGTGGTGGTGGTGGTGGTGATGGTGGTGGTGGTGGCGGGATGGTGGTGGTGGTGGTGAGGTGGGTTGGGGTGGGTGTGTGGGTGGGAGATGAATTGAAGTCTAAAGGATAACTGTGCTTTGGCCAGTAACACTTGGTAACTGTGTGCCTCCCATGAAAAACAAAAAGGTGTGTGCATGTGTGTGTGTGTGTGTGTGTGTGTGTGTGTGTGTGTGTGTCTGTCTGTCGCACTTGTTAACAGCTGTTATTACCTTATTTTTGCAAATGATTTAATTAGCCCAATACCTTTTACTCTTTTCCTTTTTCTATCTTATCAAACCTTTCTCTTAAAGACCAAGGATAGGTTATTTACACCTCATTGTGAATTTAACTTACACAATTCTCCTGGGGCTCTTTGATTTTAAGCCTTATCTTTTCACTCATCTATAAATTCAAATTTTTACTTTCATTCCCTCCAGCTGTTAAACACATTTCAATCACTCCTATCCTTAAGAACACACAAACAAACAAACAAACAAACAAACCTTTCTTTGACAATGCATTGCCCTCTAGCTACTGCAATCTTTTCTTAGGCAAGCTGCTCAAAACAATTTCTTTACTAAATATTTCTATTTCTCAGATTCAGTTCTCAATCCACTTCATCTGGGTTCTACTCTACCAAAGTTGAGTATCTGACTCTACCAAAGTTGCTCTCATTTAGGTAATTGTCAAACCCAGTGAACATTTCAGGGCTTATCTTTTTTTGACCTTTCTACTAGAGTAAACACAGTTAACCACCTACTTGCTCCTTCTGGAAACTTTAAATCCCTTGCCTACAGATCACTATCATCCCCTAGTTCTCTTTTCTACCTTTATGACCTCTCTTTATAAACATTTCTTCCTCTGTTTGTCCTTTAACATTTTTCACAAATGGAAATGTTTTTTTTTTTCCTGATTAAAAAAAGAATGTAAGCCTTGGGCTTGATCCCCAGCACCACAGAAACAAAACAAAACAACAGAATATATATCCATTGTTAAAAAAAAAAGTCAGATCCTGGCTGAGCATGTGGCTCAGTGATAGAGCACTTGGCTGTTAAGTGTGAGGCCCTGGGTTTGATCCCCAACACACCCCCACAAAAGGGTGGATCCTAGGGGATGGAAATGTAGCTCAGTTGCAGTGTGCTTGCCTAGCATGTATGAGGCTTTGATATTATCCAAAGCACAGAAAAAAGCGTCAGATCCTTTAGAAAATGATAAATAAAAAATGCAAAATCCAACTGAGATCCCAGAGGAAACCATCATTATCTTTTTCACGTACATGCTTCCAGATTTTAAAAAGTAAAAAAAGGTGTGCAATTGTGCACACTTGTAATCTCAGTGACTTGGGAGGCCAAGATAGGAGATTCCCAAGTTCAAAGCCACCCTTAAAAATTTAGTGATGCCCTGTCTCAAAATGAAAAAATAAGAAGGACTTGGGATATAGCTCAGTGGTAAAAAGTCCCTGGGTTCAATCCCAAGTACAGAAAAATAAAATTATATATATGGGGGTGAGGATGTAGCTCAGTGGTAGAGTGGTTGTCTTGCATGTGCATGGCCCTAGTTTTAAGCCTTAGCACTACAATCTCTCTATATACATACATACATACATACATATATAATTATATATGTATATACATATATATATATATCATCTACATTAATATAAATGGTATCATGCTATAATTTTTATACCTTTATCTTATTTAATTATTTTTATGTAGTGCTGAGGATTGAACCTAGTGCCTCACATGTGCTAGGCAAGTGCTCTATCACTGAGCCACAACCCCAGCACCCATGCTATGATATTTTTACCAGCTTCTTTCACTTTTTTACAGACATGATTCCATATCAACTGGTATAGAACCTTATTTTATTTTTGGTGCTGGGGATTGAACCCAGAGCCTTGTATGATAAGCATATGCTCTACCACTGAGCTACACTCTTGGCCTTGGACATTATTTTAAATAAATATATAGGAGAATCCTGAATTTGTCCATTTATATAACAGACTGGGTTTTATGATGAAAGTGACTTGAGATGTAATGCCTTGTAAAATACAAACTATTATCTATAATATAAACAGATTCACAAACTGGGCTTAGTGTCCTATGCCTGTAACTACTAGGGAGGCTGAGATATGACGTATGTACTTGAGCCCAGGAATTGGAGACCAGCCTGGATCTCAACCAGCATAACAACAAATTCACAAATTAGAAGACAATGACTAGGGGCTGGGGATGTGGCTCAAGCGGTAGCGCGCTCACCTGGCATGCATGTATCCCGGGTTTGATCCTCAGCACCACATAACAACAAAGATGTTGTGTTCACCGAAAACTAAAAAAAATAAATATTAAAAAATAACTCTCTCTCTCTCTCTCTCTCTCTCTCTCCTCTCTCTCTTTTAAAAAAAGAAGACAATGACTACAAAAATACTGAATAAAATAAAAATTTACTCTTAAAACCAAGGTCCTGCCAGGCATAGTGGCACACACCTGTAATTCCATCTCCTCAGGAGGTTGAGGAAGGAGAATCATAAGTTCAAGGGCAGCCCGAGCAACTTAGTGAAACCCTGTTTCAAAAAAATAAATATAAAAAGGGCTGAGGATGTAATTCAGTGGTAGAGCACTTACCTAGCATGCATGAGGTTCTGGGTTCAATCCTTAGTACCACAAAAACAGAAATAAAAAAACTACCAAGATCCTTATGCTGTTACCTTTGTGTAATTATCCATTTATTTCTTCATGATAACTTATTGGAACTGAACATTTTGAGTCAAAGATTTCTGTATATAACATTAACATATTTTAAACTAAAAAAGTACTTAAACATAATAAAAGAAAAAGAACTCTCTTTGCCATCCAAGACTCCTTTTCTCTAATTCTGCTCTCCAACAACAACCAGCATTACAAGTTTTCTTGAAGTTAAAAGTTTTTTATTTTTTGTTTTTTAATGTACTGCCAATCTGCTCCCCAGAAAGATTGCTGGGATTCACATTCTCGCCAGAACTGCATGATCTCACCAACTTTTAAAATTTCAGTCTTTGCCTCTTCACATTTTTCTTTCTGTACTATGTGCTGGTGACTCCCAAGTCTTTATCTATAACCATGACCATGCCCTGGAGCTCCAGGCAAGTATTTTCAACTGTTAGCTGGACATCTCCACCTGAATGCCCTACAAACAAGCCTGATTTATCTGAACTAAACTCATTGTCTTCCCTCCCAAACTTACTACTCTTTCTGTAATTCCAGTTTTGATTGATAGTACTTAGTTATGTAAGTCAGAAACCTAGGGGTCATCTTTAATTTCTTCCCTCTTCCCTACCTCCAAATAGTAATAATAGCTGTTACTAAACACTTATTGGCTTGCACATGTAATATTTTATCTCAAATTCTCACAACAGCCCCAGAGGTAGATTTTCATCTTAAGATTTTCACTTTACAGATGAGGAAAACTATAACTTGTTCAAGGTTATACAGCTGGGAAGCAGGATTTAAACACTATCAGCCTCAGTTCATGGCTCACACATATATGTCCTAGACTATACTATCAAAAAAGCTAATACAAGTCCTATTTTATTTTCTCAGTCGCTGTCCTATCTTTTCTCTTTTCTCCATTCCCACCATCATCACCTGATTCTAACTCTTGTAAATACTTCCATAAGTAGTCACATTCAATTCAAATACATTTTCCATGTTACCTGCAAAACAATCCTTCAAAAACATAAATCTGATCATGTCATTTTCCTCCCAGGATCCTTCAGTGGCTTCCTATTACCTGTGATAAAGACAGCGATCCTTTGGTTAATAATCAAGGGATCCCTCTCCTCTGCTCATTTCCAGCCACCCTATCTCTCTAAACACTTTCATCATATAATCCAAACTGGTGATAACTGCCTAAAATTATCTTGCTGTTTCTTATCTCAAGGACTTTGTATGCCTTCTTCTGCCAGAAATTATCCTTCCCCATTTTATTTGTTTTCCTTTCCCATTTTTACTCCTATTTGTCCTTTGTGTCTTTTAAACTCAGATTTCTCCCTCCCTCCTTTCCCCTTTCCTCTTTCCCCTTTCCCCTTTCCTTTCCTTCTTTTTGCCAGTCCTCATGTGTGCTGAACAAGTCATAAGCTACCACTGAGATTTTTATTTCTTTAATGGTAATGGAGACAAAACCCAGGGGCACTTTTCCACTGAGCTACATCTCCAGTCCTTTTTATTTAAAAAATTGTTTTTGGTTCCAGGGATTGAACTAGGGGTACTCAACCACTGAGTCACATCCCCAGCCCTTTTTTTGTATACCTTTATTTTATTTTTATGTGGTGCTGAGGATCAAACCCAGTGCCCTACCACTGAGCTATAATTCCAGCCCTTTTTATCTTTTATATTGTGACAGGGCCTCACTAAGTTGCTGAGGCTGGCTTCAAACTTCTGATCCTCCTGCTTTGGCCTCCCCAGTAGCTGGAATTATAGGGGTGCCAGCAGGCCTGGCAACAAAGAGGTTTCTTCCTCCAGGAAACCTTCTCTAATTCCTCCAATTATACATGTCTTGTGTTCTACTTTGACTATTTGCTTATTTTATATTTGTAACATTGTATTAGTTTGGTTAATTTTTCTCCCTTGCTAGAATGTTAACTCCTTGAGGGCAGGGACTCTCTTATTTAATTCTATGTCTTTGGTATTTAGCTTGATGCTTGGGAGGTAAGTACTTGCTTAGTAGATATCAACTAAATTGAATTAAATAACTTAATTATGAAGTTGTAGGGCTTTGTGATTTGTTTAAGTTAAGCCATCAATGATATAGGAAATATTTTTTGAGAAGAGAAAGTCAGGTGTAGGGAGGAAGAAAGATGACCTGAAATTACCATCTGTCCACCCCTTACTATGGTAATTTAGTAAATTAGTCTCATAAATTTCAATATTAATAGATTTTCTCATGTAAATGTGTATTCTATTTCCCTTATGGGTTGCAAGCAATCTTAGAGCATTGCCAAGTATGGAGTTCTGCAGAATAGAGATAAAAGGTATGAAATAAATTCCATTAAATATGCTGAGAATGGGATACTGAGTACACCTGGAATTAGCGTCTACGTGACAGCATGGGACGGATGACGGTATGCCCACTTTTCCGGAGAAGTGAGAATGAGAAATTATCTTTTTTTTTTTTTTTTTAAACTCCATTCTAATAGCTCACTGCTTTCCTGGCACTGTAATGCTCACTCAGTACTCAATTGTGTACGGCACGAATTGAAGTGAACTGAAACTATCAGTGTCATAAGTGACAGGTTTGCATTCTAGGTTCTTGGTACTATTATTGGAACCCCACCCTCCAGAGACTATCCTTCTATTTTCGCGG
Source organism: Ictidomys tridecemlineatus (assembly GCF_052094955.1). Taxonomy (NCBI): domain Eukaryota; kingdom Metazoa; phylum Chordata; class Mammalia; order Rodentia; family Sciuridae; genus Ictidomys; species Ictidomys tridecemlineatus. Next base: position 74,244,914 of record NC_135493.1, on the reverse strand, counting down.
AAAACCAGGCTTATTCAGGTCACAAGGCTTTGGCCTATCACTGTAGGATCCTAGCTTGTGAGGCAGTGCCCATTCCTGATTGATACACGATACAAGACAATTTGTTGGGTCGAGGAGTGAGGATTGGCAGAGCCTGCTGGTGGTGCTTCGCAGGGTATTGGATGGTGCCTACTGGAGATGCAGATTCCGGGGCAATATAAATGCCACCCCGAAGTCTGAATGAGGCCTCCTCCGTACCGGGTTTGCAGCCGTCAGCGTGGCCGCTATTCAGGGCGCAGGGCTCAGGGCCCGTAGCCGGGGTGCTGTGCGCGTGCGTGTGCGCGGCGCCGCTGTCTGTAGGTTGGCTGGTTATTTTGCAAACGGGAGGGGCTGTGCGCGCTCCTTCCTCTGGCCTCTGTCCCCCACCCCCCCTTCCCCAGTCCCGGTCTCTCCTTAGGAAAGATGTCGGACACGGCAGTAGCTGACACTAGGCGCCTTAACTCGAAGCCGCAGGACCTGACCGATGCTTACGGGCCGCCAAGTAACTTCCTGGAGATCGACATCTTTAATCCACAGACGGTGGGCGTGGGCCGTGCGCGCTTCACCACCTATGAGGTTCGCATGCGGGTGAGTCACGGGGTGAGGGAGACAGCTGAGGAAGGACGGGGCGGCGGGGGGGGGGACGGGTGGAGGCTGCTATGGGGACAACTAAAGGTGGAGAAGACGCTGGAAGGGGTCATTTAGGGGTTAGGGGCTTACTGGGATTGGAGAGAGATCTGCACACTCGGTTGTGGCCCAAGGATTCTGGAAACTCCTCAGGGGGACATCGGACGGGGATGAGGAAAAACAAGTATACACGAGGAAGAAGTGAAGCTTGGCTGGATAGAGTGAGGAAGATGGAAAAAGATTAGAGTGAGGAATTCAAGTAGATAGGAGTCATGACTGACAGAAGGAAGGACAGGGAGGGTGGAAGAGAGCTGGGGGATGGAAAGCCTAAGCGTTATCGCTGGGTCCCATAACTAAACTAGGTTGTGGGAAATCTGAAGAGGGAGGGCAGATAGTCTGGGCTTCTTCCTAATGAGGTCTCTTTGGGATGACGGGGCTAAGCAAAGCCTTGGATTAAAGGGGAAATAGACTCCAGGAAGGGCATACAGTGGGTTTGTGGAGGCCAAATAGAGAGTCTCCTTGAGACTAAGTACTTTCCTGATTTGTTTAGGATTAACATCTGAAGGAGAGAAATGTTTTATGCTTAAGTTTTCTCAGGTACCACATGCTGTGCCTCACCGTGAACCTGGCCCTGCACTGGGATTGGTGGATTGTCAGTTGCAGCTCTCATCTGTGCTGATCCTTTAGAATTGAAGTATTCAGAATGTTTGCTTCAATATTTGTTGGCTCTCACATGGGTTCTCTTTACATGAATGGCTATTTGCCTTTTCTGTCGTATATTAACCTTTTGGATTCTGACCCTGGTCTGTAGTTGCCTTAATACATGACATTTCAGGACTACCCCAGGAGTTGCTTCTTCCAATGTGCACTACAGAGGACTTTATTCTCTAGTGCTTAGTCCACAGTGCAAGGCTGGAATGTGCAGATAAAGTATATGGTTTGAAGGTTTTTTTTTTCCCCCCAGTTGAAGTGGTTATAGGTGAAAAAGTTCAAGAACTATTTTCTAGTTTTCCTTATATTTTCTTCTCAGTCTAGAGAGCCAGAGTGTTCTCTATGGATAGCATCCTCCTCAAACAGCATTGAAGACCTGAAAGTATGATGCTTTCATTTTTTAAAAAAAATTTAGTTGTAGATGGACACAATACCTTTATTTTTTTAATTTATGTGGTGCTGAGGATTGAACCCAGTGCCCTATGCATGTGAAACAAGCACTCTATTACTGAGCCCCAACCCCAGCCCAGCTTTTTTTTTTTTTTTTTTTTTTTTTGGTACCAGGGATTGAACTCAGGGGCACTCAACCACTGAGCCAAATCCCCAACCCAATTTTGTATTTTATTTAGAGACAGGGCTCACTGAGTTTCTTAGCACCTTGCCATTGCTGAAGCTGGTTTTGAACACGTGATTCTCCTATCTCAGCCTCCCAAGAGCCTCTAGGATTACAAGCATGCACCATGGCTCCTAGGCCAATGCTTTCATTTTTGAGTAAGTGAATTGAATGAGAAAGTGTGACCTCCTGTCTGGGCTTTGAAATCTCATTGAGAAATGATCTCCAAATTCCAAGTTGGCAAAGTCCAAATTGAAGAAAGAAATGTAAATAGCAAAGCATGAGAAACACTTGTTTTATAGTCTTATATAGATAAGAATTTTTTTTTCAGTACTGGGGATTGAACCCAGGGGCATTTAACCACTGAGCCACATCCCCAGTCATTTTCATTTTTAAATATTTATTTTATTTTATTTTTAGTTGTAGATGGATACAATACCTTTATTTTATTTTTATGTGGTACTGAGGATCGAACCCAGTGCCTTCCACATGCAAGGTGAGTACTCTACCACTGAGCTACAAGCCCAGCCCCACAATTTTAATTTTTTATTTTGGAACAGGGTCTCACTAAGTTGCTAAGGCTTCCCTAAGTTGCTGAGGCTGACTTTGAATTTGTGATCCTCCTTCCTCAACCTTCTGAGTTGCTGGGATTACAGGCATATGCCACCATGCCCACCTAGATAAGAACTATTTGAAATAATCTCTCTGGGGAAGAATGAAATTTAGGTCCTTCAAAACATGATAGAAACAGGGAACTGTTAGTAGTGGAGAACATAACCTGAGGGAGATGGACTTAACTTGTTCAGTATAAAGACTCTGCTGTGGGATTTTGGAGACATTGTCTTGATATATTATCTAAGAGCCTTAGGAAGTATGGATGAAATAGCTGTCTGCTAGGTATTCTAATAACAGAGACTGTTCATCTAATGCTTACTGTGTTCCAGACACTGAACTAATTTTAATTTCAACCTTAATCCTTGCAAAATACTGTGTGGTGGCACATGCCTGTAATCCCAGTGACTCTGGAGGCTGAGGCAGGATTACAAATTTGGCAACTAAGTGGGACCCTGTCTCAACAAAAAGGGGTCTGGGATATAGCTCAATGGTAGAGCACCTCTAGATTCTATCTCTAGTACCCCTCCCAAACAAATCCCATTTTACAAATGGGAAACTAAGGTGGAATGCAGTTTAAGTATCTTGCCTAAATACAGATAAATATAATTGGTAGGGTTGGAATTGGAACCCATGTGGAAGCCCATGCTTTTCCCACCATACTTTAGTCTCTTTGGCATGACTTATTTGGAAACATTTCACATGCAAAATATTTCTACTCAGAAAGCTTATCATCAGTCCCTTCATAGTTTGTTTTTCTGGTCCTAGATATTGAACTCATGGGGCTCTTTACCAGTGAGCTACATTTTTAGTCCTTTTTATTTTATTTTTTAATTTTAAGATAGGGTCTTGCTAAATTGTTGAGGGCCTCCCTAAACTGCTGAGGTTGTCCTTAAACTTGTGATCTTCCTGCTTCAGCCTCCCAAGTTTTGGGATTACAGGCATGTGCCATCATGCCCAACCTTTCCAGTTTCTTATTGTATAATAATGACAGAATTGATGGTGGATCCTTGTTCTGTGAGTTTGAATATTGTATTGTCCATGTTAATTTGTGTGGTTGTATAGACTTTTTTTTGTAGTACTGGGGATTGAACCCACAGGTGCTCTAGCACTGAGCTACCTCCCCAGTCCCTTTTTGATTTTATTTTGAGACAGGATCTTCTCATTAATCTGCTGAGACTTTCCTCAAACTTTGGATCCTCCCACCTTGACTTTCCAACTTGCTGGAGTTACAGGCATGTACTACAATTCCCAGCTGAATATTCTATTGAACTCCTTTATTTTTTCAAAAAAAATGATAAGATCATTTGTTTTTACTTATTTTGTTTTCTGGTGCTGGGCATTGAATTCTGGCTTTGTACATGCTAAATACATGCTCTACCACTGCCCTTTACCACCAACCAACACTACATAATAAGTGTTGCTGAAGCTATTATCTTTCATTTTGTTTGGGAAGGAGTCCTGCTCCTATTGGGGGGACTAGAGGGGTTTCATGGTGGCCTCTCATGATATATATGGAATATCTTCAATGTTAGTTTTCTTGTGGACTTGAACTTTGCTTCTTTCTTTCCTTTCCCTTGGTTTTGTGTTGGTCAGAGCCAAAGGACTCTCAATATCCTGTGCTACACAGTCCTGCCTCCCTTATATAATTGGTAGGTTGGAGCTGGTGGACTATTCCTAGTATGTAGTAGCCTTTTTCTTAGATGGGTAGATGTTCAGATGAAAGGGCATTACTGTCTCTATCCTGTGGGGGTAGAGAAATAATAGTTTTTTGTGAGTCAAAGGAAGAAGTCCAAAAAATGGTAGTGGTTCATGTGGCTGTGCTTTGGAAGAATATACTCAAGTTTTCTTTCTTTCTTTCTTTTTTAAATTTGGTCCTTTGTTGCCTTCTATGAACACCTACTAGTTAAGATCCTACTGTTTGGGGAATCACAGTATTTCTTTTTAATTTTTTCAAATATTTATTTTTTAGTTGTAGGTGGACACAATATCTTTTTTTTTTTAATGTGGTGCTGAGGTTCGTACCCAGTGTCTCATGCATGCTAGGCGAGCACTCTACCTCTGAGCCAGAATCACAACCCCAGTCCAGAATCACAGTATTCCTAATGAACTCTGATTGAAGTATAGAATCACATGATACTAAAGGGCCTTTTCTCTTAAGGATTCTGGTAACTTTTCCTATAATGGTTTATTTTGAATAGTTAATATATGTACACAGTACAAAATTAAAAGGTATGTTGTAAAAACTAAGTCTTTCTCCCTCCTCTGCTTTCCAGATATTTCCCTTTCTAAATTAAACCAATTTCCAGTTTATCATTTATTCTTTTTTTTTTTTGGTACTGGGAATTGAACCCATGGTTGCTTAACCACTGAGTCACACTCCCAGTCCTTTTTATATTTTATTTAGAGACAGGGTCTCGCTAAGTTGCTTAGGGCCTCGCTAGGTTGCTGAGCCTGGTTTTGAATTCACAATCTTCCTGCCTCAGCCTCCTGAGCCACTGGGATTACAGGCATGCGCCACCATACCCAGCTCATTTATTCTTTTATAATTTTCTTTTAGTTGTAGATGGATATAATACCTTTATTTTATTTATTTTTCTATGGTGCTGAGGATTGAACCCAGTGCCTCATACATGCTAGGTGAGCACTACTGCTGAGCCACAACCCCAGCCTTCATTTATTCTTTTTTTTAATTTTAATTTTTTAGTTGTAGATGGACACGATACCTTTAAATGATCTATTTATTTTTTTATGTGTTGCTGAGTATCGAACCCTGTGCCTCACATGTGCAAGGCAAGCACTATAATACCACTGAGCCACAATCCCAGCCCCCTCATTTATTCTTTTAAAGAACGGGTTAGATGAGAAAATATTACTGTGTAGGTATCTCACTCCATTTCAACCCATTGACACTCCTTGTACTTTGAAGATGCTGGGCAAAGTTGTAACTTATGTCATTTGTTATTTGACTTTCAATGACCTATATTACAAAGCTTGATGTAGTAAGAACTGTGTAACTCACTAGTAGAGATGGGAGATGGGAGATGATCTTTTCTTGCACATAGACAGTTGTAGAGAAAGGAAATAATTATTTCCTTTTATTATTCATTCACTATCTGAATTGGCTGGCAGGAAATCTGGTCAAAATTAACAATAATGTGGTTGACCTTTTTTTTTTTTTTTTTTTTTTTTTTTTTTTTTGGTACCAGGGATGGAACCTGGGACACTTAACCACTAAGCCAAATCCCCTGCTCTTTTTATTTTTAGACAGGGTCTCATTGATTTGCTTATGGCCTCTCTTAAGTTGCTTAGTCTGGGTTTGAACTTGCGATCTTCCTGCCTCAGCCTACCTAATTACTGGGATTATAGGTGTACATCATCATGCCTGGCTTGTGGTTGATCATTTCTATTTAGAAATTATAGATGGGAGTAAATATCAGGTCTTTTTGTTTGTCAGGGGTTCCTGTTGCCACTAGAACCTGGAGAATCTTCTTATTTTTTTTGATGTTTATTTTTTAGTTGTAGTTGGACACAATACCTTTAGTTCATTTAGTTACTTTTTTTTTTAAGAGAGAGTGAGAGAGGAGAGAGAGAGAGAGAGAGAGAGAGAGAGAGAGAGAGAGAGATATTTTTTTTTAATATTTAGTTTTTAGTTCTCAGTGGACACAACATCTTTGTTGGTATGTGGTGCTGAGGATCGAACCTGGGCCGCACAAATGCCAGGCAAGCATGCTACCGCTTGAGCCACATCCCCAGCCCATCACGTAGTTACTTTTATGTGGTGCTGAGGATTGAACCCAGGGTCTCGCATGTGCAAGGCAAGCGCTCTACCACTGAGCCACAGCCCCAGCTGCAACCCCCCGCCCCCCCCCAGCCGCCACCCAAGAATCTTCTTAATGGTTAAGATGTGGGAATGAGCGGGGCTAGGATTTGGCTCAGTGGCTTGCCTCGCAAGTGTGGGGCACTGGGTTTGGTCCTTAGCACCATATCAAAATAGATAAATAAATTAAATGGGTATTGTGTCCATCCACAACTAAAAATATTTTTTAAAAAGTTGTGGAATGAGCTAGTTTATGAAAGTGAGAAGTTATGGTAAGCCATCTTATGTAATGGCTATTTCTTCTGCATTTCGTAAGTAAGGAGATGATAAATAGATACACAGGATCTCTATTAATCAATTGAGTATTTATTAAGTAACTTGCATTTTGGGAGATGCAGAAGTATCCGTGGTTCCTGATCTTGATGAGCTCATAATTTAGTTAGGTAGACAAGATAAACATGATTTATAAAGTAGCGTATCAGGTGATATTTAAGTATAAATGTCAGAGGAATACAGAGGGGAGAGATACCAATATATTCAGCTGTTATTGCTGGGAAAGGTTTTCTGGATGTTGTTAAGGTTGAGGTAGGACTTATAGAATGGAAAGGATTTGAATGGGAAAAGCAGAGGGAGGTATAACTTGCAGGTGCATATCTCTTTTCAGGGAGCTTCGATACATTTTTAAATGGAAAATGTAATATGTGTACATGATAAATTTTATAATGAACAATGTCTTTTTTACCCATTCCCTTTTTCTGTTACTCCCAAAGCCAATCTCGGTTACCAGTATATTTTCATAAATATTGTGTTAATATAAATACATGCAAATATATCCCTTTTAAAATATTTCTGTACCTTGATTTTACCACTTAATATTTTTCTTTCTTAAAAATGATTTTTTAATATTTATTTTTTAGTTGGACACAATATCTTAATTTTATTTACTTATTTTTATTTTTTATGTATTGCTGAGGATCGAACCCAGGGCCTCACATGTGCTTGGCAAGCACTCTGCCGCTGAGCCACAACCCCAGCCCACCACTTAATATTTTTCCAAACTGGCACATATAGATCTTTCACATTATTTTCTTGGTTGTATAGTATTGCACTATCAGGGATACCATGACTTTTTCATCAATTGCCTGTTGATGGACATTATTATTATAAACAATAAAATGCAGTGAAAACTTATATTTACATATTTATATGTGACTGCAAGTCTATAGGATAAATTCTAAGCAACAAGTGATTTATTTTTATTTTTATTTTTTTGCATTGCTGGGGATGGAACTTAGGGCCTCAAGCATGCTAGCCAAGTTCTCTCTACTCCCCAGCACCAGCAAGGGATTTCTGATTACTAGTTGTAGCATGGTTGTATGTGGTAAGGGTTGATATTCACCTGGTGGTAGTTTAAGCTTTAAAGGTGCATGGTCCATAGGAGATTTCTTAATTGGGACCTGTCCAATGGTTCTGACAGTAGCCACCTCGGGTTGAATAATATTTACCATCTCTTTTCATTCTTCCTTCCCTGTAGACAAACCTACCTATCTTTAAGCTGAAAGAGTCCTGTGTACGGAGGCGCTACAGTGACTTTGAGTGGCTGAAAAATGAGCTGGAGCGAGATAGTAAGGTATGGCCCATTCCCTGTGAGGTACCTTCAGAGGAGATCTACATAAGCTGAAAGGGCATAAGCACAGTCTATAAAATCTTGAAGGGAATGGACAGAATGAATACACTTTTATCTACCAAATGTCAATATATTTGGCATGGGAATACCCCTTGAAACTGCAGGAGGTAAGTTTAGGACAATTTTAGTTTTCTTATGTTTAGTTTTTGATACTAGGAATTAAGCCCAGGGGCAATTTACCACTGAGCCACATCCTCAGCCCTTTTTATCTCATATTTTGAGACAGGGTCTTGCTATGTTGCTTAGACCCTTGCTGAGTTGCTGAGGCTGGCCTTGAACTTGTAACCCTCCTGTCTTAGCCTCCTAAGTTGCTGGAATTACTGGTGTGCACCATTGTGCCTGGCTAAGAGAATTAAAAAAATATTACTTCACTTAGTAGCTAGTAAAGTTGTACAAAATAACCCCTTATAGGTACTAAAAATGTAAAATATATTGTCAAGAAAGACCCAGCTAAATTCTTGAATTGTGGTGGTTTGTTAAGGAAAGGTAGGAGTACTTGGACTTTATTTCTTTTCTTTTGAGATGGTAAAATCATCTTTCCACAAAAACAGTCAGATCAATATGAGCTATCCTGACTGTTCTTATAGTCTTAGTTTTTGTAAGTTACTGGGCTTGGGATAGGATGGACCCTATGCCTAATAAGAAATGAGGTATACAGGGTCTGGGGATGTAGCTCAGTGGTAGAGCATCCTCAAGGCCCCGAGTTGGATCCCCAGTACCACAAAAAAGAAAGAAAAATATGAATAGATGAGGTATACAGTGCTTTACCATCAATTTGCTCTCTTTCCTTTTTCCATGGGGTGATATTTTGCATCTCCCTACAGATTGTAGTACCACCACTGCCTGGGAAAGCTTTGAAGCGGCAGCTCCCTTTCCGAGGAGATGAAGGGATCTTTGAGGAATCTTTCATTGAAGAAAGGAGGCAGGGCCTTGAACAGTTTATTAACAAGTAAGCCCATTTCCCAGGAGGCCCTGTTTGTTACTTTTCCATTATGGGTTTTCTGTTTTGTCTACCTCATCTTTTGTAATGGCTACTGTGATGTAGTGCTGTTTGTGTGGTGGGCTGACTAGACAGTGAAACTCCATTCCTCTGAGCAAAATTCTGGTCCTGAAAGAGTACTGCATGTTAACGATTATATCTAGGCATTTCTGTACCTTGTCCTTCTATCTCCTTTCCCCTTTACATTATTAGGGTTGAGGTAGTACCCTACTGCTGTCCTACAGTGGTTCACACCTTAAGGCTGACCTTGCCCTTCTTCCCCTGTCTGCACTCCCACCCCTCTGCTAATGTTCTCTGATTTCAAATATTACCGATAACCATCTTGGTCTCTTTATAGAATTGCTGGGCACCCACTGGCTCAGAACGAACGCTGCCTACACATGTTCCTACAGGAGGAGGCAATTGACAGGAACTACGTCCCCGGGAAGGTGCGCCAGTAGGAGTCCCTCTCACCACTTACCCTCTACTTTCCTGCTGAAATGACATTGGTTTTTACACTAAGCCTCTCTCTCTCTTTGATCTGAAGTTGGCTGCCCATCCCCTGGTCTGATAGACTGTCTGGCATTGTGCCCCTTGGTACCTGACTATACCATGTGGGTACTCTGCTAGGATCCTTGTCTCTGAGGAGAATTGGGAAACCACAGGAAGATGCCCTTTGGTTGGGAGTGGGGGGGTGGGAGGGGGGAATTGAACTGGAAGGCAATTTCTTGTGCCAGAAGGCTAACCTTGGGGGGAGGGGGGCTTGTGCTGGTGAGGCACTTGGATACATTCTGATGCTGCAAGTCCAGGGGATTTTTCTTATTCTTAGGTTTAACCAGGAACTCTGAGCAGGGAAAAGCCCTGCCTTTCCTACCTGCATGAACTTTTTCTTTTTGGGGAAGGTGGTGGAGACCCAAAAGCTTTCCTTGTTTTCTTTAGGCCTGCTCCCAGTTTTTTCTACAGTTTCTTTTGTCACTTTCTCTCTCCCTTGTTGCTTTTCATGGCAGTAATCCTCTTAGAGTCTAAGCAGTCTGTTGTGTGGAACAAGGTGTGTGGGTTTTCTTGGCCCATCATCATGGCTGCTGCAGAGTCAGAAGAAAGCCATAGGGCAGTAGGGGAGCTCCTATTGCCTAGCCCCTCTCCCTTTGTGGCTCCCTACTCTGGCTGCCTATTTTTGCTCATCAACAGGTGAGCCAGTATGGGCCAGCAATTCTCTCTCCCCAAGCCTTTGCTACTTTATGGGTTAGCTTTGCAGGTTTGGTGGCTCAAGGGGTGGTGGTAACTCACCGCTTCCTGGTGACTCCCTGAATTATGGGAGTGGATCATGTTCTAGGTTTCTCCAGGTGGTAGGAAAGAGCATCACCACTTTCCTCCTTCCATTTTCCCTCCCCCTACCATCCCATCTATTGCTGCCTCAAGGGCAGAAGCACACAAACCACATAGTCTCTGATTTCTCCTAAGCACTTTGCGCTCAGGGGCAGGGACTCAGGAAAGATTGTCACTGCCCTTCCCAGCTTGGTCACAGGGTTTTTGAACTGCCTGCACTTGTTTCCTGTGGAACTCCAGCATTCTCCCCAGAAGTTGAATTAGGGCTAGCAGCTGGGCACGGAGTTCCTAAATCTTAGTGTTTAAAGCAGCTTCTTGAGGCTGGCAACTATACTGGGCTTTTGCTGGGAGGTAGTATTTTGTTTACTGGGGCCCACTATTCATCCCAAGTGGTGAGATGAAAGCAAGTTAACCAGGTGAAAATTGGGGATCTTTGCTTAGACTCCTTATCATAGAAGAATTGGAGTTTTCCATACAGGTCCATGGGGAAAGGATTGATGATTCTGACATAGCCCTGATCAGAAAGATTAGGATTGGATTTTGACATGGGATTTGGAGCCCATATAAATGTTGAAGTTTCCTAAAACAGATCAGCTCTCTAGCTGCTGAGCCTGTGCCAGGGGTGAGCAGCCCCTAGAGAGAGGCTCTGCTTCCTTCCCCACCTCGCCAATGTTGGTGTTGTTGCTGCCTTTTTGATTTGTATCCTCTGTTATAGAATTTTTTTAAAAAGATTTCTTCTTTCATTGTGCACAAGTGCTGAGAGTCTGAAGCCCCATTTCTGCTGTGTATATATCTTGACTCGGGGCTTTTATTCAGCGAACTGTTCATTCTTCTGTCAGACAATGTCATATTCAACTCTGTTCATATTAAACCACTGTGAAGCAAGCCTCTGTTTTCCTCCTTAAAATTTATTATTTCTTAGTGTCTAGAATATGCTGGGTATTGTGCAGAAGTCATAGAACATGACCAATGTTTTTAGATAATAAGTAAGTTTTGCATTTAAATTAAAAAGAAAACAGAATCCCAATTGCCTACAGTGATAGTCATATTTACCTATCCTTTTATTTATTTATTTATTTACATTGGTGATTGAAACCAACATTTTTTACCACTGGTCCCCAGTTCCTTTTCAAATTTTTTGAGACAGGGTCTTGCTAAGTTGTTGAGGCTGGCCTGGAACTTATGATCCTCCTCCGTCAGCCTCCTGAGTCACTGGGATTGCAGGTGTGTGTTACCTTGCACTGCCTTTACCCATCCTTTCTTGCAGTTGACTTTGTCACAGAGATAGTATATCCATTAACCATAGGTATAGTACCTGTGGTTTGAGTTACATTTAGCAGATTTGGTTTTTAAACTTGCAGGTTTGTGCTAATTTGGGCAGAAAAAAAAAGTATATATATATGGTGTGTGTGTGTGTGTGTGTGTGTGTGTGTGTGTTTGCATGTTATATGTGTACGTGTACGTAAACATAAACACATGCATGTACTTACCCTTTGAAACAGCCACACACTACCAGCAAACCCTGTTTTCTTTCATGGGATTTTTACCTCAGTTGACACTTTCATTTGTTGTTGTTAAATTAAATATGATGCAGGGAGAAAAGTGGGTGAATGCTGAGAACTATTGGTGGGTGGATATTTTCATCTGACCAATATGTTCTGAAATGGTTTTCTAGAGTGGGTTTTGGAAAGGGTTGGAATGAGGGGAGGTAGGAGTCTTGTCATTTGGAAAGTCAAAGCTAGTTTTAATGTAGTTCAGCATGGAAAGAAGGTATAGAAAGTGATGTGTTCCAAACATGGTTCTAAGTAGAAGTGTGGGGGCCAAATTGAGGAAGTTAGGAGGTTTTTAGTAGTTAAGGAATGAGATGACTAAAGATTCTGAGGGGATGGGGAAGAATAGGTATTTGTGTGAAACAAAAGGAAGAAAAAAGAAATAAGACATTCAGAGGCAGTAGTATTAGAGAATGAACTGGAGAATCTAGAAAAAGCTGCTATAAAATAAAGTATTAACGAAAATTTGAAGAGATAACATTCTTTTAACAAGTGCTAAATAATAGTCTTCTGTGTATCCAGGCAAGTGCTAAAAGCTGGGTTGGGGGTAGGGCAAAGTGGTCGTGATAAGTGAAATATGATTGCATCTTATTTCTTCATATACTTCAGACTTCAGTTCAAGAGATTTCTATATAAAAAAAGAGGCACATCTGGTTAATTGCCTAGTCTTTATTTTTTTCTTTTTAAAATATGAGGCCAGGTAAATTCCCTCTCTTTGGAGTCAAGTTGGCCATTTTAGCAAAGTAACTCAGTCCCACAAGAACCCTAAATCCAAGCCCTCTCACTCATCCACACAGAGGTGAAGCATGCTTTTCTTTTATAAGGAATTCAAGTTTACACATGTATCTGGATATTTACTAGTAACAAATCCTCTTTATCCATAGCACATAAAGGGCTCAACCTTTCACTGGGATCTGGGAGACAGAGGCTAACAACAAATTTTCAACATAGCTAGACCTAAAAGACGTTGAAATCTTCACATTCCAAAGATGCCTTATCTACCCTTTGACCCATTCTTTGAGATGAGATGTTGAACTAGTAAAGGTAGGAGAGGTGCACAACATTCTGACTTCTCTGGAGTTTTCATGTGATAGATATCCTAGATGAGACACTTCTATGTTGAAATAAATGCTGTAATAATTTAAGTAAAATTACTTTCTGCTGTGGAAATGCAGACCAGCTGCTCACTGAAATGGATTTCTTCATATCCTTGAGGACTGTTGAGTCACCCCTGTATTCTTTTCTTAGACACAATAATAATTCTAATTTTTCCTCACTTGGCTCATTTTTAACCCTTTTATCTTTATTATTTCTGAAATCTCTCCAAGTTCTTCATATGTCCCAAAGTCATAGAGTGTAAGACTGGATACTGCTTTAATTGTAGCCTGAGGGTTAGGTGGTTGTTATTCCATTTATACATGATAGTATTCAAGTTTACTTTTAAAATATAAATTCTTTGTGACTAATTAATTTGTGGTTCTCTGCTGCTGCCTTCTTGGCTGTCTACCACTCCTCATTTCTCTTATCATTTTTTGCATTGCTAATACAGAAAACAATTGTTACTTATTTTCCTAATATTTATTTAGTTGTAGATGAACATATAGTATCTTTATTTATTTTTATGTGGTGCTGAGGATCGAACCCAGTGCTTCACACATTCGAGGCAAGCACTTTACCACTGAGCTACAGCCAGCCCCAGCCCCTGTTGCTTATTTTATGAGTTATTATTTTTTTTTTGGTACTGGGGTTGAACCCAGAGGCATTTAAACTCTGAGCCCCATCCCCAGCCCTTTTTTATATTTTATTTAGAGACAGGGTCTCACTGAGTTGCTTAGAGCCTGCTAAGTTGCTGAGTTTGGATTTGAACTTGCTATCCTCCTGCCTCAGCCTCCTGAGCTGCTGGGATTACAGGCATGGGCCACTATGCCCGGGTTGTTCCTTATTTTACTTTAATTTTTTTCAGTACTAGGGGTTGAACCTAGTGGCACTGTACTACTGATCTACATCCCCAGCCTTTTTCATTTTGAGACAGGTTCTTGCTAAGTTGCCATGCTTCAAACTTGTGATCTTTCTGCCTTAGCCTCCCAATTCATTTTATTTTTATTTCTTCTTTTAGTTAACTGTATCTCTCTGTATACTCTATCTCTGTGTGTATTTGGCTTTCTATCTGTTTATTTTTATTTTTTGCACTAGAGATTAAACCCAGAGGTACTTTACCATTGAGCTACATCTCTAGTCCTTTTTTATTTAAAAAAAAAACTTTTTAAAAATATGTTTTTAGTTGTAGATGGACACAGCACCTTTATTTTATTTTTATATAGTGCTGAGGATCGAACCCAGTGCCTTCTACATGTGAGGTGAGCACTCTAACTCTACCACTGAGCTACAACCCCAGCCTCCCAGTCCTGTCCTTTTCTTTTTTTTAAAAAATACTTTCTGGGGCTGGGGATGTGGCTCAAGCGGTAGCGCGCTCGCCTAGCATGCGTGCGGCCCGGGTTCGATCCTCAGCAGCACCACATACCAACAAAGATGTTGTGTCCGCCAAGAACTAAGAAAAAATAAATAAATGTTAAAATTCTCTCTCTCTCTCTGTCCCCCTCTGTCTCTCACTCTCTCTTTAAAAAAAAAAAAAAAAAAAAAAAAAAAAAAAAAAAAAAAAAAAAAAAAAGTTTATAAAAAAAAAAAAAAAAAAAAAAAAATACTTTCTTAGTTGTAGATGGACACAGTATCTTTATTTCTTTTTATGTGGTACTGAGGATTGAACCCAGGGCCTCACACATGCATGGCAGGTGCCCTACCACTCAGCCCCAGCCCCAGCCCCCAGTCCTTTTCTTTTTAAAAATTTTAAGGCAGAGTCTCAGTAAGTTGCTTAGAGCCTTGCTAAATTGCTGAGGCAGGCTTCAAAATTGCCATCCTCCTTCCTCAGCCTCCGGAGCCTCTGGGATTACAGGCATGTGCCACCATGCCTGGCTCTATGCTTTTAAATGTAAAGAACTCATTTCTTACAAGACAGAAGTTTGTGATATTACAAAAGGTCTCTTTAAATTGCTGCAGGCTTTTTAAAAATAGATATTTTCTTTTTCTTTCTATTCTTTTTCTTTTTTGGGTATCAGGTGTGCTTAACTACTGAGCCACACCCCCAGCCCCCTTTTAAAATATTTTATTTGTAGACAAAGTCTCACTGAGTTGCTTAGGGCTTCACTAATTTGAACTCATGATCCTCCTGCCTCTGCCTGCTGAGACATTGGAATTACAGGCCTGTACAACTGCGCTGGCTAAATAGATATTTAAATATTGTGGTTTTATATGTTCACATATAGGCAATAAACTACTTGAACTAGAGAAACTGAAGGTAAAGGGTTAAACAGCATTGACAAGTGAAGTTGAATTAGAAATCAGGAGAAAACAGTAGTTCTTAACTGTAGTAACATGGTCAGGTACTTGGAAATTTTATTTATTTATTGCTTTTTAAGAAAATGTTATATCAATAATGTCTTGTATTTTTAGTCTAAAATACAATCTTTTGTCTAGATACAGTCAACTTTTTTAACAACTATGCTAAGGGAGGCATATACATTTTAATTTTATGTATTTTTGTTCTAATATTTAAGTATGGTAGTATCTACTATTCACAAGACTTAAAATTTATTTCATAATAAGTCACCAGAATGAAGACTCAGAAAGATCTGAAAGAAAGTAGAAATAGTACTGGAATAGGAACTGGAATAGGAACCAGACTTGAGGTGGCTGGAGCTGGTTAGGGGACCTTAGGCAAATTGTTTCACCATTTTGGGCCCATTTTATCAACTATAAAATGAGGAGATTTGAGTAAATGATCTCTGAGGTTTCTTTTCCTCCTTCCTCCCTCCCCCCTCCCTCCCTCCCCTTATCCTTCCCTCCATCTCTATCTCTGTCTCTGTTTCTCTGTCTCTTTCTTTTTTGGTTCTAGGGATTGAACCCAGGGCCTCATGCATACTAAGCATACTCTCTACTACTGCGCTATATCCCCAGCCTGCTGAGATATTTTAAAACTCTAGTTTTTAAGACTTCCCCTTTTTGCCAAAGAGTGGAGTAAGTCTCAGAGGTAATATATTACCAAAAAAGCAAAAGCACATTTTTTTCCTGAGTATGATAGAGTTTAATGTAGTGTACTTTGTTTACTTTTCCAGAAATGAGTGGCTCTTCACTTATCCTGATTACATTTTGTTTGCCCACATCCCATTCTATCAAGTCATGAACACCCTATTGAAATATGTTGTTGATTGGATTTATAGTTGCCCTAATTTTATCCTAGGTCTTCTAGGTAAAAGTTTTCAATAGTCACCTTATATCTATATGGAGTTATTCTTATTCAAAATTTATAAATTATAACTGTTGATTGTTTTTATAATGAAAGTGCCTATTTTGTTAAAATGTTTTGTGGTGATAAAAATTCAAAAGTAATTAATACAAGTTGACAAAATCCAAACAAAACATGAATGTGTCAAGTAAAAAGTGAAAGATTTTTCCTTAGTCCTCCCCACTTCTATTCACCAAAAAATAACTTTTAATTTGTTCTGTGTATTCTTAGACCTTTTTTAATGTGTGTGTTATATGTGTGTATATTTATTTAGTACCCATCATACATGTAGGAATACCCCCACACTTGTGTATAGTTTTTTAGAAAACAAAGTGGGATATTATATGTACAATTTTGAAACTTAATTTTTCACTATGCAACATATTGTATACTTCCTCTTGCATTAATACTTGGGAATTTACCTTATTTAAAACAATGGTTGTATAACATTTTATATGTGGTTTTATCACAATTTAGTGGTTGACCTATTGATAGAAATTCACCTCCAATCTCACTGTTATAAATGATGCTACATATAATCTCACCTGTGTATAAATACTTCTGTAGAATAGATTTTGAGAGAAGGAATTGCTGAGTCAAAGTGTATGTGCAGTTTATATTTTGAAAGATACAGCTAAATTGCCTTTTTAAAGAGTGCAGTTTCTATCTCCCTACCAAAAGTAGAGAAATTCCTGTTTCCCCACAAGAAGTTTATTTGCCAAAAATGGTAAAAATTTAAATCATTGATAATTATCCAAACTATTTGGTGAAAAAAATGGTATTTCATAGTTTAAATTTACATTTTCTGGTACATTTAGTTATAATGATACCAACTGGTAGGTTTTTTAGTTTCCCTACATAGTTCATTTTGGTGGTTCTAGAAGCAGTATCTGTTGCTGCGAGTTGAGGGTACTTCCACTTCTAATGATAAATAAACCATCACTCTTTTCTTACGTATTTTTGACACATTATATGTGTACATATTTATGAGGTGTAATGTGATGTTTTGATTCTTGTATACACTGGGTAGTAATCAATACAAGATAATTAACATATTCATCACCTCAAACTTTTTTTTGGGGGGGGGGAACTGTGGATTAAACCCAAGGGTGCTTAACCACTGAGCCACATCCTCATCCCTTTTTATTTTTTACTTTGAGACAGGGTCTCACTAAGTTGTTGAGGCTAACTTTGAATTTTCAATCCTCCTGCCTCAGCCTCCTGTGTCTCTGGGATTAAATGTGTGCACACCACACCTGGCTCATCTTAAACTTTTTTTTTTTTTTTTTGGTACCAGGGCTTGATCTCAGGGCAGTCAACCACTGAGCCACATCCCCAGTCCCTTTTTGTATTTTATTTAGAGACAGGGTCTCACCGAGTTGCTTAGCATCTTGCTTTTTGCTGAGGCTGGCTTTGAACTCACAATCCTCATGCCTCAGCCTTCTAAGCCTCTGGGATTACAGGCGTGCACCACTGTGCCTGGCTAAACTTTTTACATTTCTTAATGATGATTATATTTAAATTCCTCTCTTCTTTTTTTTTTTTTGTATCAGGTATTGAATCCAGGGGTGCTTAACCACTGAGCCACATCCCCAGCCCTTTTTTATATTTTATTAGAGTCAGGATCTTGCTGAGTTGCTCTAGGTCTTGCTAATTGATGAGGCTGGGTTTGAACTTGCAAACCTCCTGCCTCAGCCTCCCACATTTGCTGGGATTACAGGCATGCACCACTGCGCCCAGCTTCCTTTCTTCTATTTTTTCTATTAGTGCATTAGAATAGTGTGATTTGTTGTTACATATTTATATATGCTCATAATTTAAAACCATTACTCTTAGTGGCCCTGAATATTCCTAGGTTTCTTCCCACTTGACTTAATGGGGAGTAATGAAGGGATTAGCTTGGTGATGAAGATGCATATATGAGGCACTCTCACAACCAGTCCTTTTTTCAGATTGGCACTACTTAAAGCTAAGCTCTGAGCAGGACTGACAGCCCAACCTTCTAGGATACTCAGGAAAATATAACAGCCTCTTGGGCTACCTCCCTCCAGCTTGGACCTCTTCTTTGGTTAATTTTCCTGGATCAAATCTTAAATTCCAGGCAGGGACAGAGAGGGTTGGAGACCAAGACTGAGATGGTGAATGAAGTAAGAGACTGAATTACAAGTTTGTTGTCCATGCATCAGTCAGAAATGATCAAGCATTTAGTTGGTCTCACGTGTGGGAAGCACAAGCCCTCCCCTGTTGGTCTCTTAATCAGGGGGGTAGTCCCTAAGGAGACCTGCTGGTCGGCTGGAATAGAAGACCAATAGGAATGTTGTGGTGCAGCTTTCAAAGCCAATTCCTCTCCTTAGTTCCAGAAGCAATGGGGGGTTCCCCCTAGCTCCTACCGCTGTTTTCTTGCTGTCCCCTTTTATAACCTAGCAACTTTCTTTTGGGGGATTGCCTGTCAAGCGTCCAGGGACTTGAGTGTTTCCGGTTATGCCTCAGTGACTTGGACTTCAGTCCGCTTCTCTGGCTCTTAGGGAGACTCTCCCTTAGGCTGCAGTTCTCCTTTCACCATGACACCCTGGAGCTGGCCCTCTGATATCATTGCTGAGGATGTGGGTGTGGGCCCAGAGAATAGGTTCCAAGTAAATCAACAAGAAGAGTTTACCAGCATCAGGGTGAAGTTCATCTTTGCGAGCATCACCGTGGGATTCGGGATACAGGATTCAATTTGTGGTGAAGCCAGAAAGGCTGCGCTCTACTTTGCAACCATGAAGGCCTTCGTTATATTAAGTCCTGGGAAGGGAGCTGAAAGTGTCTGATCCAGAAAGTTCCGCCTTTCAGATAACACCACCATTGCAGCCAGCTATCATCAGTGTTGCTGTCGCCTGATTTTACTCCACGTTCCTTCCTAGACTCATCAGCTCTAGAATTACTGCAGCAAATACACCGTCCTGCACAATTTGGACTCAGGCCTCTTAATGTCAAAAAGCTTGACCTCATTGCTTTTACTTCTTGTTCCTAATTGTTTTTAATGACACCAGTATATTCTCCTTGTAAAAAAAAATAAATAAAAACATTACACAAAGATTGGACTTAAAGTATGCTTTGGCCATTAACCACAACCTTAATCCTCTTCCCCCTTCCAAAAGGTGACTGCCATTAACAGTTTGGTATGTATTCTGGTAGTTTTTCTGGTCTTCCCCACCCCTCTTCCTATTTACCATAGAAAAACCATTGTGGGGCTGGAATTGTGGCTCAGCGGTAGAGCGGGCTAGCCTAGGATGGATGGGACCTGGTTCGATTCTCAGCACCACATAAAAATAAAGGCATTGTGTTGTGTCCATCTACAAAAAAGATTCATTCATTCTCTCTCTCTCTCTCTCTCTCTCTCTCTCTCTCTCTCTCAAAAAAAAAGAAAAAAAACCATTGTACTGTGTTTTTATTTCTATAAAACTATACCATTTAATATACATAACTTTTTTCATTCAATGTTTTGGAAACATTTTTATTTTGGTTCATCTAAATTCACTTAATTTGAAAAAATGTGATATGAAATTGTAGGGCTTATTAAAAGGCTTGTCTAACCTTTTCCTTAATGATAGAATACTAGATTTTTTTTCAGGTTTTTTTGTTTGTTTTATTTTTTTGGCTTTTGCAAGTGGTACTCTTATGAACATTCCTGAACATGACTCTATCAGAGTTTCTCTAGTGCAGTGGTCCTCAAACTCTATGATCACAGAACTCCTTGACACTCATAAGAATTTATGCATGCTCATGTCTATTGCTATTCAACATATTATTATTAAATCAGAAATGTAAAAAAAATATCCATTAAAAACAATAATAGGGCTGGGGATGTGGCTCAAGCGGTAGCACACTTGCCTGGCATGCATGAGGCCCGGGTTCAATCATCAGCACCACATATAAACAAAGATGTTGTGTTCGCCAATAACTAAAAAATAAATATTAAAAAATTCTCTCTCTCTCTTTCTCTCTCTCTCTCCTCTCTCTCTCTCTCTCTCTCTCTCTCTCTCTCTCTCTCTCTCTCTCTCTCTCTCTCTCTCTCTCTCTCTCTCTCTCTCTCAAAAAAATAATAACAGGCCCATTGTATGTTAACATACTCTTTTTAAAAACTGAAAACTGCTTTCCCAAAGCCAGTTAGCAGTAAGAATAGTAAAATAAATTATATTTTTTTGCAAATTATATTAATATCTTAATAGGAGACACCAGATTCTCATATCCACTTCTGCATTTGATCTAATATATGATGTTTTGGTTGAAGTATATCACACATATATCATGTGGTAAATATGCACGTATAAATTTACCATTCTAACCATTTTTAAGTGTATAGTTCAGTGGCATTAAGCACATCTTTTTTTTTTTAAGCACATCTTAACTCCTCATTGTCCTGTCCCTGTAGCTCCCAGCATCCACCATTCTGCTTTCTGTCTGAGTTTAACAGTTATAGGTACCTCATGTAAGAATTATACACTATTTGTCTTTTTTTAAAAAATATATATATTTTTTTAGTTGTGGATGGACACAATACCTTTATTTGTTTTTTTAAAATTTTTTATGTGGTGCTGGGGATTGAACCCAGTTGCCTCACGCATGCTAGGCAAGTGGTCTACCACCGAGACACAACTCCAGCCCCCAGTATTTGTCTTTTAGTGAGTGGCTTACTTCACTTATCATAATGTCCTCAAGGACATGTTGTAGCATGTGTCAGGATGTACTTCCTTTTTAAGGCTAAATAGTAATACATTTCTTACACACACACACACACACACACACTTTTTTGTCCATCTGCTGAGGACATCTGGGTTGTTTTCACCTTTTGCTATTGTGAACAAGGCTTTTATGAATATGGAAATACCAATACCTGTTCATGTCCCTGCTTTCATTTTTTAAAATATTTTTTTAGTTGTCAATGTATTTTATTTATATGTGGTGCTAAGAATTGAACCCAGTGCTTCACACATACTAGGCAAGCACTTAACCATGAAGCTACAACCCCAACCCCTGCTTTCATTTCTTTTGGGTATATAGGAAGACGTGGAAATGCTGGATCATATGGTAATTCTCATTTTCTTTTTTTAATATTTATTTTTTAGTTGTAGGTGGTAGACACAATGTCTTTATTTCATTTTTATGTGGTGCTGAGGAACGAACCCAGTGCCTCACACGTGCTAGGCGAGCACTCTATCACTGAGCCACAAGCCCAGCCCTCTTTCGTTTACTTTTGATGGACATTTAGATGAATATTACTCAAACTGTATTCCTTAGATTGGTTACACTCATGAGGTATCACCCATCCACAAGGAGGTAGGTACAGAAAATTGAGGATAAACATTAAAATTTTTTTTTGTGTGTGTGGTGCTGGGAATAGAATCCAGGGCCTTGCACATGCTAGGCAAGCACTTTACCACCGGACTACTCCCCCTGCCCAAACTTTATATAGCAATTTGACATGAGCATGATATCCAAGTGCATGATTAATTACTTTTCAAGTAATTTTTTCTCTATAAAAACATTAGTACCAGACAGATTGGAAGTTCACCAAACAACTAGTCCTTTACCACAGATAGGTTTTTGATAGTTTGAGAAGCACAAATTGAG
Source organism: Ictidomys tridecemlineatus (assembly GCF_052094955.1). NCBI lineage: Eukaryota > Metazoa > Chordata > Mammalia > Rodentia > Sciuridae > Ictidomys > Ictidomys tridecemlineatus. The sequence continues at coordinate 74,223,019 of NC_135493.1, read as the reverse complement.
ATATTTCTAGGTTTTTGTTTTTTTATTTTTGCCATTAACATTTTTATGGACATATGCAACTGTTGCTCTAAAGTAGATAAGGGAGAGTAGAAATAACTGGGCTAAAGGACATGCATATTTTACATTTTAATAGTGCAAAAAACGTTTGTTCTCATATATACCTAAGTATACATGTATATGCATGAATGGGCATTTTCTTGGGTTATACATTTTTAATAAAGGTATAATTACTTATAGTAAAATCTATCATTTCTAAATATACATTGTATACTTAGAATGCATACAGTTGTGTAACATCTACCAAATTGGTTACTTATTATCTAATTATTAACTTTTGAGAGTTCTTGCATATTCTGGTTATAAGTCCTTTGTCAGATATGCAATTTGCATATATTTCCTTTGTAGCTCATTTATTCATTCTCTTACCAGTACCTTTTGAAGCACAGTTTATAATTTTGTTAAAGTTCAACTTATCAATTTTTTTTATTTATGGTTCATGCTTTTGGTTTCATAACTAAGAAATATTTGTCCAACCCAGGATTATTTGTGTTGTTTTTTAGGTTTTATTCTTTAAATCTTCTAGGATTAAATGGTATGAGATATTGCTATAACTTTATTTTTTTTCCAAATAAATAATTATCTGAACACTTTCTCCAGTGATTTGAAATGCTACCTTTAACACATTCCAAATTCCTTTATCCACATGAGTCTGTTTCTGGGCAATCTGTGCTAACATCACACTTTTTTTTTTTTTAACTAGAGATTTAACCCAGGGGCACTTTACCACTGAGTTACATCCCCAGCCCCTTTTATATTTTTAAATTGAGACTGGGCCTTTCTAAATTGCTATGGCTGGCCTCAAATTTGCAATCCTCCTGCCTCAGCCTCCTGAGTCACTGGGATTATAGGCGTGCACCACTGTACCCAGTCTAATAATCACACTTTTGAAATTAGCTTTGTCATGACTTTTGACATGTGATAGTCTTTCCTTGTTGTTTTGAAACATTTCTTGAATAATCTAGCTTATTTTTCCTTCAAAAAGAATCTTTGAAATCAGCCTATAAATTCCACAAAATCTCAAGATTTTAGTTGAGATTATGTTGAATTTTCACCTTAATTTGAGGAGAGTGGATATCTTTACATTATTGAATTTTTCTCCTTCAAAGGAATGTAATATATTTCCCTATTTAGGACTTCACTAATGGCATGACTCTCCTTTTATTTAGGCTTTGTATGTTTTATTTCATAATACTGTGTTTTCTTCTCTCTCCTCATCTGTAAACTTTTGAATGTAGGGAACTTTTTGTTTCATCTCTGTGTTTACAATGCATGATGTAGAGTAGCTTATTCAGTAGATGGTAAACAAATTATAGTAATTGTTTTTCTCCTGAGCAAAATGCACAAATGTACACAGAATTTTGCAGAAAGCTTCAAGGGATACATGCACACTCTCCCTGATGTCCACCCATAAATTTCAGGTTAAGTACTTTTAATTACAGAAGTGAATCCTATAATAGCAGTTGTATAAATTGCTATGGATTTGAGGGAAGGATTGCATACTTTTAACCTCAGACTATAAAGGAAGGCTTCATAGAAAAGATAGGTATTCTTTTTTTCTTTTTACCCAATACTTATAAATAGGAGTTTATTGGATTTGGAAGGACAGAGGAAGGGAATTTTGAACAGAAGAGTTCAGTTAATTTGAAAGCCACTTTACCCCGCAAAGCTGTTTTATCATTTGCCTTTTTGTTCATTCTTTCTTGAATCCCTTTGAGCTTTCTCCCACATTCCCACCTTCCCTTACCCCTAGTCATCTACCTACTGCTGCCTCCCTTGCCAGGTATTTGCACTGTGTTTTCTGGAAAACTGATTTCATTGTAGATCAACTACCATACTTAAATTTTCTGCCCAATTTATTTTCACTTGGTTGCTTTAACCTAAACCTGGATTCTTCCTAAGGATAATGCTTTCCTTATTGCTATGGCTCTTGAATGAAAGCCTCACCTAGCATATTTAACCAATCTCCTTTGTATTCCCATTTAGGTTATTTCCAGCTTTTAATTTATTTTATTTTTTATTTCTTGGTACCAAGGACTGACCTCAGGGCTCTCAACCACTAAGCCACATCCCCAGCTCTTTTGTATTTTCTATTTGAGACAGGGTCTTGTTAAGTTGTTGAGGCTGACTTTGAACTTGTGATCCACCTGCCTCACCTCCCCAGATGCTGGGATTACAGGCATGTGCCTTCATGCCCTGTTGTTTCCAGTTTTTTAGCTATTATGAGAAATGCTACAAAGAACATCTTAACACATATGTTTATGTATGTGAATATGTGAGATAAATATATGGAATTGTAACTGCTAAATCAAATGGCATGAACATTAAAAAAATTGATAAACATTGCAAAATTTTTATCTAGAATGTTTGTTCTAATGTGTATTCTTACCAATCACACATGAACACCTGTTATTAATCTTTGTTTATATTTGAATCATTAATATTTGTGATTTTTGTTTCACAGGAGAACTTGCCATCATTATTACTCTTCTTCACTGCTTCTGGACCACTGCTTTAAACTCTGTTAAAATGCCTCCTTTGAGGCTCATGTCTTCTGCAGTATTCCCCTTTATTTCTTCTTGGTATAGTCATTTACTGACTTCTTAGATGTTTCCTTATATTCTATGAGGAATTGGGCATCTGATTGTCATTTTTCCTTCTACCCAAACTCTTGGGCATCTGATTGTCATTTTTCCTTCTACTCAAACTCTTGCTCTTTACCTCCTGTCCCATTGCAGGATTCCTGAGGATAGACTGCTCAAACAATGACCTAGCTCCACAGTTCCTAGATCATTGATAGTGTTCTTTTCTATTCTGCCTCTTCAATAAAATCTCTCAGGCTAATCCTGGATTTGTCTTTTTCCAGAATTACTTTATTTCTGAAAATGTAAACTTCCAATATCACATTCTCTGTCCATGATTTTGAATTGTTCTAGCTTTCTTGCTGCCTTAATCTGTTTGTAATTGCTCTTCAGATCCATGCTCCTCCATTTTCTTTTTTTTTTAAATGTGTTCTTAGCTGGGCATAGTGATATGCTTGTAATTCTAGCTGCTAAGGAGATTGAGACCAGAGGATCTTAAATTCAAGGCCAGTCTGGACAACTTAGTGGGACCCTGTTTCAAAATAAAAACAGAAAGAACTGAGGATGTAGGTCAGTGGTAGAGCATCTGTGGGTTCAATTCGCAGTGCTGAAAAAAAAAAAGTGTGTTAGCTGGGTACCATGGTAGGTGTCTGAAGTCCCAGTTACCAGGAAATTTGAGATGGAAGGATCCTGTGAGCCTAGAAGTTCAAAGCAAGCCTCAGTAACCCCATCTCAAAAAAAAGTGTTATGGTAATGGTATATATTATTAAAAATATGATTAATGGCATAAACATATTACCTGGAGAACATAAGTCCCCTGTGATCCTATCATTCTGAGGTAACCCTGTCAAGAATTCTCTAAAATATTGTCTATGCTTTCATTTATGTATAACTTTATAATAATGTGTACAAATTATACTTTATACACAATACTGCAAATTCCTATTTCCAGGGACTGGGATGTGGCTCAAGTGGTAGCACGCTCGCCTGGCATGCGTGCGGCCCAGGTTCGATCCTCAGCACCACATACAAACAAAGAAGTTGTGTCTGCCAAAAACTAAAAATAAATAAATAAATAAATATTAAAATTCTCTCTCTCTCAAAAATTCTATTTCCATCAAATATTTTTGATATTTTTATAGTTTCACTGCACATAGCAAGAATGTGTTTATTTTAACAGCTGCTAGTGTTCCATTTAATATATGGACCATCATTTTATTTAGCCAAACTCAATGATAGGCATTTGGGTTATCCTGATGTTTGATTATTGCAAAATACTACAACATCTTTGTATATGTATCTTTGTGCACCTATGTAAATATTTCCATGGGATAAATTTTTAGAAATATTTTGCTGAGTGAAATGCTAAGAATGTTTAACATTTGAATAGTACACAATATAGCCTTCAAGATTCAACCAATTTACACTCCCACTAACAGGGTAAGAAAGTGTAGTTTCTCCATTTAATTGCCAATATTAGGTATTAAATCATTTTCATTCTTTTAAAAATATTTTTCCCTTAGTTGTTGACAGATCTTTATTTTATTTATACGTGGTGCTGAGGATCGAACCTAGTGTCTCACTCTTGCAAGCCAAGTGCACTACTGCTGAGCTCCAGCCTCAGCCCCAGCCCCTATTTTCATTCTTTTCTCTATGATAGGTAAGAAATATCTTAAATTGTATTTGTTTATTTCATGCTGTTTTATAATCTTTTTTTGCACTTGAAAGTATGTTTTATGTATTTTCTATATCAATGAATATAGATCACATTATTATTTTAAATGGTGTTATAACATTTAATTGTGAGGATGTAACAATTTTATCTTTTTTATGGTGCTGGGGATCAAACACATGGCTTCACACATGTTAAACAAGCTACCACTGAGCAATTTCTCTAAGCCCCAGAATTTTATCTTGCTGGACATTTAGCTTGTTTTTAAGTTTTGTTCTTGTGATTAACATCCTTACTTATACATCTTTTTTTAGTCTATCCTTAAAGTGAAACACATTGCTTGTTGATATACTTATTAACCAATGTTTAATTTCTTCAAAATATATAGCTTATAAAGAGTAATCTTTTGTGTAATACTTCTTTTGCTCAGTATAATAATTTTGAGATTTATATATTATCGTGTGTATTAATTTTTTCTTTCCATTTTTAGTAGTGTTTTATTGTTTGATGAATATTCCATAGTTCATTATTGATGAACATCTCAATTGCATGTAGTTTTAGATTATTATGAATAAAGCTGCAATGAAATGTTTTAGTACAAGTCTCACATGTGAGGTTCTGGGTTCAATCTCCAGCATGGGGGGGGGGAAATATATATATATATATAAAATTATTGACTTACAGAAGTTCTTCATATATTTTGGTTTCTAGTCTTTTGTCATATGTATTTCTATTTTGGTGATACTGGACATTGAACTTATGTACTTAACCACTGAGCTACATCCCCGATATTTTAGATTATTTTATTTTTTAAATTTTTGAGAGAGAGTTTCACTAAGTTGCTGAGGCTGGCCTTGAACTTGTGATTCCTCCTGCCTTAGCCTCCCAAGTTGTGGAGAATACAGGCAGGTGCCACAACATCTGGCTCTGAATCACTCTCCCCGCCACCATACCAGCAATTGAATGCAGGGCCACTTAACCACTGAGCTGCATCCCTATCCCCATTTTTTTTGTGTGTGTTTTATTTTAAGACAGGGTCTCCCTAAGTTGCTTTGGGCTTCACTAAGTTGCTGAAGCTGGCTTTGAACTTGCGGTCATCCTGCTTCAGCCTCCCAAGTCGCTGGGATTACAGGCATGCACCACCATGCCCGGCTCTGAGTCACTTTTTATGTATATTTTCAAATGCTTTCTAGAAAAGGCATACCAATTTACCTTACCACCCATAGTACATTTTCTCACAATTTTATCAACACTGAGTTTTATCAGTCTTTTTATTCTTTGCCAATATCATAGGTGAAAAATTATATCTCAGTGTTTTTTTTTTTTTTTTTTTTAGTACTGGGGAATGAACCCAGGAACGCTTAAACACCAAGCCACATCCCCAGCCCCTTTTATTATTATTTTTTTAAAATTTTGAGACAGAGACTCACTATATTGCTTAGGGCCTTGCTAAATTGCTGAGGTTAGCTTTGAATTCATGATTCTCCTGCCTCAGACTCCTTGCAGCAATGAGCCACTTTACCCGACATATTTCAGTTTTATTGGCATTTCTTTGATTACTGGTGGGGGTAAACATATTTTCACATACAATTTTCATGAACCATTTTCATATAATATCCCTGAATTGCCTATTCTTATCCTTTACCCATTTTGCTATTAGGGTATTTATCTTTTTTATGTTGATATGTAATTATTTGTAAAAGCTTTTTGTATGTTAAGGAGATGTGTGTGTGTGTGTGTGTGTGTGTTTGTGTGTGTGTGTGTGTGTGTGTGTGTGAATATAGAGAAGTAGATACTATTGTCTTTAAGACATTAAGGGATTGAGGCTGATTAAAACCAAATGACTTGGTCTGGGGCTGTAGCTCAGTGGCAGAGCACTTGGCTAGCATGTGTGAGGCACTGAGTTTGATCCTTAGCACCACATAAAAATAAACAAATAAAATAAAGGCATTCTGTCCATCTATAACTATAAAAAAATTTAAAAAACTAAATCATTTGGTCCAAGATCATATGAATAATAAATTGACAGAGCAAAGAGTTGAATTCTGTTCTATATCACACAAAATACCATGTTTGTCTGTTACAGAAAATCTGTTAGTAACTAACCTTACTTAGTAACTTTTCCAAATACTTAAAAATTATTTCATATTATTGTCTCCTCTGCTGAAAGGTTTAGTTTCAGAATTTATCTCCTTTTGATAGTCTTATTAGAACTTGAGAAAACATTTAGTATATTTTGACCATTTTTCTTTTATCTTTCAAAATTTTAACTTATTACTTTAAAATAATTTCAAAATTAAGAAATGTTGTAGGAATAGTACAAACAATTTCCAAATACGCTTTACCTAGATTCATACGTTTTTAACATGTTGACACAGTTGCTTTATCGTTCTATCTTCATTTTTCTTTTTACACTGCACTCCTAAATACTTCGGCATGTCTTTTCTAAGGACAGGGACATTTTCTTACAAAACAACTGTATGATGATCAAAATCAGGAAAATTAATATTGATGCAATGCTACTGCTGTCTATATTCAGATTTTACAGTTTGTCCCAATAATAGTCTTTATAGCATTCCCCCTGACCCTAGTTCATAATACAATTTAGATTACATATTTAATTCACTTGTTATGTCACTTTAGACTCCTTTAATCTGGAATAGTTCCTCATTCTTTCTTTTTCTTTCATGATGTTGACACTTTGAAGAGTACAAACCAGTTATTTTGTAGAATGTCCCTTAGTGTGGGTTCATCTGATGTTTGCTCATGATTAGATTCTAGGTTGTGCTTTTTTTTTTTTTTTGTTAGAATTCCACAGAAGTGATGTGTTCCCAGTGTATTGCAACAGGAGGTACAGGATGTCAGTTTGCCCCACTATTGGTGATGTTAGCTTTAATCATTTTGTTAAAACAGGGTCTTCTATGTTTCTTCTCTATCAAGTTATTGGTTTTACTTTTGTAATAAGTATGCAATTGTAGGAGGATATTTTTTAATTCTATAAATGTCCTGTCATTCATCAAATTCTTGCCCAATAGTTTTTTAACAGTCATTTGAATATTCTTACCTGAATCAGTTATTACTCTGATGTTTGAAAAATACTGATTTCCTAAATAGACCATTAATTTTACAATAAGTTGACATTCCACTGTAAAGAACAGTTTCCTTGTACTGCATGTATTTATTCATTGATTGATTACCAGTATGGACTCATGGATTCTTATTTATTACATGGTTATAATTTTTTACTCTCATTATTAATTTTGAAAAGCAGATTTGGCCAACGGGAGCTCCTTTAAGGTAGTTTCTATAAGCATTGACATGTCCCCATTACTCTTATTACTTATTTACTTTCTGGGACAATAACAATATTTCAAGCTGGGCACAGTGGTACATGCCTGTAATCCCAGTGGCTTTGGAGGCTGAGGCAGGAGGATCATGAGTTTAAAGCCAGCCTCAGCAATGGTGAGGTGCTAAGCAATTCAGTGAGATTCTGTCTCTAAATGAAACACAAAAGAGGGCTGGGAATATGACCCAGTAGTGGAGTGCCCCTGAGTTCAATCCCTGGTATGTATGTATGTGTATGTATATATATATATAAAGTTTATCTTGTATTTTTTCCTGCTCTAACACTGAAATGGGTGAGTTATTTCTCTAAGAAGCCCTTGCTCCCATGAGGAATGATGTTTAGAAACCAAGATCTGGATGCTGGGTATACTCTTTGCCTCTGAAGTGTCATTGCTTTTGGGCTTTTTTTTTTTTATCAGAATGACCTAGCTTTTATTCCAGGCTTTTGAATGTTTCTCAGTGTGTCTACCACTTGATTGTAGGTCTGTGCTTGAATAGTTCATTAATTGAGGAAATTGCTCCAGCGACAGTTTCTTTTTTCTTTTTTAGTTGTTGATGGGCCTTTATTTTATTTACTTATTTCTCTGTGGTTCTGAGAATCGAACTCAGGGCCTCATACATGCTAGGCAAATTCTCTACCACTGAGCCACAACCCTAGCCCATTATTGGAAAGCTCCGATAGTTAACAGTCCTTTACATTTGAAATCAGTATCATTGGTTTCCTGTACTAATTCTTGACTTTTCTGTGCTAAACAGCTGCAGTTCATTTACTGCCATTACTCCCATGGCAGAGTTTTAACGTCTACTCATCATTCTGGTTATTCTGTTCTGTTCTGTTCATACTTCAGTTCATTAATATCTCTCTTTAAAGATTGGCATCTAGAACTAAATGTACTATTTCAAGTACATGTTCTGATCAGTAGAGAGGAGTGGGTCAATGACTTTCTTTGTTCTAGACCCTATGCTACCACTCATGCAGGCCAAGGTTAAGCTTTCATATTTCTCTCTTTCTGACAGCCACATCAATCATTCTGTTGACTTACGTTGAGCCTATAGTTAGTTGAAATCCCTAAGACTTTAATTCCTCTATGCTCATCCACTCAGTACTTGAACATTTGTATTTTAGGATCTAGTACAAGTCTTTAATTTGATCTCTTTCTTTTTAGCTTGTTAAATTTAGCCTGTCTTTCCTGCTTGTCAAACTTATTTTGAATCTTGAATGTCATCCAGTTTTACTAGCTTCTTTTCCAGCTTATCATCTACAAATTTGATTGTATACCATTAGTGTCTTTATATAAAATTTTTTTTAATGTCATAAAGAGCAGGGTAGAGCTCAAGTCTTTTCAGCCTGACTAGACACTTTCTCTCATGTTGAAATCAGTCCATCAAATAAGGATGACTGCTCTTTGTCTATCTTCATCTGCTATTGTATATAGGACCTGAGCCAACAGACCTGTCACAGTACTGCTTTGAACCAATTTCTAATGTTTTCATGGGGTCAGTGCTTCAGGGTTATAGGGAGGCTTGTTTATGGCAAAAGAGAGAAACTATTACATAGTCCAAACTTACTGTTTTTTGAGTGAACATTGGCCTGGTCTGGTTCAGTTTGTGTCTTCCATAGTGCCAGAGGCAAAGATAAATGCTTCAGGCAGCTAAGGCTGTCCTACCTTATTCAAAGAATCTTCATCAAATCTAAGGATCTTCAGAGGTCATCTAGTTCAAGCTTCTATAATCTGATCGACAAAGCCTATCAATGTATCCTTTTACTTTAATGCCATATCAGTCAGCAAGTACTTAAGTACTTTATAAAAATGGAGCAAATGTTTCTTATACAAAAGTGCTCTCAGAATCTGCAAATAAGAATAGTGTATTGGTCAGCTTTTTGTCACTATAATGAAATACCTAACAAAGGTCATTTATGAAGAAAATAGATTTATTCAGCTCATAGTTCTGGAGGTTCAAAGTCCAAATGGCATAGAGCAGGCTCTGGCAAGGACCCCGTGGCAGATGGCAGAGCACTTGCAGGAGAGTGATCTCATCTTAAACCAGGAAGCTCAGAGAAAGGGAGGGGCTAGGCTTGTTCCCATTTTAAGAATCCTCTTTTGAGAACTTAAGGGTCCAGGAAAGATACTTCATCACTTCTGGAGGCACACCCCCAGTGACCTCCCACTGTATCTACCTTTTAATGGTTCCATACCATCTCCCGGTACTCTCTCTCTCAGGATTAATCTTCCGACATATGGACCCTTGAGGGCATTCCAGTCATAGCACATAGGAAAATATTGTTGTCTGAAAATGAAGTAAAATGCAACATAATTGATACAGATAAATACAAAATTGATACAAATTAATGTAACCTAAGAGAGAAGAAATTTTTCTTTTAATGCAACTAGAATGTTTTTCAAATTTACTTCAAGGACCAGGGTATGATCTTAGGAAAAAGAGAGTGAAATGTAATAATGCAAAGAAACCCTAACTTTCTCATCTGCTTTATAACTCGGCCATCTGAAATAGTGATCTATGAATAAAAGTCTGAAAGGTGATTAACTGCAAGGAGCCTGGGAAGGAGAAGAATGATATTTTTGTTACTTTAGCTTTCTCTATGGGTTCTTTTCATCATTTATTTTAATAGCATAGGTAATACGTGAATACATTCTTATAAAAATATTAAAACATTACAAGTAAGGGTAAGTTTCCTTTCACCCATCCTCTTGCCCTCAGTTCTGGTTGGGCAGGCATTTTATAGAACTATCTTGAGTAGAGAAATTTATCAGGCTCATGTAATCTGATGTTAATATGTACTTTATAGACACAAATTTCCTTGTTTTAAAAATATGCTCACAAATCAACCTTTTAATATATAGTCTAGCCTGCTCAATATAGATGCGTGCTTAGAGGGACTGCCTCGTACATATGGCCAGGCACTGGTTCTGGAGATAGGTCTATTTCCTTTTATAGACCTACATATAGTTTTTAAGGCCTTATATATGGTTTCAGCATCAGTGCCATTTATTATCATATCCCATCTCAAACTCTGTACCTAGCCATTCTAAACTGTTTTCCATTCTTATAGTATGCCATTGCCCTCTTTCACACTAATCCAAACCTTGTTACTCTGATGTTTGTTCTACTTTAGTGATGCTATGACTAATCACTATGTACAGATTGGTGAGTGCTTGATCCTTCCATTATACAAATACTCATTGTCTTTTCCTACTGTTTTTTGTATACATTAATGATAATTATTTGAACCATTTATTTCATAAGGGGCTCCAAATGATGGCATGGGAGTCTGAAGAAGGAGAATCACAAAACTAAGGTCAGCCTAGGCAATTCAGTGAGACCCTATCTCAAAATAAAATTATAAAAAAAGAACTGGTCTAGCATATGAGGCCCTAGGTTTGAACCCCAGTACCACAAAAAAAAAAATTTTTTTTACTTACTAATTAGATTTATTTGGAATCTTTTTGAAAATATTTTTTAGTTGCTGATAAACCTTTATTTTTTAATTTATTTATATGTATTGCTGAGAATCAAACCCAGTGCCTCACATGTGCCAGGCAAATGCGCTATCACTAAGCCCTTATTTGGTATCTTTAGATAACAGCTTGTGTGTGATTGGCAAGGTGAATGTTTAATTCTTTTTATTGTGATTTTAAATGTTATTTAAATTAGTAATTCAGGGCTTTGGACAATTTTGTCAAAAGAAACCACTTTAAGTGCTGGCTATGCTTCCAGAATAGCAGACAAAAGCCCACTTAATTCACTGGGTAAATGAAACATTTCATGAGTCATGAAAAATAGAAAATATTTTTGTAGTAATAGTTATTAAATAAAAGAAAACCAAATGAATTTTTAAAGTTTAACTTGAGTACTCATACTTGAGAGAAAAGCAGTCTTAATTAGAGGAAGAAGAAGTAGCTGGATACTTATAGTGATTTGAAGCAATCTGCTGAGTACTTTCAAGGGCTTTTAGAATTTGATGGCACTGTTCTTATGTCTAATTTCACTACAAATTTAAGCTATTTCCATTTCTTTGATAGGTGCTATTACCAATACTTCTCTTACATTCAGTCCATGAACAGAATGATCTTTGGCTCACAAATGGAGAGAGGCCCACTTACCAGTTAAAGAACTGGATGTGAGTGAATGAAGTAAGATTAACTGAATTAAAAGTAGTATAAGACAAAAAGGAGGATGAAGAGAAATATTCATTCCAGGACTTTGAGGTATGAAGATGGACTAGGGTCAGGACAAGGGTGAAGCAAGCAAGGTACCTAATAGTGTAGATCCTACATTTGCTCCATCCTGGGCCTGAGTGCCTCCTTAAATTTTGTGCCCTTGGACAGTTACTCTGAAGTCTGTCAATGTGAAATAGGATGGCAAGGGCTCTGGAAGAACCACATATTAAGGCTCTAGGAGTCTAATAACAGAGGTCCTGAGTATTGGTGTTAGAACCTAGGCAAAGACTTTAGGGCTACAGATATGAACCCAGAGTCCCTATATGATAAGGTTCAAAATCAAGGTAGGTGGAATATTGGAAGTCAAGAAAGACTTCATAGAGGAGACTGTGTTGACATCTAAATGATGAATCAGAAAGCCTATCCCAGGTTAAAAAGATATGTGAAGAAGAATGATAGCAAAGGCAGGAACCAGCAGGTAGAGAGACATGGAGGCATGAAATACATTTAGTGGCTGGAATGATAAGAAATGAGATTAGGAACCATGTTATGGAGGGTTTTGTAGGCTAGGCATTTTGTGCCTCACTTTTTCCTTTTCAGATAATTGACTTGTTGCTAGGAGTGAGTGAGTTGTGCTTTAGAACATCCCTCATTTTGGATTTGTTTTTCTTTCTTATGCTGTCATTGACGTATTCCTCTGCAACTCTTATTCATCTCTAAATTGACGTTAGCTTAAGAGATTTGATGATATTCAGTTTCAACTATATTTTGGTCAACAGTACTTCAAAGGCTGGGTGTGGTGGTACACGCCTGTGATTCCAGCAACTTGGGAGGCTGAGGCAGGATCACAAGTTCAAAAGGAGCCTCCATAACTTAGTGAGGCCCTAAGCAACTTAGTGATTCCCATCTCAGAATGCAAAAACAAAAAGGGCTGGAATGTGGTTCAGTGGTTAAGTGCCCCTGGGTTCAATCCTTAGTACCAAAAAAAAAAAAAAAAAAGAATACTCCACAGAAATGATTGTGTTATTTACTTTGAATCATACCTGGAGACATACAGCTGCAACTGCTCTACTTTTAGTGAACAAGTGACAAACTGATTCTGTCATTATATTTACCAACAACCTATTATCTAAAAGACTAATCCATTGATGACCATTGGTGGAATTAATTATTTTACTACAGATTTCAGAATGGTGATTTCTTAATTTTATTTTCTGCATTCATTATATAGAATTCCTATAAAAGTAAACTTTTCCTTATCAATAAGAACTATTAGGTTACTTGTACAGTAAAGGCAGAAGAAACCCTTGATTCTTTCCTGAATTACCAATTTCCAAAATAATTGGTGCCCTATTTACTTTCGGCGATACCCAACAAGTTGAATGTGTTTGTTCTCTGTCATAAAGAACCCCCCTTTAGGGATGGGGTTGTGGCTCAACTGTAGAGTGCTTGCCTAGCATGTATAAGGCCCTAGGTTTAATCCTCAGCACCACGTAAAAATAAATAAACAAAATAAAGATATTGTGTACAACTAAAAAATAAATAATGAAAGAAGAAAAAGAAAAAAAAAGAACCCCCTTTAAACATATATTCAATGGTTTCAATCTATTGCACTCATTATTCTTGCTGATACTCAGATTGTCTCACCTTTTGCCAATGTGTTGCTTGCCATATCATTTTGACATTACCCATTAGTGTTCTTAGCTTACTTGCTTTCTGGCATAAGGCTTATCTTATATACTTCCTGCCCGAGATCTGCCCTTTCTCCAAAGATTTATTTGTTTTCCTAAAAACAGCTTTATTGATGTCTAATTTTTTTGTAATTTATAAAATTCACCCATTTTAAGAAGACATATAAATAAGTTTTAGTAAACTTATAGAGTCATGCAACCGTGACCAAAATCTGGTTTTAGAACATTTCCAACAATCTAAATGATCCCCTGTACCCTTTTGTGATCAATCTCTCTTCTCACTCCTAGTCCAAGGCATCCCTTAATCTGTTTTCTATATATTTGTCTTTTCTAGAGATTTCATATAAATGGATTTCATGTAAATGGAATTTCTAGAGATAACCGATTTTGCATCTGGTTGTTTTCACTTAGCACTAGGTTTTCTCTTAAATTGAGATATAATTCACATACCACAAAAGCCACCACTTTAGGGTTTTTAATTCAGTTGGGTTTTAGTATATTCACCGGGTTGTACAACTATCACTTCCATCTAATTCCCAAACATGTTCATATTGCCGAAAAGAAACCTCACACCTGTTAATACTCAGTTTTCATTTCCTTCTTTCCCCACAGCCCCTGATACCCACCAAACTACCTTCTGTCTCTTGATTTGCCCACTCTGGATATTTCATATAAAATAAATACAATATGTGGTCTTTTATGTCTGGCTTCTTTTTTTAGTGTAGTGTTTTTAAGGTTCATCCATGTTAGATCATGTGTCAGTAAATTATTTGTTTGTTTATTTATTTATACCAGGGATTGAACCCAGGCCTGCTTTACTACTGGGCTACATGCCCAGCACCCCACCACTTTTTAAAAATTTTGAGACAGGGCCTTGCTAAATTGCTGAGGCTGGCCTTGAACTTGAGATCTTCCTGCCTTAGTCTCTCTAGTCACTGGGATCACAGCCATGCCCCACTATACCCACCAGTACCTTATTTATTTTTACTACTGAATAATATTCCATTATATGACTATACTAAGTTTTACTTATCCATTTATCAGTCAATGAACATTTTGAGTTGATTCCACTTTTTTGGGTCACATTGTAACCCTATGATAGTCTTTTGAGGAACTGCCACACTATTCTCCAAAGCAAATGTACCATTTTACATTCCCACCTGGGCATGAGAGTTTCAGTTTTTTTTTATATTCTTGCCAATACTTGTTTTTTGTTTTTCTTTTTTTGTTCATCTTTTTATGATAGATATCTTAGTGGGTGTGCACATTTTGGAAAACAGTCTGAATTCCTTAGAAGATAAGAGCTTTGTTTACCCACCTCATCCAGAGGTGGTGGTTGTTCTGTTTCTTTATTTGTTCAGTGACTTATTTGAACTAGCTCTACAGATTTTGTCTTAAGTGTGTGACCCACTGATATTTCTGCTCTATTGTTGTTGCTTTTCTTTGGTAAAAGAATTGAAACCAGGGCACTAACAAAAATAGCATGGTACTGGTACCAAAACAGGCGGGTGGACCAATGGTACAGAATAGAGGACACAGAGACTAATCCACAAAGTTACAACTATCTTATATTTGATAAAGGGGCTAAAAGCATGCAATGGAGGAAGGATAGCATCTTCAACAAATGGTGTTGGGAAAACTGGAAATCCATATGCAACAAAATGAAACTGAATCCCCTCCTCTCGCCATGCACAAAAGTTAACTCAAAATGGATCAAGGAACTTGATATCAAATCAGAGACTCTGTGTCTGATAGAAGAAAAAGTTGACTCCGATCTACATATTGTGGGGTCGGGCTCCAAATTCCTTAATAGGACACCCATAGCTCAAGAGCTAATAACAAGAATCAACAAATGGCACCTACTTAAACTAAAAAGTTTTTTCTCAGCAAGAGAAACAATAAGAGAGGTAAATAGGGAGCCTACACCATGGGAACAAATTTTTACTCCTCACATTTCAGATAGAGCCCTAATATCCAGAGTATACAAGAACTCAAAAAATTAGACAATAAGAAAACGAATAACCCAATCAACAAATGGGCCAAGGACCTGAACAGACACTTCTCAGAGGAGGACATACAATCAATCAACAAGTACATGAAAAAATGCTCACCATCTCTAGCAGTCAGAGAAATGCAAATCAAAACCACCCTAAGATACCATCTCACTCCAGTAAGATTGGCAGCCATTATGAAGTCAAACAACAACAAGTGCTGGCGAGGATGTGGGGAAAAGGGTACTCTTGTACATTGCTGGTGGGACTGCAAATTGGTGCGGCCAATTTGGAAAGCAGTATGGAGATTCCTGGGAAACCTGGGAATGGAACCACCATTTGACCCAGCTATTGCCCTTCTCAGGCTATTCCCTGAAGACCTTAAAAGAGCGTACTACAGGGATACTGCTACATCGATGTTCATAGCATCACAATTCACAATAGCTAGACTGTGGAACCAACCCAGATGCCCTTCAATGATGAATGGATAAAAAAATGTGGCATTTATACACCATGGAGTATTACACAGCACTAAAAAATGACAAATCATAGAATTTGCAGGGAAATGGATGGCACTAGAGCAGATTATGCTTAGTGAAGCTAGCCAATCCCTAAAAAACAAATGCCAAATGTCTTCTTTGATATAATGAGAGCAACTAAGAACAGAGCAAGGAGGAAGAGCAGGAAGAAAAGATTAACATTAAACAGAGACATGAGATGGGAGGGAAAGGGAGAGAAAAGGGAAATTGCATGGAAATGAAGGGAGACCCTCATTGCTATACAAAATTACATATAAGAGGTTGTGAGGGGAATGGGAAAATAAACAATGAGAGTAATAAATTACAGTAGATGGGGTAGAGAGAGAAGATGGGAGGGGAGGGGAGGGGGGATAGTAGAGGATAGGAAAGGTAGCAGAATACAATAGTTACTAATAGGGCATCATGTAAAATTGTGGATGTATAACCGACATGATTCTGCAATCTGTATTTGGGGTAAAAATTTGGAGTTCTTAACCCACTTGAATCTAATGTATGAAATATGATATGTCAAGAGCTGTGTAATGTTATGAACAACCAATAAAAATAAATAAATAAATAAATAAATAAATAAAACCAGGGCGCGTATACTCTTTGAGTTACACCTTCAGTCCTCTGCTCAGTTTTTGAAATTTTATTTTTCTTTTTTCTCACATTTTTATTGGTGCATTATAGTTGTACACAATGGTAGAATTTGTTCTTATATATTCATTCTTGCATACACTATAACAATATAATTTGGCTATTTTTTGGGGGGGAAGGGATACTGGGAATTGAACTCAGGGGTACTCAACAACTAAGCCACATCCCCAGCCCTAGTTTTTAAAATAACCTTTTAAAATATTTTTTAGTTTTAGGTGGACACAATGTCTTGATTTTTATTTTTATGTGGTGCTGAGATCAAAATCAGTGCCTCACGCATGATAGGCAAGCACTCTACCACTGAGCCACAACCCCAGCCCTCCCAGCCCTATTTTGTATTTTATTTAGAGACAGGGTCTCACTGAGTTGCTTAGTGCCTCGCCTTTGCTGAGGCTGGCTTTGAACCCATGATCCTCCTGTCTCAGCCTTCCAAGCTGCTGAGATTACAGGCATATGAGATTACACTGCACCCAGATAATTTGGCTAATATTATTCCCCAATACTTCTCCTTTTCCTTGTCTCTTCCCTCCCCCTTGTGCATTTCCTTCACTCCACTGATGTCACTTTGATTTTCATGAGATCCTTCTCCTTCCTTTTTCTTTATCATCTCATCATTCCACATATGAGAAAATATATGACTCTTGACCTTCTGAATTTGGCTTATTTTGCTTAATATAATGGTCTCTAATTCAATCCATTTTTCTGAAAATGACATAATTTCATTTCTTTATGGTTGAAAAAAATTCCATTGTGTACATATACCCCATTTTTTCTTTCTTTTTTTTTGAGAGAGAGAGAGAGAATTTTTTAATATTTATTTTTTAGTTTTTGGCAGACACATTATCTTTGTTTGTATGTGGTGCTGAGGATCGAACCCAGTGCTGCACACATGCCAGGCAAGCATGCTACCGCTTGAGCCACATCCCCAGCCCCCATACCCCACTTTCTTTATCCACTCATCCATTGACGGACACCTGGGTTTGTTCCATAGTTTGATTGTTGTGAATTGTGCTGCTATAAACTTGGGTATGCATTTATCACTGTAGTATGATGAGTTTAATTCTTTAGGATAAATACTGAGGAGTGGTATAGCTGGGTCATTAAAGTTTTTAAAAATCTAATTTTTTGAGGAAACTTCACAGGAATGTGACTAGGGCTCCCTCCAGTACTCTGTGCTTGAATGCAGCCTTGCACATGCACACAGTTTTAAGACCACAGGGCTTTGTGGGAGGTTATGAAGTTCCACTGTAGCTATCATGTTTTTTGGATCCTTCTGCTGAACTTTTGGCAGGTGCGCTTTCTGTTGCTTGCTCCAACCAATATTGTGACCTCAGGTAACTATGATGTTGGCTTTCCCTGATTATATGTCACTGATTTTGCTATTGTTTTCAACACCCCTGGTCATGGGACTTTTTTTTTTGTATGTGTGTGCGTGCGTGCGTGCGTGTGTGTGTGTGTGTGTGTGTGTGTGTGCTCATTCCTAGTCAAGTATTTCCCCTCCAGAAGCCAAATTGCTGTTTTTTTCCTATGGCTTGCCTTACCCTGCTCTGGTAAAATCAGCTCCAAGGGACCTGGGAAAGGAGATGGGAGCTGCCTTAGGCTAAAACACCATAGAGTCCCACTGTTCTTAACCCAAGGTTCAATAGGTTTCCCTAAACACTTCTTAAATTTGGTCTATTTCCAGAGAACTGAAATGATTGTTTTTGACAATTTTATATAGTTTTATCAAAGAAAGGATTTGCTGAATTCCTCACTCTGCCATTCCAGAATTCCTTTCTAATCTGTGTTTTAAAATATCATTCTTAAGTGTTCTTCCTGCAAAAATGATAAATATGTAAGGTAATGCTATGTTAATTAGCTTGTTTTAGCCATTCTACATTCCATGATATATCAAAACACCATGTTGTATTATATATATGATTTTTATTTGTCAGTTAAAAAAAAGATCATTTCATTAGCAGTGAAGGATGGATTACGTGGAGGAAAAACTTGTGGCCAAGATAATATGATTTTACTCAGCAGTACTTTGTAATCTCTGAGCAGGAATGTAGAATATAAATAGTTGGGTTGATTGGTAGGTAGGGATTGACATAATGAGTATGGTAGAAAATCAAGGAGATAGGAGAATTGAGAGTGTTGGGTACTCTTACACTGTCCATTGACACTTTCCTAGGTTGTAAAGGAAGTGAAGTCAAAAGTGACATGATGGCCTTGGAGAATAGAAAAGAGGGTTTAGGGCTGGAGATGTAGCTCAGTGGCAGAGCACTTGCCTAGCATGCAGAAGGCCCTGGGTTCAATCATCAACACCCTGAAAAATAAATAAATAAATAAATAAACAAACTGTAGTTCAGTAGTAGAGCATTTGCTTAGCACATGTGAGGCACTAAGTTTGATCCTCAGCACCACATAAAAATAAATATATAAAATAATAAAGTATTGTGTCCATCTACAACTAATTTTTTTTAAAGAAAGAGGGTTAATGAATTAAAGGGCTTTAGGAAGTTGAAAGGTCACTTTAGGGAGTATAAGGTATATTTTTCCTTGGTAGGAAAAAAAAGTTTCTGAAAGTAGACTCTGTTTAGTTTTGGACATAGAACTATTCCAGGTATTACTACAGAAATGAGTGACTGAAAAGGAGTCTGAAACAAAGAAGTTAGAATAGGATATGTCAAGGTGCTGTTGAGTTTGGAAGTTAGATCATCAAAGGAGATAATGAAGGCTTTTGGGATGTGAAGAGGAAAAGAAAACAACTGGTACCAAAGTCATAAGTGAATGTAGTGGAGAGACTTGGTGGTTGACTCTTAACATTGAGAAGGTAATACAATTGGTTAGAATGAATTTCAAAGAAACAAAGACTGTTGAGGTAAGATGGTAAAATAATACTTTGGGGAGTCAGTGAATAAGATATGAGGTAGTAACCTGCTCTTCACTTATGGGGAGGAATGAGTAAAGGAAAATGAACCGTCTCAAATTAAGAGCTTTGCAAGGGAAAAGCAGTTTGGGATGACAGCTCAGTTAAGGAAAGGAGATAGAGGTTGAACGGATGGGAATGACCAAAGTCTAGAAGGTTCTAGAAAATGGTGGATAGTGTTTTTTTGTTGTTGTTGTTTATTTTTGTTATTTGCTCTAGAGTAGGATACGATTGGGTGTATAAGCAGAAGATAATATATCAATCTATGTGATTAGTTTGAATCCAGGATATAACTAGAGTTACTATTGTTAAAAATATTATTATCTAGAGGCTGGGGATATAGCTCAGTTGGTAGAGTTTTTGCCATATACATATATATATGTGTGTGTGTGTGTGTGTGTGTGTGTGTGTGTGTGTGTGTGTATGCTAGTTGGTATAATAAGGAAACTTTTTGAAACTATTTTGTAAGGAAATTTTTGTACTGATATTGGTAATTAGAAGTAATTTGACATTTTGGAATACTGTGACTCTAATAAATGTAAAATTGGGGCAGGGCTGGGAACGTAGCTCAGTTTTAGAGTATGTGCTCTGCATTATGTGAGGCCGTAGTTTTATCCCCTGTACAAAATTTTTTAAAAAGTGAAATTGGTATGTATTTGATAAGATTAATGCTGACATTAGAATTAAAGTTGACTACAGATCATAATTTTGGCAAGAATGAAGCTTACTTTTATTTGAAAATTAATTTATTTTTAAAAATTTTGTCTGATATAAAAACATAAAAGTTGCATATATTAATAGGGCACCATGTAATATTTGATACATGTATACATTGCATAATGTTTAAGTCAGGTTAAACATGTGTATCTCCTCATTAATCAAGCCTTTGAAATGAAAACTTGCTAAGTGCTTTCTTACAGTTTTTTGAATTTTACAGTACATAATTATTATCCATAGTCATCATATTGTAAAACATAGTACTCCAGAGCTTCTTGTTCCTATATAACTGTAAATTAGTACCTATTGATGAAACTTTTCCCATCCCTTCCCCTTCTTTCCCCTGTCCCTGGCTGCTGGTAATCACCATTCTACTCAACTTCAGTAAGAATGACTTTTTTTAGATTTCACATATGAGTGAGGTCATGTAGTAAGTCTGTGCTGACTTAATTTGCTTAACATAATGATCTTCACTTCCATCCATGTTGCTGCAAAGACAGTATTTTATTATTTTTATAACTGAACAGCATTCTGTTGTGTATATGTTCCACATTTTCTTTCTTTTTTTAAAGAGAGAGAGAGAGAGAGAGAGAGAGAGAGAGAGAGAGAGAGAGAGAGAGAGAGAGAATTTTAATATTCTTTAGTTTTCGGTAGACACAATATCTTTGTTTGTGTGTGGTGCTGAGGATCGAACCCAGGCTGCAAGCATGCCAAGCGAGCACGCTACCGCTTGAGCCACATCCCCAGCCCTATGTATCACATTTTCATTATTCATCCATAGGTGATGGAGTCTTTTTTCCATTCCTTGAATATTGTTTATAGTGCTGCAATGAACATAGGTGTTCAGATGCCTGTTCAACATACTAATTTCATTACCTTTGATTATATACTCAGTGGGATTGCTAGATTGTTTGGTAGTTCTATTTTTAATTTTTTGAGGAACCTCCATAATGTTTTTCATAATAGGTGTACTAATTTATGTTCCCACCAATGGTATGCAAAGAAGGATTCCCTTTCCTCCACAACCACATCAGCACTTGTTGCCTTCAGTCTTTTTTATATTAGACATTCTTATTGATGTGAGGTGATATCTCATCACAGTGTTGATTTGTGTTTCCTTGATGATTAATGATATTGAGCATTTTTCATACACATATCAGCTATTTGTATGTTTATTTATAGAAGTGTCTATTTAGACCTATTGCCAATTTTTAATTTGCTTTTGTTATTGAGGTTGTTTTTTTAGTGCCATACATATCTGGATAACGAACCCTTATGAGATGTATAGTTTGCAACTATTTTTATCCATTCTGTAGTTTGTCACTGCATTCTGTTGAGTGTATCTTTTGCTGTGTAGAGGTTTTTTTTTTCATTTGATGTAATTCCATTTGTCTATTTTTGCTCATGTTTACTGTGCTTTTGTGGTCTTATACAATAAATCCTTGCATATACCAAATGTCCTGAAGCATTTCCACAATGTTTTCTTCTGGTAGTTTCATGTCACACTTTTTTTGTGAAAGTATGTTACTGGGCACTTAACCGAGGAGCATTTTACCACTACATCTCCAGCCCCTTTTTATTTTATTTTGAGGATCTCACTAAGCTGCTGAGGCTGGCCTTGAACTTGTGATCTTCCTGCCTCCAGAGTTTCTGGGATTAGTCATGTGCCACAGTGCCAAGTTCAGGATTTATAAAACTGTTTAATCCATATTGAGTTGTTCTTTGTGACTAGTGAGAGAGAGGAGTCCAGCTTCACTTTTCTGCATGTGGATATTCAGTTTTCCCACACCTTTTATTGGAAAGACCATCCTTTCTCTATTGCATGTTTTTGGTAAAAAATCAGTTGACTGTGGATGCCTGAGTGTACTTCTAGGTTCTCTATTCTATTCAGTTGGTCTCTGTGTTTCTTTTTGTGCCAATATCATTCTCTTTTTATTACTACAGCTTTGTAGTATGTTTTGA
Source organism: Ictidomys tridecemlineatus (assembly GCF_052094955.1). Lineage (NCBI taxonomy): Eukaryota > Metazoa > Chordata > Mammalia > Rodentia > Sciuridae > Ictidomys > Ictidomys tridecemlineatus. The sequence continues at coordinate 74,200,732 of NC_135493.1, read as the reverse complement.
AGTCATGTAGCATAATGCTTCCTACTTTGTTCTTTTTGCTCAGAATCTCTTTGGTTATTCAGTTTTGTGAGAGCATGTGCATGTGGTTCCATATAAATTTTAGAATTGTTTCCTTTAGTTCTGGGAAGAATGCCATTGGTATTTTTATAGAGATTGTATTACATCTGTACATCACTTTGAGTAGTATGGACATTTTAACAATATTGATCTTTCTAATCCATGAACATAGGATGTCTTTCCACTTTTTTGTGTCCTCTTCAATTTGTTTCATCAATGTTTTATAATTTCATGTACAGATCTTTCACCACTTTGGTTAAATTTATTCCTAATGTTTTATTTTTTGTACCTATTTTAAGTGGGATTTCTTTCTTGATTTCTATTTTCAGATAATTTGCTATTAGCAAGTAACAATGTTACTGATTTTTATATACTGATTTTGTGTCCTACTACTCTGCTGAATTCATCTATTCGTTCTAACACTGTTTTGGTGGAATCTTTGGGGTTTTCTATATATAAGAGCATGTCATTTGTAAGCATTAATGATTTGACATTGTTTTTAAATATATTTCTAGTTGTCTATGTACCTTTATTTTATTTATATGTTGTGCTGAGAATTGAACCCAGTGCCTCACATATGCTACACAAGTGCTCTACCACTAAGCTACTACCCTAGCTCTTGACATTTTTTTAAATGTGGATGACATTTATTTATTTATCTTGCCAAATTGCCCTGGCTAAGACTCCCATTACTACAATGGATAAAACTGACAAAAGTGGACATCCATGTCTTACTCCAGATCTTAGTGAGAAACCTTCAGTTTTTCCCCAAGGAATGAAGTTTTATATAAAATATTATTACTGGATTGTGTTCAGAATACCGTGATTTATTTTGATATATTTATGATGAGATAATTGTAGCTTTAAAATGTATTGACTTTTTGTAATAGTCGTTTTACTTTTCTTTTCTAGGACCATTTGCAACCCACAATATACAGAGGACTGTATAGGATCTGCTTTAGTGTGAGGGTTTTGATCTTAATTGCCTTAACCATATTTGACATGATTGTGTTTATTTATAAATAAGATACATAGTTAGAAGCATAGAAGAGAAAATGTAAAGCAAAAATGATACTGGATTGGAGATGTAGAGCTCCAGTTATAAAAACCTAAAGAAGATTAACTGCCATGATAGTAATCTGACATATATTCAGTTCTTGCTATCATTCATTATGGACTGAACAAACATTGGAATAACTGGATACTGAGGTGCATAATTGTTAGTGATGGGTTAGAAGAAGGGAGTTGGTTAGGTGAAAAGGAATCTTACAGCTATTTCTTTATTAACATCATGTATTTTTAATTTATCAGCAACAGCAGAATATTATCACCATTCTACTCTGAAATAATATAGAGGAGTTTAATGGTTACCCTTATAGAGATGAAAGGGTAACAAAGAAGGTATTTCTTCTTTTCTGTCATTCTAGCAGCCATCAGAAAAGAGATAACAAAAAAGCTGTTGCTTGTGGAGCCCTGTTATTTGTGACCTGGGATATTGAGCTCTTGGGCAGTCAGAATTCCAGTTCATGAGGCAATCTATGTCAATCTGGTCTAGCAAGGTGACTGGTCCCTATCCACTAATTATACAGGGCCTGCATCTCTAAAAGAGAACAAGAAAGAAAAAAGTAAATAAGGGAAATATGAAAAAAATATAGATATGAATCTTAGACCCTGGAGGATAAGTTAAGGCCCAGGTCACAAACAGCAAAACAGAGGGAAAGGCCCTGAGGGTTATGCTGGAATTCAGTACAGTGGTGTTCATGCAATATAAAAACTGGGAGAACTGGGAGAACTAATTTTGTTTTGAAACCTGGCTTGGCTTCAAGAATGAAGAAAATTAGGTTGAACTGTAATGAAAATATCTATGACGGCAAAGTTAAATAGAAGGGAAGTATGCTTTGAAGTTAAAATGAGTAGAAGTTTAATTATAATAAAGTATAATCCCTAATGAAATATTAGTTATATAGAGATAATCATATCTTAAATATTTCTTTAATATTTAAAGGTTAGAAGAATGAATCCTTGGTTCTCCTGTTTACTAGTTGTGTGATCATGGGGAAATTACTTCTCCAAACCTTAGTTTTTCATTTACCGAATGGATTTATGATATTTATATGGTTGCTTTAAGAATTAAGTGAAAAAATATAAAGAACAGCATGGTACCTGGATCATCTTCATAGCTTAATAAATAGTCACTATTATCAGGCAGTGGATAGGAGAATTAATGAGGTAAAAGTTCAATCATGTGATAGATTATTCTTCACAGGTAGGTATGTAATTAGTTATTTCTTGTCAGAGCAATTTGCAGAAGTTGCAGGGTCAGAATCTCTTTGTACATTTAGTACAAAATTGGCCCATTTGTAGAAAGGTAATTCCCTTTGTTTCCTGAATTTGTAATAAATTAGGTCCTTTATACACTTTCCTTCCAAAATAGCACTCTTTTTTGGGAGGGGAGGTGTTGGGGATTGAACCCAGAGCCTCATACATGCTAAGCACACTGTCTACCACTATCAACAGTAGTAATTATAGCATTAATTTTAAGTTATCATTTACCATTCATATTTTAAATGTTTTGACAAAGACCTTGAATTTTTAAGAAAATGACCAATTATGAGCAGGTTAGCCAGGAAGATGACGGTGACTGAAAAAAGAGAAGATGGTAAGAGTATAAAGGCTTTTTCCCGGGGCTGGGGATGTGGCTCAAGCGGTAGCGGGCATGCGTGCGGCCCAGGTGTGCGGCCCAGGTTCCATCCTCAGCACCACATACCAACAAAGATGTTGTGTCCGCCGAGAACTAAAAAATAAATATTAAAAAATTTTCTCTCTCTCTCTCTCTCTGTTAAAAAAAATGAAGAAAAAATAAAATAAAGGCTTCCTCCGTAGTCAGTACAGATCATCCTTTGGAACTAATTCAATCGGCCGTTTGTTTAGGTGGAGTGAAATAGGCTGTCTGGAGTTGTCTCACAGGAAGCCTAAAAAAGAGGTCCTCAAGAGGCTCTCTGGGAAGCCTATTGAAGTTAAGGGGAAAAAGGGAGATGGACTGTAGCTTTTATGGAACTAGATTTGTTAGGCCTAAAACTGAGCCGTTCAGGATCAAGTTTTAAAGACACTTTACAGAACCTTTGTTGTTATTTCACATTCTGTTTGAAGAGTCTCTGACTTAGCACTTTTTTCCTTTTAAGTAGACTTTATTTTTAGAGCAGTTTTAGGCTCACAGCAAAAATTGAGCAGAAATCACAGAGAGTTCCCATATATTTTGTCCCCACCCATGCACATTTTCTCCTACTATCAACATCCCACACCAGAGCAATACATTTGTTATAATCAATGAACCATCACGATCAGGTTTCTAGTTTATATTAGGGTTCCCATTTGTTGTTCTGCATTCTAGGAGTTTGGAAAAATGTTTAATGATGTGAATCTAACATTATAGTATCATCACACAAAGTAGTTTCCCTAGTGAAAATCCTCTTGGCTCCCCATATTCCCTCAACTGCTAGCAACTATAGATCTTTTTCCTGTTTCCATACTTATGCTCTGAGTTTTAAAGAGAGTTTTATGGTGCTATAATTCATGCACCACAAAATTTACCCACTTAAAGTATAGAATTCAATTTAATTGGGTAAAATTTATGTAACATAAAAATACTATTTTAGAGTATACAATTCAGTGATATTTAGCCCATTCACAATATTGCACAATCACCAGCTCTACCTAGTTCCAAAACACATTCATCATCCCAAAAGAAAATCCCATACCGTTAAGCTGCTACTTCCAATCCCCTCCAAACCCTTGGCAATCATTTCTACTTTCTGTCACTATATATTTGCTTATTCTGGATATTGCATATAAATGGAACTCTATTATATGTAACTTTTGAGATAGCTGACTTCTTTCACTTAATGTTTTCAAGGTTCATCCACATTGTAGCATGTTTGGATACTTCATTCCTTTTCATGATTGAATAATATTGTATTATATAGTAGTTTTGTTTATCCATTCATCACTTGATGGGTATTTGAGTTATTTCTACCTTTGGGCTGTTGTGACTAGTGCCACTATAAGCCTGTATGTACAAGGGTTCTGTGTGTGTGTGTGTGTGTGTGTGTGTGTGTGTGTGTATTTTGCTGGAAATTGTATCCAGGGCCTAAAGCACAATATTCATTATTCTACCATTGAGCTATACCCCCAGCCCTGTGTACAGATTTTTGTTTGAGCACCTTCTTTAAATTTTTGGAGGGTATATATGTAGGAGTAGATTTGCTAGGTTATATGGTGATTGTATAATTAATTGTTTCCCACAGAAGTTGTACCACTTTATATTTATACCAGAAGTGTATGGTGGTTCCAATTTTTCCACATTTTTATTAGCACTTGTTATTATCTTTTTGATCATAGCCATCCTTTTGGATGTTGAAGAAGTGTTTTGTTGTTTTAGTGAACTTTTTGTCACTATAACAAAAATACCAGAAAAGAACAACTTAGAGAAAGAAATGTTTACTTTGGCTTATGGTTTCAGGGCTGTGGTCAGCTGACTCCATTGCTCTGGGCCAGAGGTGAAGTAGAACATCATGGAAGAAGGGTGTGGTGGAAAAAAAAAAGCTGCTCAGTTCGTGGCAGCTGGGAAGCAGAGAAAGGGATTCAGGCACCAGGAACAAAATATAAACCCCAAAGGCATACCTCCAGTGACCTACTTCCTCCAACCACACAATACCTGCCAACAGTTTCCCTTAACAATACCATAGTTCTTTCACTTTATTACTCCATCAACTGGGCTTGGTGGTGCATTCCTGTAATTCCAGCAATTTGGGAGGCTGAGACTAGAGGATTCCAAATTCAAGTCTAGCCTCAGCAACTTAGCAAGGCCCTATGCAACATAGTGAGACCCTCTCTCAAAATAAAACATAAAAAAGGACTTGGGGATAGCTTAGTAGTTAAGTGTCCAGGGTTCAATCCCAGGTGCCAAAATACTACTACTACTACTACTTCCATCAAATGAATTAATCCACTTATTAGGTTTCAGCTCTCAGAACCTGATCATTTCAGGTTCCATTGCCTAATATGACCTCATATCCAAACTACAGCATGGGTTTCTTTGTAAGTTTTCCTTCCATTCTCTTTCTTTCCCCCCTCCCTCTCTTCCTCTCTCTACCTTTCTCTTTGGTGCTTGGATTTTTTTTTTTTGACAAAAGTTATGTTTAATTTACAAAGTAATAAAGGTTACAGGTTAAAAGTTACACATAAAGTATAAAAAGGCCTATTACACAAATGTATAAATCTCTGTATAAAGCTCATATCAATGTTTCCTACCTTTGTCTCCTCTTTGTTAGCCAGGTCTTGGAGCTCTGAACAACAAGAGTTCTCAAAGGGGGCAGGGGAAGAGCTTCCAAACCAACAGCTAAAAACATCCCCTTAATAGACTTCAGTTACTTGCAAAGTAAATCTTTTCATTTTTCATCTGAGTTGCCCTAACTAGTCATATCCTTTAAAAATTGCCTCATAACACAATAAAAAAGAAAAGTAATGCCTTAGAAAGTAGAGGACAGTACTCTGAAATTAAATGGGAAACAGGCAAGTGGAATGCTCAGGTTTGACAAGAAAAGTTCATACAATAAGTTAAAACTATAAACCTGTGCCTCTGGCACTGGTCACAGACAAAGGGGACTCAAAGTGTTCTCATTCCATTAGAAAGGACCAAAGAAAAAAGCCTAACCATTGGACCTCAAAACCAAAGACTTGAGAAAACATTTCTGAGTTTAAACCTTAGCTTAACTGAAGAATGCTAAACCTTTTTGATCATTCTCGGATCCATGGCAACCCTTTTGCTACCTGGGACTTGAAAAGACAGTAAATATAAATGAGGCCGCAGGGACCCCTGAGAATGGTGAGGCTACTGCTACTTCCACAGCTCTGGATTCAACCTGGGGTTTGTGGCCTCACATAAAAATGATCCTAGAAAGGAGAAGGAAGAACGAGGAATAAAAGGCCCAGGAAAGAGCCAGGGCAGTCTACTTAAAAGGGCCTATGAAACATTTCTCTACATGGAAAGTGTTCTGAATACAGGGTTTTTTAAAAATATTTTTTATTTTTTAGTTGTAGTTGGTCTCAATATCTTTATTTATTGATTTTTATGTGGTGATGAGGATTGAACCCAGGGCCTTGCGCGTGCTAGGTGAGTGCTAGACCTCTGAGCCACAACACCAGCCCCTGAATACAGGTCTTTATGGTATATTTTAGCCCCACCCCCAGTCTTACTATTACATGGAAACATTCTGAAAGATGATACTGCACACATGAAACATTTTTCTCCCTAGTTCATTAGTAGCCCGTCACCCTTCCACACCATTTCCACTCAATCGCACCCTTCTCCATGAGCAAAAATATCAAATCAGTAAGGAAGATGTGGGCTTCTTGCCCAGCCAAGCCTATTTTGCATATTTCTTCTTGGGTTTCTTATCAGCTTCAGGGTTACAGACTGCAGGATTTGGTGTAAGATTCACATTCACTGCTGATGGCAAGCCAGGAGTCAAGTCCCATCAAGGGTGAGGTTTGGGTATGGCATAGGCAAACAACCAATGAGTGCTATTCCATGAATGCCATGTGGCTGGGAGCCTGCTTTGCTGTGTGTCAGGGCAGGACCCAGTAGAGTCCGTCACTAAAGGCAAAGTTCTGCATGCACCTGCTCCCTGATTCCTCCAGGCCCAGGGAGCCAGGACCCTCTACCCACTTCTTCTTCACTGGGACTACTGCAGTTTGCAACATGTTTTGAAGGGACAACTGAGGCATCCACATCCTTTGTGTTGATGTACTCATCACCCTCGCTGAAAGTCACTTGTGAGTTCTTCCTCTTCTTCTTTGGTCTCTGAATGTCCAGATTTCCCTCCTCAATGGTGAGGGTAGAAATCCACTTGTTGTGGAAAGTTTTGATCTCTATCAGGTTCTCAGTTAGTTTGTCTCCTTTGACTACATCCAGATGTAAACCAGTTGGGGGTTTTCCTGCCCAGGTCAGGCAGTCAAATGGTGCTTGGAATTTAACATAGGGCTTCTCACAAGTATATAAACTTTACCACTGAGCTACACTCCCAGCCCTCTTTGTGGCTTTGTTTTATTTTGTTTTGTTTTCATTTTTTATATATTGGGGATTGAACACAAGGGCACTTAACCACTGAACCACATCCCCAGTCCTTTTTATGTTTTTATTTTGAGACAGGGTCTCACTAAGTTGCTTAGTTCTTCACTTAGTTGCTTAAGCTGGCTTTGAACTTGCAATGCTCCTGCCTCAGTCTCCCAAATCACTGGAATTACAGGCATGTGCCATGGCATCTGGCTTCATTGTGGTTTTGATTTATGTTTCCTTGATAGCAAATGATGTTGAATATGTTTTCTTGTGCTCATTGCCATTGATATATTTTCACTGTAGAAATGTCTATTTGGCCATTTTTGTATTGCCCTTCTTTATCCCTGATAACTTTCCTTGCTCTGAAATCTACTTTGTCTGAAATTTATAAAGCTCCTTTTTTTTTTTTTTGCAGGGCATTAGCACGGTATGTCTTTCATTATCCCTTTAGTTTTTGTTATTGTTTTTGGTACTAGGGATTGAACTCAGGGGCACTTAACCACTGGGCCACACCCCCAGCCCCTTTTTGTATTTTATTTAGAGACAGGGTCTTGCTAAGTTGCTGAGGGCCTCACTAAGTTGCTAAGGCTTGCTTTGAACTCATGATTCTCCTCCTCCTGAGCCACTGGGATTACAGGTGGACACCACTGTGCCCAGCTCCATCCCTTTTTTTTGGGGGGGTGTACCAGGAATTGAACTCAGGAGCACTTGGCCACTAAGTCACATTCCTAGCCCTATTTTGTGTTTTATTCAGAAATAGGGTCTCACTGAGTTGCTTAGCACCTTGCTTTTGCTGAGGCTGGCTTTGAACTCGTGATCCTCTTGCCTTAGCCTCCTGAGCCAATTACAGGCATAGGCCACTGTGCCTGGCACACAACTGACTTTTAAAGTGATCATTGATATAGTTGGATTATATTTACATATTTGTTACCATTTTTCTACTGGTTGCCATTGTTCTTCCTGATTTTATCTTTCACTCAGTTTCTGATTTTTGTGATTTTATTTTATTTTTTAAATTCTATTTCTGGGGATTGAACCCAGGGCTTCATATACACTAAGCATATATTATACTACTGCTATACCCCAGCTCCTTTTGGAGTTTTAATTAAGCAGTTGACATTATTTAATTTTTTCTCCTTTCTTAGAAGATCAGTTATACTTTTTCACATTTTTTTTTGAGATACTGGGGGATTGAACCCAAAGGCACACTACCACTGAGCTACATCCCCAGCCCTTTTTATTTTATTTTGACACAGGGTCTTAGTAAGTTACCCAGACTGGCCTCAAACTTGCAATCCTCCTGCCTCAGCACCTATGTAGCTGGTATTACAAGCATTTGCCACCACATCTGGATTTTTTTTTTACTATTTTTAGTAGTTTCCCTAGAATTTTCAATATACATTTGCAATTAATCCAAGTCCACTTTCAAACAGCACTGTCCTGCTTCACAGATACTATAACTACCTTATTATAACAAAATATTCCTAATATCTCCCTTCTATCTCTTTTGTCATAACTTTTACTCATTTCACTTATACATAAGCATAAATAAACATATACATACATAAGTATATGTAATGTAATACCTTGTTACTATTATTTTGAGCAAACAGTTATCAGTCCTGATCAGTAAAGAATAAGAAAAATATTTTCATTTACCTTTACTTATTCATTCTTCAACACACTTCTTTTCCATATATATATATATATATCAGTTTCTGATCTGTGTTATTTTTCTTCTATCTGAAGAACAACAACTTCTTCTTCTTCTTCTTCTTCTTCTTCCTCTTCCTCTTCCTCTCCTTTTCCGTCTCCTTCTCCTTCTTCTTCTTCTTCTTTTTCTTTTGGTACCAGAAATTGAACCCAGGGGTGCTTAACCACTGAGCCACATCCCCAACCCTTTTTAATTTTTTTTTAACTTTGACACAGGGTCTCACCAAGTTGCTTAGAGCCTTACTTGGTTGCTAAGGCTGATTTTGAACTTGTGATCCTCCTGTCTCGGCCTCCTGAGCCACTGGGATTACAGGCATGAGCCTGGCTTGAAGAACTTCTTTTACTATTTTTTACATGATAGATCTATTGGCAAAAATTTACCTCAATTCATGCTTGAAAAAGTCTTTAATTTCCTTTCATTTTTGGATGATAACTTTGTACCCTACAGAATTTTAGGTTGTGTGTTTTTTTTCCCCTCACAGCACTTTATATATTTTACTCTGCCCTTTTCTTGCTTCCATGGTTTCTGAGAAGTTGAATGTAATTATTTTCTTTCTTCCTCTATAGGTAAGATGTTCCCTACTGTCTTCTTTTAATATTTTTTATCTTTTTTATTTTTTTTTTTTACCAGAGATTGACCCCAGAGGTAATTAACCACTGAGCCACATCCCTAGCCCCCCATTCCCATTTTTTTTTAAATTTTGAGACAGAGTCTTGCTAAGTTACTTGGGGCCTCACTTAGTTGCTAAGGCCAGCTTTGAACTTGCAATCCTCCTGACTCAGCCTCCCTTGCCACTCATATTATAGGCATCGGTTTTATCTTTGTTTTTTCCATTTGATTGTGATGTACCTAGGTATAGAGTTGTTTCTTTTCTTTTTATTGACATTTATCTTCTTATTATTCTATGAACCTCTTGTATGTGTGGTTTTGTATGTGACATTAGTTTGGGGGGCATTTATAGTCATTATTGCTTCAAATATTTCTCCTGTTCCTTAGTCTGTTTTCCTTCCTGGTATTTCCATTATGTATATATTATACTTTGTAATTGTCCCATAGCTTGTGGATATTCTGGGTTTTTTTTTTTCAGTCTTTTTTCTCTTTTTCTTTCAGTTTTGGGGTTTCCTATTGACATAGCCTCAAGGTCAAATATTCTTCTGTCAGTCATGTTCAGTAATACTAATGACTCTGTCAGTGTCATTCTTTGTTTTTGTTGCAGTGTTTTTGATTTCTAGTATTTCCTTATTTAGTCTTGGGAATTTCCATCTCTCTGCTTATATCACTCATCTGGGCTAATATATTGTCTATGTTTTCCATTAGAGCCTATAACATGGTATTCATAGTTGTTTTAAATTTATGACCTGAAAATTCCAACATAACTGTATATCTTATTCAGGTTCTGATGCTTCTTCAGTCTATTCAAACAATTTTTTTTGCCTTTTAATATGCCTTGTAATATTTTGTCAAAAATCATATAGAGTACTGGGTAAAAAGTATTGTAGTGAATATGTTTACATAGTCATGTGCTGCATAATCTTTTGTTCAACCGTAGATTGCATATATAATAGTAAGCCCCATAAGATTATATTGCCTATTGACATTTTAGCCAGATTTATTAGGCTAAGACTAGAAGAGGTTAGGCTCTGATAAAGTAATTTCTCTGAAGGCAGGCCTTGTTTAGTAGGATAGAATGCTCTGGCATATTTCAAAATGGATACTTTATTCTTCTCCCTGCTGAAAGCCCAAGGAGAACTTTACTGTGAGAACATGGTAGAGCTCCTGGGAGGTAAAACTCAAAGCATGCCTCCACTATAACTCTGGAGTTTTTATTGCTCTTCTTTGCCCATCCTGAGCCACCAATTTATAATTTATGGTTCTCCTATCCTGGTTCCTGTGGAGGTCTCTTTTGATAGGTTTCTGCTCTGGTAAGTTGTGATTCTGTATGTCTATCTATCCTTCCTATTATGGGGGCACTGGTTTATCTTGTGACATTGCTTTTTTGAAAAATTGTTGGTTTTTCAGCTTCTGTAGTTTTTTACTCGTTAAAACAGAGTGGTGACTTGAAACTCCTTATGTGCTGGGCCAGAAAAAAGAAGTCTCCTTTGTCCATTTTTTAATTGGCCTGTCTTATAATTAAGTTGCAAGAATTTATATATTTTAGATGCAAGTACCTTAACATATATATGATTTGCAAATAGTTTCTCCATTTATGTGAATTGTCTTTTCATTTGAAGCACCAAAGTTTTAAATTTTGGTTAGGTCTAATATATCTATTTTTTCTTTGGTTACTTGTGATTTTGGTGTCATACTGAAGAATCCATTGCCAAATTCAAGGTCACAAAGATTTACAGCTATGTTATATTTGTCTTTGATCTATTTTTTAATATTTATTTTTTTGTTGTAGTTGAATATAATACCTTTTATTTATTTATTTTTATGTGGTGCTGAGGATCGAACCCAGGGCCTCACATGTGCTAGGTGAGTGCACTACCGCTGAGCCACAACCCCAGCCCTTGTCTTTGATCCATTTTGAATTAATTTCGTATATTTTATGAGGTACGTTTCCAATTTCATTCTTTTGCTTGTGGCTATGTAATGAGCCCAGCATAATTTGTTGAAAAGACACTTTCCCCCTATTGAATGGTCTTGGTATGCTTCTCAAAAATCAATCAATTGACCACAGATACATGTGTTTATTTCTGGACTCTCAATTCTAGTCCTTAATTTTATTCTATTGATCTATATGACTATCCTTACACCAGCACCACAGTGATTTGATTAGAGTAGCTGTGTTGTAAGTTTTGAAAAAAAGGAAGTGTGAGTCTTCTAGTTCTGTACTTGTTTTTCAAGATTGATTTGGCTATTATGTGTCTCTTGAATTTCCATTTGAATTTTAGGTTCAGCTTGTCAATTTCTGCAAAGAAGCTGGCTGGAAATTCAATGGAGATTGCATTGAATTTATAAATCAATTTAGGGAGTATTGACATTTCTAACAATGTTATGTCCAATAATCCATGAAATGGATGTTTTTCCATTTATTTAGATTTTAAATTTTTTTTTAGTTGTAGATCATAATACCTTTATTGTGTTTATTTTTATGTGGTGCTGATGATTGAACCCAGTACCTCACACGTACTGGGCAAGCACTCTACCACTGATCTACAATCCCAGCCCATATTTAGGTCTTATCCAAATAATTTCAACAATGTTTTCTAGTTTTTAGAGTGTAAGTTTTAGGTTTTTTGATAAATTTATTTTAAATTATTTTTATACTATTGAATATATGGAATTGTTTCCTTATTTTCATTTTTGGATTGTTCATTGCAAACATAGAAATACCACTTATTTTTATCTCATATCCTGAAGTTCTGCTGAACTCATTTATCCTTATCATTTTTAGTGGATTTCTTAAAATTTTCTTTATATAAGACTATGTCATCCACAAACATAATTTTACTTCTTTTTCCCCCCATTCTGGATGCTTCATATTTCTTTTTCTTGCCCAGTTGTTCTGACTAGAATCTCCAGTACAGTGTCTAATATAAATAAAAGGAGTAGACACACGTTTCTGTCTTCTGATCTTAAAGGGAAACCATTGTTTTTCCATTAAATATTATGTTTGCTGTGAGTTTTTTGTACATGTGCTTTATCATTTTGAGAAATTTCCCTTTTTACCTAATTTATTGAATGTTTTTTAAAATCATGATCCTATCTGCATCTAGTGAGATCATTTTGTGTTTTCCCCCATTTATTCTATCAATATGACATATTATCTTAATTAATTTTTAGATTTTAAACCAACCTTGAATTACTAGAAAAAAATCCCTTTGGGTCATTTGTAATTCTTTAATATAGTGCTGGATTCATGGTGCTAGTGTTTTGTTGAGGTTTTATGTCTATATATAGAGAGATTATAGGAAGGGAGGGGAATGGGAATAAGAAAGACAATACAACGAATCAGACAAAACTTTCCTGTGTTCATATATGAAAACACTACTAGTGTAACTCCATAGCATGTTTAACCACAAGAATGGGATCCTACTTAGAATAAGTTATACTCTGTGTATGTATAATATATCAAAATATACTCGAGTATCATGTATATCTAAAAAGAACAAATAAAGACAAAAAATAAAGAAATTGTAGTTTGTACATTTCATTTCCAATGACATCTTTGAGTTTGCTATAAGGGTAATTCTGACCCTGTTAAATGAGTTGGGAATTGTTTCCCTTTCTTCCTTTTCTTAAGGGAATTTTTGAAGAATTGGTATTATCAGCACATCTGTAATCTGAAATACTCAGGAGGCTCAGTTGGGAGGCTCATAATTTCAAGACCAGCCTGGGTAACTTAGTAAGGCCCTGTCTCAAAATAAAATAAAAAGGACTGAAAATATAGCTCAGTGAAAGATTACTTTCCTAGGATGTGGGAGGTCCTGCATTCAATCTAAATACTGAGAAAAAAATCAGTATTAAATATTTCTTAAATATCTGGTAAAATTGACTAGTGAAGCCAATTATTCTTGGACTTTTCTTTCTAGGAAGAATTTTAATTACTAATTCAATTTTTTATTTGATTAGCTCTATTCAGCTTTCGATTTCTTTCTTCTTGAATAAGTTGAGTTATTTTGTGTCTATGAATTATCCTTTTCATTTAGTCTGTCTAATTTTCTGACACAAAGTTGTTCGTAGTAATTATTATTATTATTATTATTATTATTAATTGAACCCAGGGCCTTGTGCAAGCACTCTACTACTGAGCAAAACCCCAGCCTCTTTTTTATATTTCAAATGTGAATAATGATGTCCCTACTGTCATTACTGGTTTTAGTAATTTTGAGTCTTCTTTCCTTTTTTTTCAGTTATACTAGCTAAAGGTTTGACAATTTTATTTTTGTTTCATTGATTTTTCTCTATTGTTTTCTTGTCTCTATTTCATTAACTTCTATTGTAATCATTCTTAATTTCTTCCTTCTGTTTCCTTTGTGTTAATTTTATGTTTCTGATGTCTTCAATTGGAAGATTAAGTTGCTTATTTGAGATCTCTCTTTTTTCCCCACATTTTTATCAGGGAATTATAGTTATACATAATGATGGGCTTTGTTATTATATATCAGTGCATGTACAAACAATATAACAATATAATTTGGCCAATATCACTACCCAACACCACTTCCCCCTCCCCCTCCATCTCCCACCTTGATCCCTTTTCTCTTCTGATCTTCCTTTAATTTTCTTAAGATCCACCCACCTCTCTTTTCCTTTTTCCTCTCACTGATCTTCTGAGTTTGACTTATTTCACTTAGTATAATGAAGTCTTTCTTTTTTAATGTAGTAATTTATAGTTATATTTCCTTTGTAAGCACTTCTTTAGCACTATCCTATAAGTTGGCATGTTGTGCTTTCATTTTTATTCATCTTGTAGCACTTGGTATGGATTCAAGCCTTTTCAACCTAATAGTTTACTTTGGAGGAATTATTATGAGTACCTGGCTTGTATATCAACATACAAATTGTACCATCTCCTTTCGAAGACATTCAATCCTTTCACTACTGGGAGCATATAAACTTGCATTATTTACTATTTGTAGCCTATACTATATACTTTCAGACTTGTGACTCCTACAGGTAATAGAACATGTCACTTGCTTATTGTAATTGTCTCTGACTGGATTTAGAAGCTATATATCAACAAAGTAAATGACATTTTAAAAGTATCACTTAGAATATTATATCTGTGTTCTTAAAAATTTTAATTATTAACACATGATGCAAATTAATGGGAGTCACTCTGATATATCCATAATGTTTACATTATGCATTAATCATGTCCATCCATCCTTCTATACTTGTTCCCCTTCTCCTCCCTCCTCACCCATCTCTGCATACTTCCCAGTCGCTAGTAATCCCTTTTCAGGCCTTTTTTTTCTTTTTTAGCTTTCACATATGAGAGAGAATATGTGATACTGGTCTTTCTATGTCTGGTTCGTTTTGCTTAATATGATATATCCTCCAGTTCCATTTATTTTTGTTTGCAAATGACAGAAGTTCATTTTTCTTTATGGCCAAATAATTCTTCACTGTGTATATATACCATATTTTCTTTGTCATTAATCTGTTGACAGACATCGAGGATGATTCCATATCTTAGCTTTTGTGAATAGTGCTACAGTAAACTAAGGCATACAACTAACTTTTTGTGTGCCAACTTCATTTCCTTTGGTTATATACCCAGGAATAGGACAGCTGGATCATATGGTAGTTCTGTTTTTAGTTTTTGAGGTACCTCTATATTGTTTTTCATAGTGGCTCTACTAATTCCTACCAATAATATATAAAGGTTCCTTTTTTCCCGCACATGCTTGCCAGTATTTGTTTTCTTTTTTATAATGCTCATTCTAACTGGGGTGAGATGGTATCTCATTGTGGTTCTGATTTACATTTTCCTGATGGCTAATGATATTGAGCATTTTTTCATATGATTGTTGACTATTTGACTTCTTTTGAGAAGTATCTATTCAAATCATTTGTCTATTATTAATTGGATTACTTGTTTTTTTGTTGTTAATTTTTTGAGTTCTTTATATATTCTGGATATTAAGACTGTCAGATGAATAACTGGCAAATACTTTCTCCCATTTGGTAGGTTATCTCTTCACTATTGTTTACTTTTCTGTGTGGAACTTTTAAATTTGATGTAATCTTATTTGTCAACTTTTGCTTTTGTTTCCTGTGCTTTTGGATTCTTGTCCAGAAAATCCTTGCCTGTACCAATATCTCAAAGTGTTTCCCCTATTTTTTTCTCTAGTAGTTTCAGAGTTTCAGGTCTTACATTGAAGTCCTCGATCCATTTCAAGTCAATTTTTGTACAGGTTAAGAAATAGGAGTCAAGTTTCAATTTTCTGCATGAGGATATTCAATTTTTCCCAGCAACTTTATTAAGTTTTGATATGTTGAATCTTTTTATTCATGTCATAGTATTTTCTAATTTCCTTTGTGGTTTTTCTTTGAATCCATGGTTTCTTTAGGATGTGTCATTTAATTTCTATATACATATTGTTAATTCATCAAATTTCTTTCTTTTATTATTTTTAATTTAATTGTTATGATTAGAGAATATGATTTGTTTGTACAATTTTCAGTACTTTAAATTTATCAAGTCTAAGCATTATAGGTCTAATTGGAGAAGGTTCATACACATGTCAAAGAGTTGTATATTCTTCTGTTATTAGGTGTGATGTTCTATAGATATATTAGGTCTAGCTTGTTTAAGTGTTAATTAAGTCTTCAGTTTCTTTGTTGATCTTCTGTACAGTGTTTTACCATTATTGAAAGTAGGATATTGAAACTTCCAACAATTATTTATTGAATTGTCCATTTTCCCCTCTGCTCTGTCAATATCAGCTTCACATATTTTTGAGTTACATTGTTAGGTATTTATATTGTGATTATTATATATTCCTCATGGTTTGTCATTATAAAACATCTATCTTTTTTAGTAGTAATAGTTTATGTCTTTTTTGTGGTTCTGAGGATTGAAACCAGGGATTTGCACATGCCAAGCAGGTGCTATACCATTGAACTACATCTCTAGCCCTCAACCTATTTTATGTCTTAAGGTTTGATATTAGTATAACCACTCCAGCTTTTGTTTGGTGTTATAGAATTTTCCATTCCTTTACTTTTATTTTTTCTTTCTTCCTTTTCTTTGCCTATTTTCCTTCCTTCCTTTCTTCCTCCCTCCTTCTCCCTCTCTTTCTTTCTTTTCTCTTCTCTTCTTTTTTTTTTCTTTTCTTTCACTAGAGATTGAACCCAGGGGCACTTAACCACTGAGCCACATTCCTAGCTCTATTTGTTTGTTTTGGTACTGAGGATTGAACTCAGAGGTGTTTAACTACTGTGCCACATCCCCAGCTCTTTTACTTTTTTGTTTGTTTGTTTGTTTTGAGACAGGGTCTCTCTAAGTTGCTCAGGGTGTGACTAAATTGCTGAGGCTGACTTTGAACTTGTGATCCTCCTCCCTCAGCCTCCTGAGTTGCTAGGATTACAAGACATGCATCAGTGCCCTGGGCCATCCTTTTACTTTTAACCTATTTATATTTTTGATCTAATTGTGTCTCCTAAAGATAGAACATAGTTGGATCTTACAATTTTTTATCCATGTGGCAATAACTGCCTTTTTGTTGGATTGTTTAATCCATCCACATTTAATGTTATTATTCATATAGTTGCATTATGTCTGCTATTTTATTTTTGTTTTCTATGTTTCCTCTCTTGTTTCTCTAGTCCTCCTTTACAGCTTTGTTTCACACTGAATATTTTCTAGTGTAACATTTGAATTTCTTTAGTTATTTTTCCAGTGACTATATTTAATGAGAGATGCATATAATTGTAGCCTTCTGGGATTAGATACCTCATAAGTTTCCCTGAATTTAATTGTTAGAAAATAACCTTCTCTTTTTAGAAGGAATATTAGGATATGCTGGAACTAAGATAAATTAAAAAGCCTTGGCTTAAAAAAACTTATTTCAAATTTTCCCTAGCTGCTTACCTCCCAGCCCCCTACTGCATGGCACAGTGACTCATTATAAAATGTGTTTAATGGACACTAGAGAGTTTTAATAGGTTTTGGTAATGACTGAAACTGACGCAAGTAACAGTTTGAGAAAGTAGATAATTTGGGGAAGCATATAGACAGAGTTACAAGTCTTTTTGGCTCCCCAAAAAGGTCTGAAATACTAACATGCCATATTTAAGGTCAAGGTCTTTCAATTGAAGGTGTGTGTTTATCAGAGTTATTACAAGGTGTTGTAGGGGAACCACTCTTAAAAGCTGGGTTATAGAATATAGGAGAAAGGACAATCAATAGTATGCTTTTTTCTTTGCATGTGAAAACTCTCTAGTCAAGGGTCCTCATGAAACATTTGAAAGCTTAATAGGTACAAGGATCTAGGGGACAGAATGTGAGTAGTAGAGGGGATAAATATATTTTTTTGTTAAATTTAAATTTCCTTACATCATCTCAACTTATTCCCAGTAATGGGAAAACTCACCATCTGCTTTCACTCTTTATGCTCCTGATATGCCCAGTGTTGCTTGAATAAGTATCATAGTCCTGCAAGTAAGAGCAATTGCAAAATAGTGTTTCTAGCCCCAGCTGTGTTTATAGTACTGCTCTGAAACCTTTTGTAATTCTCCATTTTCAGACCTTTTTACTCTCTTTTGTTCATCTTTTCAAAAGATCTGTCATTTTTCTTAAGCTCTCTGCTGTCACCTTCTTACTCTTTCCTGAGCCTGTCTTTTACTTCAGAGAACATAGAGGCATTAAGTGGCTGACCTGTAGTGGCACCCACCTTTACTTCCTTCCCATTAGATGAAGGCCTTACTATCTAAGGCTAACCTTTCCACCTGGATTTTTTCTCCTTTTTAACTCAAAGTAATGAATTTGCTGGTTTTTGGAAAATGATATATGCTTATTATAAAGTTTTAAGCAATATGAAAAATAGAGAAAAACACTATCTTTGATCTTATTCACCTCCTAGTTCTATGACCTTTTTCATCAGCTGTTCTCTTACATCTTAATTATTTTCTTCTCCTTTACTTCTTTCTTTCCTATCAACAAATACACTCAAATCCTTAATACAGAAACAAATATCCTACCACTCCTTAAACTATAATTTCCTTCCTTCCTTTCACTCTCATTTTATAAATTAATTTGTCAAGACATAGATATTGGTATCTGAGCCTGCACTTCCTCACCTCCTTTACTTCCTCCTTCCTTCAATTTTCAGCCCACTGTGAGCTCTCTTCTACTTCTCCTTTTCTCCCAAGGGAGACCTACAAATAGGTCAGTATTTCTGATTAAGTTTCTGATTTTGACAACCTTTGCACAGCCCTGAAAAGTATGAAATGATAAATGGATGAAGATGAAAACATTAAGGTAAGGGCTAGGACTCCTGGGGACTGCTACCTCTTATTAGCTGGGTATCAGTGCTGTGGTTGTTGGAGAAGAGCACTGTAGGGCTTCAAGTAGGTTTTAACAAAATACAATGGTCAGATTTTCCATTTAAATGGATAGCCATGATGGTTATGTGGTGAGTGGGAATGAAACAATAATTGATCATCGAGACTCAAGGCAGAGAAACAAGTGAGGATACAATTTTATACTATGTACGAGATGATTAGGGCCTAAATTAGGATAGCTGTAGAGTTAAATGGCTTTTTTCATTTGCTTTGTTTTCTTTTCTTTTTTTTCCTACTGGGAATGGACCTTGAGGGCACTTTTTTGTTTTTAATTTTTTTTTACTATTTTTTTCAAAATGTTGATGGACCTTTATTTTTTATTTATTCATTTATATGTGGTGCTGAGAATCCAACCCAGTGCCACATGCATGCTAGGCAAGCAAGCCACAATCCCAGCCCGAGGGCACATTTTTTTTTTTTTTTTTAGTACCCGGAGGTGCTTAACCACTGAGCAACATCCCCAGTCCCCCTTTTTTTAATATCTTAATTAGAGAAAGGGTCTCACTGAGCTGTTTAGGGCCGGACTAAATTACTGAGGCTGGTTTTGAAATTGAAATCCTTCTTCCTCAGCCTCCCTAGCCACTGGGATTATAGGTGTGTGCTATTATGTCCAGCCTAAGCTACCTGCCCAGTGCTTTTAAATTTTGAGACAGAGTATTGCTAAGTTGCTGAGGTTGTCACTAAATTATGAGACTGGCCTCAAGCTTATCATCCTCCTCCTTTAGCCTCCTGTGTTTGTGGGATTACAAATGTGTACCACTATGTCTGGCAGATGATAAATTGTAAAGATATTTAGAATAAAACCTTAGAAATAATTTGTATAAATGTTGGTGGGAGTGTTTTTTTAAATTGACAATGATTGTTTTTATGATGTATAACATGATGTCTTGATGTATGTATATATTATGGAATGACTACATCAAGTTATTTAGCATAAGAATCACCTGATACAATTTTTTTTTGTGGTGAGAACACTTAAAATCTACTTTTAGCAATTTTCAAAAAGGATAATATTTTGTTATTAACTACAATCACCTACGTATAATAGATCTCTTAAACTTATTTCTCCTGTTTAAATGAAATTTTGTGTCCTTTGTGCTGCAGTCTGGCTGGGCACAATTCATGAGCTCTTCAGGAATTCCCTCAGAGCCCAACTGCTACTACCGGCTTCCCACAAGCCTCTCACCCCCCCACCCACTCCTCCTGCTCTTGAGGCCGATTGGCTGGGTTGTGTGGGCAGAGCTAAAAGAGTCCCCCAATGAGCAGCTCCATGGCCTGAAAGGGCGGGGAAACAGCCCAATGACCATCACAGCAGAGGAGCCAATCAGCTAGCAGCTGGAAGTTTGCTGGGGCCACTGTGAGCCAATCATCAACTGGCAGCTGGAAGTTTGCTGGCAGCTAGAAGTTTGTTGGGGCCCCTTCTGCTGTGGCTCTCAACACTTGGGACAATATTTCCCTAATGCCCAACCCAGTAACCACCATTTTACTCTGTTTCAACATTTAAAAATTCCACATAAAAGTGAGATCATGCAATATTTGTTTTTCTGTGCCTGTTACTTTGCTTAACAAAATGTCCTCTAGGTTCATTCTTTTTTATCTATATTTATTTTTTTAGTTGTAGTTAGACACAATACCTTTATTCCATTCATTTATTTTTATGTGGTGGTGATTCTTGATGTTACAAATTACAATATTTCATTCTTTTTAAAAGATGAGTAGTAGTTATTGTGTATATACATGCCGCATTTGTTTTGTCCATTCATCTATTGATGGACACTTAAGCTAATTCCATACTTAACTATTTTGAATAATGCTTCATTGAACACAGGGTTGCATGTATCTCTTCAGCATGCTAATTTCAATTCCTTTGAATATATAACCAGTGGTGGGACTACTGGATCATTTGGTAGTTCTATTTTGAATTTTTTGAGAAACCTCCATATTGTTTTCATAATGGATCTACAAATTTACACTCCCACAAAGAGTATATAAAGACTCCTTTTTCTCTACATCGTTGCCAATGGGATGGGGGCATTGTTGAATAAGAGGATAACTTCTAGGTTTCTAGCTTGACCTCAGAGGAAAATAGCACCTCCAACTGAGGTAAGGAATATCAGAGGAACAGGTTTGGCGGGCAGTGTGATAAGTCCAATTTCATACATGTTTAGGGACATTCAAGAAGAGACATTAATCAGGCAATGGGATGGATATAAGATTCTGAAACTCAGGAGAGAGATGAAGGCAGGAAATAGAAATTTAGGGACTATCAGCATTTAGATGATGTTAAAAGGGTAGGGACATATACAAATCATTTATAATAAAAGGAATAGGGAAAGGTTGGAATCTGAGGGATTGTTTAGAGGGTAAGTTAAAAAGGAGCCCAAGAATAAATTTTATTTTGAGACAAGGTCTCAATAAATTGCTAGGGCTGCCATTGAACTTGTGATCCTCCCACCTCAGCTCCCAAGTAGCTGGGATTGAATACAGGAACGTGCCACCATGCCTGACTCAGGCTTAGATTTTTTTTTTTAATCAAAGTCATTGTCTCTGCCACTCCAAATAACATTATCTTTGTCAACAACAAACAATAGCAGATGATATTTATTGAACATTTACTGTAGGCTTTGGACTACTTTTTTATTTGTCAATTAAAAATAAATTTATTAAAAACATAGGAAAAGAAATAGTCTAATGGAAACATGACAGCATTTTGCCATTAAAATATTATTGTAAAATGACAAACATAGCAACTGAAGACATTAATGGTTGGTCAATTCTCACAGTAGTGGAATCTCCTATGGACCCAATAATATTCAACCTGGGACTCAAAAGCAGATCAAAGGATAATGCCTGATTGGGAAGATTTAAAACAGTCTTAAGGATTTCTACGGCAGCCTTGGAAAAAGGTTTTTGAATTATGGAGGGATTCTATACCTGCATCCAACTGGGCTTGCTTGGCACTATTCTAAGTGCTTATATATTTTAACTATTTAACAATTTAGTGATGTGTTACTATTATTATCTCATTTGACACATGAGGAAACTGGCACACAGAAAGGTAAGTAACCTGCCCACGTTATACAGCTATTAAAGTGGCTTTAATTTGAACCTAAACAGTTTGGCTCCAGTGTGTAGTGGCTAAAACTCTTAACCTGTGTGCTTTTTTGTCTTTATTCCTTGTTTGGTTTCTTTATCTTTTTCTACCTTTATTAAATATTTTCATCATTCTATATTCTCAATCTTGATTCATATCGTTATCATCCCTAAGGCTTTCTAAGTTTGCAAGGTCAATGTCATCTCTTTGCCTTGTCTTTATTCCATATCCTATTACGTATACAATTAATTTTTGCCTCTTCTCTAGCCTCTTTTTAAAATATGCTATGTGGCATATATACACAATGAAATTTTACTCAGCAATAAAAGAGAATAAAATCATGGCATTTGCAGGTAAATGTTGGAGAACGTTGGAGAAGATAATGCTAAATGAAGTTAGCCAATCCCCCCAAAAAATGCCGAAAGTTTTCTCTGATATAAAGGGGGTGACTCAAACTGGGGTACGGAGGGGGAACATGGGAGGAATAGATGAATTCTAGATAGAGAAGAGGGAAGGGAGGGAAAGGAAGGAGGCAGGGGATTAGCAAGGATGGTGGAATGTGATGGACATCATTATCCAAAGACATGAATTGGGTGTCAACCTACTTTATATACAAACAGAGATATGAAAAATTGCGATATATATGTGTAATAAGAATTGTAAGGCAAAAAAAACCAAGTATATGTATAAAGACATGAATTGGCATGAATGTACCTTATACAAAGATATGAAAAGTTGTGCTATATATGTGTAATAAGAATTGTAATACATTCTGTTGTCATGTATTTAAAAAAATAAAATTAATAAAAATATGCTATGAATTATTGTTTAATATAAGCATAGGGGAAAAAGATTAAATCAATATTTTCAAATGTATAAAGTAGTTACATTTAGATGGTATGAATCTGCAATATGTATATGGGGTAAAAATGGGAGTTCATAATCTGCTTGAATCAAATGTATGGAATACGATATGTCAAGAGCTTTGTAATGTTTTGAACAACTAATAATTTAAAAAATAGATGGTAAGATTATATATTATTTTCTCCCTTCTTTCTGGTCATGTGAATCTAGCCTCTTTTAAATTCACACTCTCATTTTTTTCTCATTTATAGACTATCACAGTAGCCATTTCTGTGGTCTGACTGCCTCCTCTTTCCCATCCTGGCTTTCTTCTATACTGTCACTATAATTACTGAACTGATTATTATTTATGTGCTTAAAAATCTCTGTTATGGCTTCTGAAAAGTTAAACATAGAATTGCCATATGAGCTAACAATTCCACTCCTGGGTATATACCCAAGAAAATTGAAAGCAGGTTTTCAAAATACAAACTTGCACACCGAGCTAATGATATAGCTTAGTGGTAGAGCACTTGCCTAGTATGTATGAAGTCCTGGATTTTATCTCCAGCACTGAAAAACAAAACAAAGGGCTGGGGATGTGGCTCAAGCGGTAACGTGCTGGCCTGGCATGCATGTGGCCCAGGTTCGATCCTCAGCACCACATACAAACAAAGATGTTGTGTCCGCCGAAAACTAAAAAATAAATATTAAAAAATTCTCTCTCTCTCTCTCTCTCTCTCAAAACAAAACAAAACAAAAATGCAAAAACTCATAAACAAGTATTTATAGCAGAATTATTCATCACAGCTAAAAGGGAAAAATAAGCCCAATATCTATTAACTGATGTGCAAGTGAACAAATGTGATGTATCCATATATTGGAATACTATTCAACTACAAAGAGAAATAAAGTAATTATACATTGTACAAAATTGATGAACTAAACATTATCCTAAGTCATAGAACCCAGACACACACACACACACAAAAAAAAAACTCATATTGTATTATTCCATTTATATTTAATGTCCAGAATAGGTGAATTCTTTTTTTATTTTATTTTAATTTATTTATTTTTATTTACTTGTTCTTTTTAAATACACAAGACAGTAGAGTATATTTTGATGTATTATACATACATGGAGTATAACTCATTCTAATGAGAATCCCATTCTTGTGGTTGTACATGATGGTGAGTTTCATTGGTCGTGTATTCACATATGAACATAGGAAAGTTATGTCCAATTCATTATACTCTATTTCCTATTCCTATCTCCCTTCCCTTCCGTTCATTCTCCTTTGTCTACTCCATTGAACTTCTACAGAATAGGCAAATTCTTAGAGACAGAATGTTGATTAGTGGTTGCCAGAAGCTGGGGGCAGTGGAAATGAAGAGTAGTTGATTAATAGGTACAAGGTCTCTTTTTGGGTAATGAAGTGTTCTGGAAGTAGATTGTGGTAGTGGCTGCACAACATTGTGAATGTATTGAAAGCCATTTAATTTAATACTTTAAAGTGGTTAAAATGGAGAATTTTATGTTATGTGTATTTTACCTCAATTAAAAAATACTCTTCTTACTCCACATATGCATAATATGTCAAAATACACTCTACTGTCATGTATGTCTAAAAAGAACAAATAAAAGTGTACAAAAAAGAAAAAACAGATAGAAGAGGGAATAATTTGTGAGGTTGTGGCTAAAGATCCCACTGTTCAACAGTGAGAAATTGCCATGAAAACATTATGTAATTAATAATGAAATGCTAATGAGTGGCCCCAAGGTCAAAGACTATCTATATGCATGACTGCAGGAATCTGTGAAGTAGAAAAAATGGAACCAGATGATCCACGGCACTTTTTAGGGAAAGGGCTGAAGAAAGCCATAGCTGCTTTTGAAACTTGCCTTGGATGGTTTTATCTCATACTTGAATAGCTTTACTTCTGTTGTTGGTATTCAACAAGTTCTTTAGTGCATTTGTTAAGCTTGGAGAAATTAAGATTTGTATTACCTACTTTATTTTTAAAATATCTTTATTTCATTTTTATGTGGTTCTGAGGTTTGAACTCAGTGCCTCATGTGTGCTAGGATAGCGCTCTACCACTGAGCCACAACCCCAGCCCCATATTACCTACTTTAATGTCTGGTTTAATAACTGATTTATGATTACATGAGTTATAAACAAAACTAGAAAATACAAAAAGCACACAAAAAATGAGGAAAACACTCTTGTTTCTCTCAGAGAACAAAAAACATTCTCTCTCTTGGTCGCTCTTGGACTCTTTGACTTTGTATGTAAGTCTCTGTTTCTACTCTCATTTCTAGGCATCTCCTATCACAAATATTCTAGCCACATTAAATGTAAAGCTTCTCTTTTATATCTCTGTGTTTTTACATTTTCTATTCCATTTGTCTAGAAAACCACCAGTATTCTATTCAGCTAAACAAACTTTTACTCACTTTTGAATATCCTGCTAAAATGTTGCCTTCATGTGAACTTTTATTTGCTATCCTATGAACTCTTAGTTGCTTTCTGGTCTATGTTAAAAAAGTATTTCATTCACGTTTCTCTTCTAACTCTTAGTTTAATGGTTTTGTAACTTGTTAACTTATCTGTTTCCCATTGATCAGTGGTATTCAAAACTTTTTGGAGGACACAGATGGTATAAACTATGGACTCTTACTAGAAAAAATATAAATATGTATAGGCATATATTTATATATTTTTCTTTGGGTCCTAAACCTTTCAATGGACATGCATAGCTCTCTTCTCCTGCATTAGAACCACCTGGAATGATTGTCTATAAAGCGAATTCCATGTTCTACCCTTAGTTACTAAACCTGAATTTTTTGAGATTAAGTCCCAAAGATCTTAAACAGTCTCCCCCCAAATGATTATGTTATTCATTAGACTGTGAAACTCCACATTATATACAACAACAAGAGTTGGATCCTAATTAGAATAAATTATACTCCATGTATATATGTCAAAATGCACTCTACTGTCATGCATAACTAAAAAGGAAAAAAAGAGCCATTGTTCTAGGTTAAGGACTCCCACTGCAGACAGTGAATTTAAGAACAGATCTTATTGATCCTGAAATCTTAATGTTCTTTGGATCTTATCCTAAATTCTTAACCACATACCAATGAACAGGGCAAGAAAGATATCATTTCTAGCCATGGTGATTAGAGAGTTAGCACTAGGAAATGAGAATGACCTGGCCCTTAGAAAACAGGTAAGTCTTCACACACTCTCACACACACACCAACAAAAAACATTGAGATATAAGATTGGTAACAGCACCGGAGAGAGGCTAAAAAATACAATACAATGTATATTCATGCAACTGGAAGTATAGTAGTATATAAGGCCAGAGAGGTTTATTTAGTCATTAAATAACGATTGCCCTCCTACCATGTGCTAGTTACTATGCAACACATTGAGAATAAAACATGAATAAGAAAAGACATTTGCTCTTAAGGTATAAGAGCAATCTAGTAGTTAGGGAAACAGACAAAATGTGACAAAATATAACAATGGAGATTTATGGTGTTTTGTTTCTTTTCTTTTTCCTTCCTTCCTTCTTTTACCAGTGATTGAACCAGGGGCACTTAACTACTGACCCGCACCACCAGCCCCTTTTTTTGTATTTTATTTAGAGACAGGATCTCACTGAGTTGCTTAAGGCCTCCCAAAGTTGCTGAAGATGGATTTAAACTTGCAGTCCTCCTTCCTCAGCCTCCCAAGTTGCTGGAATTACAATCATGTGCCACTGCACCTGGCCCAAGATTTATGGTTTAATTGTAACAATGGATCTTAGATTTGAGACATCTTCACCAAGAAGGTAATTAAACAGAGGGAATGAACAAGCATTTACTAAATGCACAAGGTTAGGAAGGGCATTTCAGGAAGAGGAAATTAAATGATCCAGGCATAGTGGAGTGAAACAGATGGCCCATTCTTGTAACTGAAAATAGACTAGCATAACTAAACTACAGGTATATAGAACAAGGAATTAGTATAAGGTAAAGTTGGATAGGAAGGGGTTAGAGCACAAAATATCTTTGCATGACCTATGGTGTTGTATAATTGGTAAGTATTGAGGACTTTTTTTCCAGTGCTGGAAATTGAACCCAGAATCTTACACATGCTAGGCAAGTACTCTACCACAGAGCTATATCCCCAGCTCCATTGAGGAGTCTTAAAGGGGAAAGTGAACTGTGCTTTTAATTAATTAATTTATTTATTCTAATTTGTTATATATGACAGTAGAATGCATTTCAATTCATAGTATACATATAGAGCACAATTTTGCATGTCTCTGGTTGTACACAAGTGACCCATGTTTTCTATGACTAGTTACAGTGTGAAGAATGGGCTGGATATGGGAAAAACTGGAGGTGGAAAGAATAGTTTAAAAGCCACTAGACTTCTCAAGAGAGAATTGAAGTCCTGAACAAAAGAAAGTAGGTGATCAATTAAGAGAAGTATTTCTTAAGAAGAATCACTAGACAGTTGGAGCCCTGTGCAGTGGTGCAGGCCTGTAATCCCACCAGCAATTTGGGGGGCTGAGGTGAAAGGATCACAGGTTTAAGTCCAGCCTCGGCAACTTAGCAAGGGCCTAAGCAACTTAGTGAGAGACCCTATCTTAAAAGGATAAATAAAGTTTGATGATGTAGTTCAATCACAAAGCACTCCTGGGTTAAATCCTCAGTACCAAAAATAAAAAAAAATTAAAAACCAAAAAAAAATAAAATAAAAATTCAGGTGGCCCATCAGTTGAGGAAAGTACTTATGTGAGTACTTTATGCCTAATGCTCTGCCAGGTATTTTGAAAGCTATCTATATTTTGAAATACACTGTGTTCTCAATGTTATAGTAATTTGAAAAAGGATACTGGAGAGATAGAACTTGGGTTGGCCAGTAAAGAAGAGGGTAATTTAGATGCTGAGAAGTGGAAACAGTATAAAGAAAAGTATAGAGCTGGGCACAGTGGCATATGTCTGTAATCCCAGCAGCTGGGGGCAGGGCTGAGATAGGAGGATTGTGAGTTCGGAGCCAGCCTCAGCAAATTAGTGAGACCCTAAACAGCTCGGTGAGCCCCTGTCTCTAAATAAAATATAAAAAGGGCTGGAGATGTGGCTCCATGGTTAAGCATTCGTGGGTTCAATCCATGGGACCAAAAAAAAAAAAAAGGTATGGAGATGAAAATGTACCTGATGTGATCCAGGAAGAGTGAAAAATTAGTTTAACTGTAGTGAGAGTTAGCAGGAAATATGATAGAGTTACATTGACAGGAGAACATATAATGGGAGCCTTTGAAAGCCAAGCTGAAGAGTTCTGACAATGCAATTAGTTGAAGTTCCTTGAAAAAGATAATAAGGGTTGCAGATGGGTTAGAAAGAATAGAAGGACATCATGGAGAACTCTGAATGATGTACTAGGGAGTTTTAATTTTATTTTGTAAGTAATGGAAAGCCATCAAAAGACTTTTGAAGGCTGGGGATATAGCTCCATGGTAGAGTGCTTGCTTAGTATACACAGGGCCCTGGGTTCAGTTCCAAGCACCACAGAACAATAACAATAACAAAGCTTTAAAAAGTTAACAGAATCCAGGGGCTGAGGTTGTTGCTCAATGGTAGAGTGCTTGCCTGGCACACGTGAGGCACTGGGTTCGAACCTCAGCACCACATGGAAGTGAAGTGAAGATATTGTGTCCACCTACAGCTAGAAGATAAATATTTTTTTAAAAATTAACAGAATCGGATCTTTGTTTCAGCACTAGATTGTTAAGTTTCTTATGGACAATGACTATGTATTTTATGGTATATGAGAGACACAGTTGATAACTCTCAAAAAACCAAAAATGTACCTAGAATCTATTTCTCTTCATCTCCACTAGTACCACCCTAGTCCAAGCTGATCTTTTCACATCTGGATTGTTATAATAGCTAGCCTTCCTGTTTCTATTTTTATCCCTCTAAAATCCATTTGTTTTCATATTGGCTATGGTGAGATATATATGTGTGTGTATGTGTATATATATATATATATATATATATATATATATATATGGCTTGCAATGCACAAGCCATTAATTTGAATACTTAGAAAGGTATTTCCTCATTAGTGGGGACAAGTTGGCTCCAGACTGAAGGTTGTTCTGATTCTGCTTAACAAAACTTAAGAGCAAGGGCTGGGGTTGTGGCTCAGTAGTAGAATGCTTGCCTAGCATGTGTGAGGCCCTGGGTTCGATTCTCAGCACTGCACATAAATAAATTAAAAAATAGGTCCATTGACAACTAAAAAAAATATTTAAAAAGAGTACTTAAAAAATTTAAAAGCAAGTCTTAAAGAATTAAATTATTGGGGCAGGGGATGTGGCTCAAGCGGTAGCGTGCTCGCCTGGCATGCGTGCGGCCTGGGTTTGATCCTCAGCACCACATACCAACAAAGATGTTGTGTCCGCTGAGAACTAAAAAATAAATATTAAAAAATTTTCTCTCTCTCTCTCTTTTAAAAAAATAATTAAATTATTTCTAAATAATTGCATCTCAAACAAATCTTAAGAGTATTTAAAGAACTAATTTAAAAAATCAGCATCCAATACCATAAAATTCAGTATCTGGCATCCAATAATGTTATCAGTTATTCAAAGCAGGAAAATATTTCCCATGATTATGTGTAAAATTAATCAATAGACACAGGTCTAGAAAGAAAACAGAATTAGTATACAATGACATTGAAACAGTTATGAATATAATCCTTATGTTCAATAAAGTAGAGAAAAATATGATCACACTATCATGTTGAGAGGATACATGGAGGATATATAGTCTGAAATCAAGCTTCTAGAGATGACAAATATAAGTCTTGAAAAAATATACATACATGATTAACAGATTAGATACTACTGAAGAAAAGATTAGTGAACTTCAAGACATAAATATTATCCAAACTGAAACACAGAGAGAAGAAAATGGAAAAAAAATGAATAGAGCATTAGTGTGCTAGGGAACAACCTCAAATAGTCGGAACTTGGGAGAGAGACTAAAACTAGTGGTAGGGGTTTAGTAGTCTTCATGATAGTACATAATGTTTGAAGCCATGAGATTGGATGACATCAAAAGTAAACTCAAAGTGGATCAAGGACCTAAGATTTAGGTCCCTGTGCCTACTAGAAGAAAAAGTAGGCCCAAATCCACATCATGTCAGTTTAGGAACTGACTTTCTCAACAAAGCTCCAAAAGCTCAAGAAATAAAATCAAGAATCAATAAATGGGATGGTATCAAACTAAAATTTTGCTTTCTCACATCAAAGGAAACAATCAAGAATGTGAAGAGAGAGCCTACAGAATGGGAGAAAATCTTTGCCTGTACTGCAGATAGAATATTAAATCTCTGGAATATACAAAGAACTAAAAAAACTCAACACCAAAAAAAAAAAAATAACCCAATCAATAAATGGGCTAAGGAACTGAATAGACACTTCACAGAAGAAAAAAAATATCAATCAACAAATACATGAAAAAAGTTCAACATCTCTAGCAGTTAGAGAAATTCAAATTAAAACTGTACTGAAATTTCATCTCACTCCAGTGAGAGTGGCAATTACCAAGAATACAAGTAACAATAAATGTTGGTGAGGATGTGAGAAAAAAGGTACACTCATATATTGCTGGTAGGACTGAAAATTGGTGCAACCACTCTGAAAAGCAGTATGGAGATTCCTTAGAAAACTTGAAATAGAACCACCATTTGACCCAGCTATCTCACTCCTTAGCAAATACTCAAAAAACTTTAAATCAGCATACTATAAATGATGTGGCCACATCAATGTCTATAGCAACTCGATTCACAGTAGCTAAGCTATGGAACCAACCTAAGTGCCCTTCAACAGATGAATGAATAAAGAAAATGTGGCACATATATACAATGGAATATTACTCAGCCTTAAAGAAGAATGAAATTATGGTATTTGCTTGTAAATGGATAGAACTAGAGAATATCATGCTAAGTGAAATAAAGCAATCCCCCCAAAAAACCCAAAGGCCAAATGTTCTCTCTGATATGTGGATGCTGACTCACAATAGGTTGAACTCCCAGGTGATCTCCATCTTTTAAAGGTCCCACCATCTCTGAGGTCCAAACTTCCAACACTTGATGGGGCAAGGGGGAGATTCACTGGGTTGGGCATGGTGGAGGGGGTGGGAATGGGAAAGACAGTAGATTGGGACATAACTTTCCTATGTTCATATATGAATATACAACCAGTGTAACTCCACATCATGTACAACTACAAAAATGGGAATTTATACTCCATGTACATATGATATGTCAAAATACATTCTACTATCATGTATAACTAAAGAGAACAAATAAAAATTTTAAAAAAGATACTGGGTGCCATCTCAAAGGGGGAAAATGGTAGAGGGAAAACAGAAAGTATTAATGACAGAATGTTTAGAGGATGTCTTTGTAAAAGCAGGGAAACCATTTTTAGCAGTGTATATTTGAAATCAGGCACTAGGATCTCTGGTTTTTGTAAAATTTAAAACTAACAAAAGAATCCCAGTTTTCTCAACCACATTTTGTGAAAAACCATTCTGTCTTTATGATTACCACTACCTTGCATGTGGTTATAGAAACAGTTGATGGTGGTGTGGGAGGGGTGTATGTGTGTGGGCAAGCACAGAAGTGTTTATGAGCATAATATTTGGAGAGAACTTTGAATAATGTGTTGTTAAATAAGGATCATGAACAGAATAGCAAGAGATGAAGCAGGAGACATCAGCATGTGCCAATGGGGAATCATGTCAGGGTTTCAAATAGAAAAGTGATATAATCACATGTGTATTTTAGAAAGACCTGTTCTTTTGGTAGTGTAGAAAAAGAATTGGAGGGCTAGGGAAGTAGCATTGTGGCAGAGTGCTTGCCTAGCATATGTGAGGCCCTGTGTTAGATTCCCGACACCACAAAAACAAACAAAAAGAAAAGCAATTGGAAAGAAGAAAGGCAAGGCAGGGAGATAATTTAGGAAGTGTACTAGTTTCCTAGGATGGCCCATAACAAATTACCACTTTGTTACTTACCATCTAGGAAACTATGATTGCTTAAAACAATAGAAATTTATTCTCTCAGTTTTGGAGGCTAGAAGTCCAAAATCAAAGTTTTGACAGGGCCATCCTCTTTCTAAAGACTCTAGAGAAGAATCCTCCTTACTTCTTCCCAGTTTCCAATGGCTCTCAAGCAATCCTTGGCATTCCATGGCATATTCACCCATTTTCTGTTACTAGAATGAAATAGTTTAAAAAGAAAAGAGGCTTATTTTAGCTCACTGTTTTGAAGATTAAAAGTGCAAACAGCATAACACTGGCTATGATGAGGACCCCCTTGGCTTTGTCACATCATAGTAGATGGCTTCATAGTGGAAGAACATGCAAGAGGGAAAGATCACATTAACCAGACAGGAAGCCAGAGCTAGAGGAGGGGCTAGATTTGCTCTTTTTCTCACAAGAACTAACTCTGAGTCCCATAAGAACTATTTTAATCTCTTCCAAGAATGATGCTCTCTGTGACCTAAGAACTCCCAGTCGACCCCCACCTCTTAAAGGTCCCACCATCTCTGAGGTCCAAACTTCCAACACTTGAACCATTGGAAAACATATTCAAACCATAGCACTTGGTTTACAGCCATATTACTCTAATCTCTGTCTTCCACTTCATGACCTTCTTCCTTGCATGTCTTTATATGGCCTTCTTATAAGGACACTTGGATTTGGGGTCTACTCTAATCCAGTATGACTTTGTCTTAACTAAATTATATATGCAAAGACACGTTTCAAATAAGGTTACATTTTGAGTTTCCAAGTGGACATGAACTTTGGAGACACTATTAAACTCAGTATAAAAGGCTCTTATGGTAATCCACAAGAGAAATTATGACAACATGAACTAAATCACTGTGATGAGGATGAGGTGGGACAGACTCAAAAGGCAGAATTTGTTTGTTTGTTTTTTTTAATATTTATTTTTTAGTTCTCGGCGGACACAACATCTTTGTTGGTATGTGGTGCTGAGGATCGAACCCGGGCCGCACGCATGCCAGGTGAGCGCGCTACAGCTTGAGCCACATCCCCAGCCCAAAAGGCAGAATTTGTATAGATACTTGTATACTCCTTAATTATACTTTTAACCAATGAATCCTTTACAAATATCTGATTCCATTGAGAGTCAGTGACACTGTTATTTATTTTTGAACTTCTACCCTCTGTTTTAGAGGGAACATCATTTTAATAATAAGATTATGTGTATCAAGGTTAACATGCCTAATTTCTTTCATAGGATGCTCTAAGTTCTAATTGGACTGGATAATCAACTTGAATCCTTTGAATTATAATAAAATCCATTATTGCCCATCAGCACTGTGGCCCCCTGCCCATAATGGATAATTTTCTTTGACAGAGATTTATTTAGCACCTATATGCACCAGACATTATCCTAGGCCCAGGGACACAGAGATAAATGAGTAATGGTTCTTATCTTTATGAAATTCATAGTTTAGCATGACAGACATATGGGTAAACAGATAATGGTAGCACCATGTAATAAGTGCTATGACAATAGTATAATATACCATAAAATAATGCTAGCAGATGTACCTCGCCTATTTTAGAGGGGTGTTAAGGAAAGCTTCCTAATTAGATGATTATGACATTGGGTTAAGTGAAATATTAAAGGAAAAAGTATTATAGGAAAAGGGACATAATGAAAAAGTATGGTCTATATAGGGATCTAAAATTGGCTTAGAACCAGGTGTGGGGACACGTGCTTGCCTAAGTAGTCCTAGCTATTTTGGAGGCTGAGATAGCAGGATTGTTGAGGACCAAGATTTGATGCCAACATAGACCCTGGGACCAAGATTTGATGCCAACATAGACCCTGGGCAATGTAGACTCTGTCTAAAAAAACAAAAACTCAGTATGACCCAAATAGATTTGTTGGAAATAGACCAGAGTCAGGGATTGGAGAGACCAGGAAGTTACAGGAAACCATTGAAAGATTTCCAGTAAAACAATCATGGTCCAATGTTCATTTTAGAAAGGTTTTGCTGGTGGCTGTGTGAAAGCTGGCTTGGTGGAAGAGACAAAACTGGAAGCATGCTGATCAGTTAGGTGGCTACTAGAGTAATTCAGATGAAAAATTTGAATGATTGAATCTAGGCAATGACAGTGAAGATAGGGAAACGGGACCAGATTTGAGAAGAGTCTCAGGACTAAGTCAGGAAGCTCTGGAGACCATGTGGGGAGAAATGAAGATAGATGTAAAGAATAACTGCTATGTTTCAGGCTTGAACATTGTTAACTCAATGAGATAATTCAGGAGGACAAGGTTTGAAGTTCATGGGGATGGGGAGGATGATAAAATCAATTTTGTATATGCTGACTTTGACATGTCTCTGGGATCTAAAAATAGAGATGTTTCATAGATACTTGGAGATATAGGTTTGAAATTTATGAGGCAGTGGGATTTGTCAGCCTTCTGGTTAGCTGAATCCATTTGAATTGATAAACTCATTGAGTTAGACTTTGGATATGAGCCAGGCACAGTG
Source organism: Ictidomys tridecemlineatus (assembly GCF_052094955.1). NCBI lineage: Eukaryota > Metazoa > Chordata > Mammalia > Rodentia > Sciuridae > Ictidomys > Ictidomys tridecemlineatus. Next base: position 74,166,274 of record NC_135493.1, on the reverse strand, counting down.
ACCAGTTATTTTGTAGAATGTCCCTTATTTGGGATTTATCAGATGTTTTCACAACTTAAGAATTTTGTGTAGGAATACCACAGAAGTAATTGTACTCTTCTCAGTACATAATATCAGGAGGCATATGATATAGTTTGTGCCATTACTAGTGGTGTCACTATTGATCACTTAGTTAAAATAAGATCTGCTAAGTTTCTCCACTGTAAAGTAACCATTTTTCCCTTTGCAACTAATAAGTAACTTTTGGGGAGTTACTTTGTGAATATCTTTATTTGCATCATGAAAAAATTTATTGCAGAAAGATAATTCACATTGTTTCACATTAATATGTAAAAAATATCTTATGCTCAATAAGAAAATCCTCAGTCATATTACCTTCTGGCCAGTTATCCAGATAGCTACACCTTCACATTGCACTTTACATATTTACAACTTAGAAGAGTTCTGAAGTGTAGTTAAAAATGAAACAAACATAAAACAACCCCCATACACAATTTTTCTAAGAGAAAATGATTATTCTTTGAAATGTAAATATTTTCCTATTTTTGTGAATATCTTGTTTCTCATTACAATTTTAAACACTTTGTTGTTATTGTTATCATCATCATCATCATCATCATCATCATCATCATCATCACTAGTAGTATTAGGAGAAGGAGTACTGGGAATCGAAGCCAAGGGCATTCTACCTTTGAGCTACATCCCCAGCCCTTTTTATTTTATTTTGAGACAGGATCCCACTGAGTTCTTGAGGCTGGCCTCAAGTTTGCAATCCTCCTTCCTCAGCCTCCTGAGTAGCTTGGATTATAGGTGTGCACCACTCCCCAGCTTCACCCAGTAGGTTTAGCATTTATTGATGATTCTTGCCTAAAACAATTACTACTATGATGATTACAAATTATTGCACAATAAGATAATTTCTTTTCAATATCTTCCCTTTATTTCATGCTAGGATTGTGAATGTTGTGACTAAATTGACCTTGAGAAGATACACTGTAATCAATAACTAAATGTATGCTAGTCAAAGAACACATAGACATTTGGAAAGAAACGCACAAATAAACATGTAACAATTAGTGTAGATGATAGCAGATACATAATTTTTCTCCTTAGTTCATTGACATTAATGTCACATCATTGGTATATATAATTGATTTGGAAGATACAATCAATTTTTTTTTGCCCAGTAAGTTTTTAATGACATACCTACCACAGATAGCATTTATATAGATGGACATGAGGGATCATGAGTTCTTGGTGATTTTCTTTCAGTACTGGCAATTGAACTCAGTGGCACTCTACCACTGGTCTGTATCCCCAACCCTTTTTTATTTTATGTTGAGACAAGTCTTGCTAAGTTGCCCTGGCTGGCTTTGAATTTGCTATTCTCCTGCCTTAGCCTAGTGAATCACTGGAATTACTGGTATGGGCCACCACACACCTTCCACAGATCTTGATAATTTTTATGGAAAGTCTGAAACCCAGCACATGCTGCTGTATCCCATTATTGGTGTGCAGACTGCTTGTTTTTTTTTTATCTTTTTTTTTTAAGAGAGAGAGAGAGAGAGAGAATTTTTAATATTTATTTTTTTAGTTCTCGGCGGACACAACATCTTTGTTGGTATGTGGTGCTGAGGATCGAACCCGGGTCGCACGCATGCCAGGCGAGCGCGCTACCACTTGAGCCACATACCCAGCCCCCAGACTGCTTGTTGAGATGGAGTTTCAGAGAGGTAAGAAGGACATAGTGGTATCAAACAAGTTAATAGAGGTGAAAGTTCTAAGTTAAGGAAGATGAATAAGATCAAATTTCCAAATTAAAAAAATGATTGGGAAAGGTAGCAGAATACAACAATTACTAATTGGGCATTATGTAAAATTGTGGATGTGTAACTGACGTGATTCTGCAATCTGTATTTGGGGTGAATTTGGGAGTTCATAACCCACTTCAATCTAATGTATGAAATATGATATGTCAAGAGCTTTGTAATGTTGTGAAAAACCAATAAAAAAATAAAGAATAAATTAAAAAAATGATTGGGAGGTGTAGAATTGCAGACTAATCTTTGAAGAAATCTGGTAAGGGAAAGAGTGGTAGGGAAAGCAGGCAGTAGTTAGAAAAAAGAGCATGGTTGAAAGAACACTATTTTTAAAAAAATGGGCAAAAGCTTGAGAACATTAATAGGTTGAAAAGAAGGTATCAGTAGATAGGATGCTGAAAAAGAAAGATAATTCAAGAAGCAAAGTTCTAAAGAAGAGCCTCCTGATCCATTCCTCTGATGATCTCTTCATATGAATTCACTTAGTATATGAAAAGAGATCTTTATTGAACACTATCAAATTGTCAGCATTCAATGCTTTTTGTTGAACGAATCATGAAAGAATACAGTCAGAAGAAGAAAGAGCAAGGCAGCAAGCAAAAGGCTCCTGCCAGAGAGAAGTTTTAGAATTCATTTATATAATGAACATTTGGGGCTGGGGATGTGGCTCAAGCGGTAGCGCGCTCGCCTAGCATGCGTGCGGCCCGGGTTCGATCCTCAGTAGCACCACATACCAACAAAGATGTTGTGTCCGCCGAGAACTAAGAATAAATAAATAAATGTTAAAATTCTCTCTCTCTGTCCCCCTCTCTCTCTCACTCTCTCTTTAAAAAAAAAATAATGAACATTTATTGAATACTTATAAAGTGCTAAACACATTAGGATACAATGATTAGTAACACTTTGTTCCTATTACCATAGATCTTCTAATCTTGGGGTGGGGGGATCTTGTATAAACAGAAATACATAATCTGGGCTTCAGATAAAGCCCAGTGTTGGAGCACTTGACTAGCATGTGTGAGACACTGAGTTCAACCCCAGTACCACAAAACAGAAAAAGATATTCCATTCTAGTCATTACTGAGAACTAAGGAGAGTGCTATGAGAACATAGTGCATAGAAAAGTTTACTGTTTATAATACACATTGTCTGTAGCATAGTGATTAAAGATTCAGGCCTTGAAGACTTATATTTACTTATCCCTTTTAAATATCAGGGGCTTTTTTCATGTGTAAAATGATGATAATGGTAATTACTGCACAGAATAAATTGAGGATTAAAATAAGCTAAGGAACATAATTGCTTAGCAAAAGAGCTCCATAAAGGATAGGTAGTTTGTATCTCAAGAAGACACATACTAAAGGATGGGTGAAGAAGAAAGGAAGGATGTTCTAAGAAGAGGACATAAAATGTGCAAAGACATGGAGACATAAGAGAGCCTTGTGTGTTTTGGAATGGTGAGAAGTTTAGTATGCAGGGTTTGGGAGAGGAGTAGAAAGTGAGGCTTGCAGGCTAGACTGAATCCCAATATGCTAAATCAAGGAGTCTGTGTTTTCTCCCAAGTCAAAAGAGTGGGTTTTGTTTTGCTTTGTCAAGATCATTTTGAAAGGGGGCTCAGCAGTAGAATGCTCGCCTAGCATGTGCAAGGCCCTGAGTTCAATCCTCAGCACCACATAAAAATAAATAAACAAACAAACAAATAAATAAATAAAGGTATTGTGTCCAACTACAACTAAAAATAATAATAAAAAATCATTTTGAAAGCAGTGTAGAAGTTGAATTGATCTGGAATAGGGAAAGATTGGTAATAGGACTAGTTAGCATGTGTAGCAGTTCAAACTAGACATTATAAGGGTTTGAACCAAGGTTGTGGCAGTCCAGGGGAAGGCCAGGCTTGACAGGATGATATTTATGATTTAAAATCAACAGGACTCTGCTGACTGATTACATGTGCAGGGTTAGGAAGAAAGAGTAGTTGAGGCAAAATCAAAGTTTCCAGCTTGGGAACTTGGCTTGCAATTGAGAACGAGAAGATTACTCAGGAATCCACAGATTGTAGCAACAGAGAAGACAAATCTGATTTTAGACCAGTGGAGTTTAATGTACCTTTGTAGCCTATAGGTCATGATGCTTAACAGTAATTTGGAAATAGATGTCTGGAACTTAAGCAAGAGTTAGGGGCTGGTATTAAAAATTTTGCAATCTACCAATGTTTAGATGATAATTGTAAGCTTCAAAGTTGACCTTTATCCCATGTGGTGTGAGAAGATAAGAGAGACTAGGACATAATCCTGGCAAATCCCAATGAGTAAGGGTTGAACAGAAGAAATTCTGACATGGAAAGGAAAGAAAGGAGAATAAGGAGACAGTAGTGTCCCAGAGGCCAAGAAGACCTTTTGGGAAATGAGAGGAACAAATATCATGCGGATAAACAAGATCTGGTGAATTCAACACCCAGGAAGCTCTCCAGTTATAGTTTGATGGAGTCATGTCAGAAGCCATATTGCAGTGAATTGACTCAATGGGAAAGGAGAAAGGATGGTGTCTGTAGACTAACCTTCCAGAAATCTGGCCATGAAGGGAAAAAGGGAGAAAGGATAGTAGTTGGTAAGGAGATATGGTATAAATAGTGTTTTATGTTTGTTTTAGGATGGGAAAAAGTTAATCTTGTCTGTAGGTAGATAAGAAAATGTAGAGGATCAAAGAGAAAAGGGATAATGGAGGGATCCAGATTCTAGAGAGACCATTTTCCTGATAGATTCTTCTTGTGAACACCACATGTAACATGGTTTAGGTTGTTCAGAGCATGGAATGAAACCAGAGAAGAAGCAAAAAGGAGAGAGAGATAACAAAGCTTGCATTCCTGTTCATTACTTCTTTTTACATTCTAGAGAATTATACTGTCTTTCTCTGGGCCTTCATATTCCCTATTAACCTTGTCCCAGAAGATTTTGTTCACTTTCCTGACTGAAACAACTGGCAGAAAATGTAGCTCAGCTCATCATTCTTAAAACCAAACATTTTTTGGATGACATTTTATTACTTGGATTTTCTTGTTATAATAGGTATCATATGTATTTTAGAAAGTTTAGGAAATACAGGTAAAAAAACAGAAAAGAAAATTTATAGCCCTACTTCTCAGAGATAATCATTTTAAACATATTGGCATGTGTTTTTTCTTCAGGCTTTTTTCTTTTTATTTATTTTATTTTATTTTTTATGTTTTTTAGTCGTAGGTGAACACAATGCCTTTATTTTATTATATTTTTATGTGGTGCTGAGGATCAAACCCAGTGCCTCATACGTGTGAGGCAAGCACTCTATCACTGAGCTATAACCACAGCCTCTATTTTATTTTATTTTTTATTTATTATTTGTAGATGTACATGACAGCAGGGTGTATTTTGACATATTGTACCTACATGAGGTATAACTTATTCTAACTAGGATCCCATTCTTGTGGTTGAACATGATGTGGAGTTTCATTGGTCATGTATTTCTAGTCTTTTTTTCTATGTCATTACACATAGAATTTAACTATTATGTTATGCATATAGCCAACCTCCATGGATCCACTTCCACAGAGCTTCTGTCAGATTCCAGGTGGTCCCACTCAAGTTTCTACAGTATACTTATTTGATAAGCCAAAAGTAGATTGATTACTGTTACTGTTATTTCCTCTGGGAATCATGAAGGAGTCTCATATTTTCATTTTTTTCGTACATTCTAGTTTTGAATGCATATCCCTAGCCATCTGTTTCAAGGATTCTAATTTTTAAAATTTTTGCTACTGGATGTGTCTAGTAATTCCTACTGGGAATTGATTAGTGAGTAAGTATTTCAATGTAATATGATTAGTGTTATAATTATTATGTAGGAAGCTAAGAACTTAGAAAAAGAATTACTCTTTGAAATTTTAATAACAATTTTTATCCAAGAGATGAGGTTAGCTACCTGTAGAAGTAGTTTACAATTATGTTGTTAATGAAAATATGTGAAACAAGTTAATAAAAGTGTCATTTTAGAGCAGGAAGGTAACTTTAGAAACCATTTCTATAAGGGCTGGAGTTGAGGCTCAGTGGTAGAGTATTTGCCTGGCATGTGTGAGGCCCTGGGTTTGATCCTCAGCACCACATATAAATAAATAAAACAAAAGATTCATTGACATCTAAAAAAGAAATATTTAAATTTTTTTCTCTTTTTTAATAATATATTGTAGTTGGACACAATACCTTTATTTATTTATTTTTATGTGGTGCTGATGATCTAACCCAGGGCCTCGCATATGCTAGGCAAGCACTCTACCGCAGAGCCACAACCCCAGCCCTTAAAAAACATTTTTATAAATATTTTGTGTGTGTGTGTGTGTGTGTGTGTGTGTGTGTGTGTGTGTGAGAGAGAGAGAGAGAGAGAGAGAGAGAGAGAGAGAGAGAGAGAGAGAGAGAGAGAGAGATACCTGGAATTGAATCCAGGCACTCTCTACCACTGACGTACATCCCTAGTCCTTTTTTTTTTTTTTTTTTTTTGAGGTGGAGTTTCACCAACTTGCCCAGACTGTCCTCAAACTTCAATCCTCCTGCCTCAGCCTCCTGAGTTGTTGGGATTATAAGTATGTACTACTGCACCCAGCCTTCTACAAACTTTTTTATAGGCTTTAAAAATTACTATAGTATTTTATGATTTTTATGTTTTTTAAATACTTTTTGTAGTTGTAGATGAACAGAATGCCTTTATTTTATTTATTTTTATGTGGTGCTGAGGATTGAACCCAGTGCCTCATGCATGCAAGTCAAGAACTCTGCCGCTGAGCTACAGCCCTAGCCCATTTTTATGTTTTTTTAAACAATAAAACATGTATGGAAATATTTCCACATCAATGTATACAGGTGACTTTTCACATTTTTTTATTGTGGTAAAATTTAGATAACATAAAATTGACCAATTTGAAAAATTTTTAGAAAGTTTATAGTTCTTGTGGTAAAAACACTTAACATGAGATCTGTACTTTTATCAGATTTTTAAGTGTACAATTTGGTAGTATTTAAGCATATTCACATTACTATATAACCATCACCACCACCCATCTTGAAAACTTTTTCAACATTCCTAACAGAAACTCTGCAGCCATTAAACAACAACTCCCTGTTCTCCCTTCAGCTCTAGCAACTACTCTTCTACTTTCTATGTATAAATTTGACAATTTCAGATGCCTCACATAAGTGGAATCATAAAATATTTATCTTATTGTGTCTGGCTTGTTTCACTTAGGCTTAATATATTCAAGGTTCATTCATCTGCAGAATGTACCAGAATTTCTTTCTTTTATTTTTTGTGGTATTGAGGATTGAACCCAGGAGGCTGGAATGACAGGCATGCACCACTATGCCTGGCTTATTTATTTTCAAAGCTGAATAATATTTCATTGTATAAATACATCATGTTTTATTTATCCATTCATTATCAATGGACATATGAATCATTTCCATCTTTTGGCTATTGTGAATAATAACATGGGTGTACAAATATCTGTTTAGCCAAGTATAGTGGCAAATGCTATAATTCCAGTGACTTGAGAGGCTGAGGAAGGAGAATCTCAAATTCAAGGCCAGCCTCAGCAACATAGGCCCTAAATAACTCAGCAAGACCCTGTCTCAACATAAAAAATAAAAAAAGCTGGGAATGTAACTCAGTAATAAAGAGCTCCCATGGTTCAATCCCCAGTACCAAAGTAAAACGAAAAATTTGTTTAAATCCCAGTTTTCAATTCTTTGGAGTATGTATCTAGAAGTCTTAATTGTTAGATCATAAGGAGTACATTTGAGGAGTAGCCATGCTGTTTTCCAAAGCATCTGTATGCACCATTTTACATTCTTACCATCAATGCAAAAGGGTTTCAATTTCTCTGTGCCCTTGCCAATGATTATTATATTCTATTTTTTTTGTTTCTTAAAAAATCATAGCCATACTAATAGGTGTGAAGTGATATTTCATGGTTTTGATTTGCATTTCTCTAATTATTAGTAATATTAAGCATCTTTTCAAGTGCTTATTGGCTGTTTGTACATCTTCTTTGGATAAATGTCTATTTAAGTCCTTTGCCTTTTAAATTGGACTGTTTTTTGTTGTTGATCTTCACTTCAAAAGGATAATTTCTCTAAATGCAGAATTCTAAGTTGGAGGGTTTTTTCTTTCAATACCTTAAATATTTCATTCCTATCTCTTCTTGTTTGCATGGTTTCTAAGGAGAGGTCAGATGTAATTTTCATCCTTGTTTCTCTACAGGGAAGGAATTTTTTTTTTTTTAAAGAGAGAGTGAGAGACAGAGGGGGACAGAGAGAGAGAGAGAGAGAGAGAGAGAGAGAGAGAGAGAGAGAGAGAATTTTAACATTTATTTATTTTTTTCTTAGTTCTTGGCGGACACAACATCTTTGTTGGTATGTGGTGCTGCTGAGGATTGAACCCGGGCCGCACGCATGCTAGGCGAGTGCGCTACCGCTTGAGCCACATCCCCAGCCCCAGGGAAGGAATTTTTAAACCCTAACTTCTTTTAAGATTTACTCTTTGTCTTGGTTTTCTACAATTTGAATATGTTATGCCTAAGGTAAATATATTTCATGTATGGAAAATGAGGATGTTATCTAAGGTTTATTCCAAAAATAAAATCATTTCTACATGCTAAAACATTTCAATAGTCAGTTGGGCATGGTGGCACATGCTGTAATCCTAGCTACTCAGGAGGTTGAGGCAGGAGGATCACAAATGTGTGGCCAGTCTGGGCAATTAAGGAGACAGTGTCTCGAAGTAGAGATGGCAGGGAACATAGCTCAGTGGTAGAGTTTTGCAACTGGGTTTAATTCTCACTACAGAAAACAACAACAACAAATAAATAATCCATTAGTCTGACATTTTGCTAGATACATTCCTATATCTCAGTTGGTGAGATCCACTATACTTGTGGGTTTTGTTTTTGTTTTGCTTGTTTCTTGGTACTGGGGATTGAATGCACAGGGACTCTACCCGTGAGCCACATCCCTAGGCCTTTTAAAATTTTATCATAAAACAGGGCCTCACTAAATTACAGAGGCTTGCCTCAAACTTGTGATCTTCCTGTCAGCCTTCCAAGTCCCTGGGATTACAGGCATGTACTACCTCACCCAGCAGATCTGCTATACTTTTATTTCTAAGCTGTGACATAATTAAGCTTAAACCTTATTTATAGTTGTTATTCTAATGTTTTCTTACAACTTCTTACATGGCTGGATTTTTCTTTTTTATTGAGATAAAATACACATAAAATTTAATGTTTTATGTGGCATCACATTTACAGTACATTCACAGTGTTGTGCAATCATTATCTCTCTTCAGTTCTAGAAGTTTTTCATCATTCCAGATGGAGAAATTCTGTGCCATTAAGAAGTCACTCTTCATTGCTCCCTGCTCCCACTGGCAACCACTAATATGGTCTCTATTACTATGGATTTTACCTATTCTGGATACTTCATATAAATTGAATCATATAATATGTGTTTCATTTTGTCTTACCTCTTTCATTTAGTATGATATTTTCAAAATTTGTCTATGTTATAAAATATATCTGTACTTTATGAATAATATTCCATTGCATGGATGTACAACATTCTGTTTATCCATGTATTCATTGAGAGACATTTGAATTATTTCCACCTTTTGGCTATTGTAAGTAGTGCATCTATGAGCATATTTATTAAATGTTTTGTTTGAACACCTGTTTTCAGTTATTTTGGGCATATACCTAAGTCATGTGGTAATTCTGTTTCACTTGTTGAGAAATGACCAAATTCTTTTTCACAGTAGCTGCACCATTTTAGCAATGTATGGGATTTTCTCTACACCTTTACTAATGCTTATTACTACCTGTCTTTGTTGTTGTTGTTATTATAGCCATCCTAGTAGGCATGAAGTGATGTCACATTGTGGCTTAAATTTGCACTTTTTTTTGGTACTGGAGATTAAATCTAGGGGCACTTAAACACTCAGTTACAGCTCCAGTCCTTTTATTTTGAGACAGGGTCTCACTAAGTTGTTGAGGGCCTCCCTAAATTGCTGAGGCTGGTCTTGAATTTGCAGTCCTCCTGCCTCAGGCTCCTAAGTCACTGGGATTACAGTATTTGTACCACTGTGCTTGGCAGATTTGCATTTTTTTTAACAGTTAATGATATTAAGCATCTTTTCATATGCTTCTTGCCCTTTTGCATACTTCTGTGGAGTAATGTCAAATGGAATCTTTGCTCTTTTAAAAATTGGCTTATCTTTTTGTTGTTGAGTTGTAGTCATTTTTAATATATTTGAGATACTAGATACTTATCAAATAGATGATTTGCAAATATTTTCTCTCATTCTCTGGTTTGTATTTTCACTTTCCAAATTTCTGGGTTTTTGTGTGTGACAGCCTTGTTGAGATAGAATCAATATGCCATACATTTCAAACACTTAAATTTTGTGGTTTAATCTTTTTTAGTATATTCAGTCATGCATCTGTCACCACAATAAATTTCTAAACATTTTCATCACCCCCAAAAGAAATCTTGTATATTTTGCAATTAATCCCCACTGAATTTTTCAAGGTAGATTTTGCTTGATGTATTTGTAGTTGACCTTTAGAGGAGCTGAGTTCTGTAGTCAGGCTGAGAAACAAGTTTATGGTAAAAGTTTACACTCTATAATACAGATAAGATAGCTTTCCTTGTATAAATGCAGTTATAGAGTGCTCAGAAATGATCCTCTGAGATATTACTTTATAAAAACAATAATAACCTTGTATTTACATTTCTTAAGGGATCCACACCCTGATTAATGCCTATGGAGGCCAAATATCTATACACTAAAAGCAGTTTCATAAGGCCAATTCATTCCAGGTAGATTGTTTTGTAAAAGGATTATTCTCATTTGTATTTGTATTGACTTCCTTTTTTTATTCATATTGACTTCTAATGCTTCTTTCAATTTTTAAATTCATTCAGGAAAGTAATTAAACTGAAAGTAGATTGAGAGTCCCTTAATTCTAAATTTGTTATTCACTATTAGTAAAGTTGGAGTCACCAACATTGCAACACAGCTATCCAAAAGGCTCCAATGGGCAGTTTTCAATTGAGCCTTACAGATGCCAGAATCTGTGTGGCATTTTGAATACTAGGATCTGATCCATCATTTTATATTTCCAGAAACTCAATATCAATCTTATCATTTTATCCAAAGTTGATCAGATTCAGAGCTAACTTTAATTCTATATCTAATAGACCAAAAATACTATCATATTAATTAATGTCTCTTAAATATATGTAGCATTTTTCTTTGTTTTTTGTTTGTTTGTACCATGGATTGAATCCAGAGGCACTTAACCACTGAGCCACATCCCCAGACAATTTTGTATTTTATTTAGAGACAAAGTATTGCTGAATTACTTAGGGCCTTGTTAAGTTGCTGAGGCTGACTTTGAACGCAAGATCCTCCTGCCTCAGCCTCCCAAGCCATTGGGATTGCAGGTGTGCACCACTGCACCTGGCTTTCTTTGTCTATTTTTCAAGAATGATTAAAAATTATTTTAGTTATAGATGGACACAATATCTTTATTTTTATTTATTTTTATGTGGTACTTAGGATCAAATCCAGTGCCACACTGCAAACACTCCACCACTAAGCTATAACCCTAGCCCTCTTTGTTTTAATAACCCCACTTTTTTCTAATTAAATGCAACACATTTGGTGAAAATGCAGCTTGAGAAACAAAATGATTAAAAATACAAATTGCACTAGGTGTAGTAGTGGCACATGCCTATTATCCCAGATCCTCAGGAGGCTGAGGCAGGAAGATTGCAAGTTTGAGGCCAGTTTCAACAACTTAGCAAGACCCTGTCTCAAAATAAAAATGAAAAGAGCTGGGGTTCAGCTCAGCAGTAAAACACTATATATGATAAACAAACAAACAAAAAACACTGCAATTATATTCCTAATTATGTATCTAAAAGAATTAAAGCAAGGACTCAGATACTTATACATGCATATTTATAACATCATTCATGATGGCCAAAAAGTGGAGGTTGCCCAAATGTCCATGACAAAATGAATAGATAAACAAAATATAGCATACAATGCAACAGAATACTATTCAGCCTTAAAAATGAAGGAAATTCTGATATATGCTAAAACATAGATGAACCTCAAGGACATTATACTAAGTGAAATAAACTAGACCCTTTTAATCTATTCTGTTCTTTTCTCTAAAACCTTCATGATTTTGGCCTATGTTTTCTTTTCCAGGTGACCAGAACAATGTTGAAAGGAAGAAAGGAAGCTATAGTAACATGCAAAGCAGATCTGTCTTTAGGAAATACTCTGCTTGGAATCCAGATTCAAGAGTTGGATCTTTTCATTCAACTTACATTTTATGGGTACCATCATGTGTCACTTACTCAAGGTATACATTCTGAAAACTTCATCATCGGGTATCACTGTTATGAACATCATTGAATATACTCACACAAACTTACATGGTATAGCCTACAACAAATCTAGGACATGGCATATACCATCATGTATGCATTGACTAAACCATAGTTATTGGCTCATGGTGGTACTTTTGCCAAGTATTTTTTGAGATTAGGATAAGAGTTGAATAAGATTTAGTCCCTGCCCTGGAAGAGTTCATATTTTTGTGAGAAATACAAACATATAAACAAATAATTACCATATTAAACATTGTAAGTACTAGAATAGAGGTATTCTAGAAACATATGTGAGCCTAAAGTATCAGAAAAAAATCCTCATGGATAGAATATTTGAGCTAAATATTGAAGCATAAGGAGAAATTTACTAGGCAGACATTAGAAAGAATGCTATGAGGAAGGGTAGAGAAGGAAAAGAAAGAACATGAATTATTTGGAAACCATCAGAAAGTTTCCCCTAATTATAATAGTACATGTATGATGATGAAATTGTAAAGGTAGAATAACATTATAAAAAATCATGGAGTTTGGGTTTTATCGTGTTAATTACAAACTTCACTTACTCATATTCTTTTTTCTTTAAATACATGACAATAGTGGAATGCATTACCCAGATACAGCACAATTTTTTTGTAACTCTGTATATAAAGTATGTTCACACCAAATTATGCCATTATACATGTACTCTTTTTTGCATTACAATTCTTTTTTTAATATTTATTTTTTAGGTGTAGATGAACACAACACAATGCCTTTATTTTTATGTGGTGCTGAGGATGGAACCCGGGTCCCGCCCATGCTAGGCGAGCGCTCTACCGCTGAGCCACAATCCCAGCCCCTGCATTACAATTCTTAATACACATATATACCACAATTTTTCATATGTCTGTTTATATATAAGGTATGTTGACACCAAATTCAGATCTTCATACATGTATTTTGTATAATGATGACCCTCACATTCCACCATCCTTGCCATTTTAGTTGTATATGAACACAATACCTTTGCTTATTTATTTTTATGCGATGCTAAGGATTGAACCCCATTCCCCACATGTGCTAGGCAAGCGCTCTACCACTGAGCTACAACCTCAGGCCTCACTTACTCATATTCTATCTTCACCATTTTAATGTCTAAAAATTAGGCAATAGTATCTTTGAATTCATGTGTTTTATGATGTGTTTCTTAATATATCAAAATAAAACTATACCTATTAAAATATATTTGTACTACCTGTAATCACTTTGTGGACCCCCTACTGTATAGAAAGCTAAGTCTGAGAGCATTGTTTGAGAGAAATTGGGTAGAGGAGTAAAATAGGAACTACTTTAAAGGCTGTCAAAATAATGATGATAAAATCTTGAACTAAAAAAAGCTTTATTGGCAAGGGTGGAAAAGAAGGGAAGGGATTTTAAAAGAGATAGGACTTAAGAAAGGATAGGATTTATGATTAATTAGAGGAAGGTAGGGATATTTATGAACTAGATTCTGGATTTTGGTGACTAATTAAGAGGAAGGGTGGAGGATTACAGAAAGGGGAGGGGGACCTTGCATTATTTTCAGATCTGTCTTGGGAATGAATAATGGTACCATTTACCAAAGTAGAGGACAGGAATAAAAGTAGGTTTGTGGAGATTATAGATTTTTCCCCTCAAAAAAATTTTTTATTAGTTTTAGATTTTTTAAAATTAAAAAAGCATGTTCTCAGTAACAGATGAAACAAGTCAAAGATACAAGAAGATTAAGTCAATAATCTCTCTCCATTCTTGTGTACAGAGTGAGGCATATGTTAAAGATCACATGTAAAATATTTTCCTTGATTATCTTTCCAATGTAGAATGAGACAATTATAGAATCTGGAAAAAATATAAAATCAGATACCTAACCAGGATGCTACTTCCTTAAACATCTCCAAAAAGGAATTCTAGAGTCCCATGAAATAAGCATTTTGCCTAACTTTAATTCCTAACTGAAAATTTCAAGTACCTCTATAAGGCCAGAAAGTATTTCACCAAAAGTTTAGCAAAGCAACAGTTTGTGATATGTATTTTCTGTGTGTTTCCCACTGATATTGTGTTAAGCTTATGTGTCACATAAGCCATTATAAAATTTATAACACTAATAAAATCTGGCTAGTCTACACTTGTATGTAAATAATAATCTCACCCCTTTCATATCCTTTTACTTTCCCCTTGTAACATTGAGGAGACCAATATGTGTAACCTTTCACACCATCTCCATGAGAGTGTGTATGCATGTATATGATTTTGATATTTTTTTAACTTTTATTTTTTTATATTTATTTTTTAGTTGTAGTACGACTCAATACCTTTATTTATTTATTTTTATGTGGTGCTGAGGATCGAACCAAGGGCCTCACAAGTGCTAGGTGAGTGCTCCACCGCTGAGCCACAACCTCAGCCCCTTTATTTTTTACAAAAAATTTATAATACTGCAACTTGATTTTCTCACTTGGTAATACTGTAGTGGATATACCCTTGGGTCAATATATATTGATCTAACTCAAAACATTTTTGAATAATGTTCATATGGCATTTTACACCCTTCTACTTACGTATCACATTATATTCCAAGTAAATTTCTTGTAGACAGCCTATATATAGTTAATAATTTTTTTATCTGTTCTTTCAATCTCTCTTTTTGGGGGGTATATTTGAACTATTTACATTTTAGGCTAATTGTGTTAGTTTCCTTGTATTGCTATAATAAAGTAACACAGACTTGGGGCTTAAAATGACAAGAATTTATTCTCTCACAGTTCTGGAGGGTGGAAGTCCAAAAATCAAAGTATTTGGCAGGGCCATGCTTCATCCAGAGCCTCTAAGGGAGGATCTTTCTTTGCCTTGTCCAGTTTCTGTTGGCCTTGTCTCAGGCATTCCTTGGCTTGAAGGAGCAGCTTCACTCCAATCTCTGCCTCAATCTTCAAGTGGCTTTCTTCTCTCTGTATCTCTGTCTTCACATAGTGTTCTTCCTTCTCTATGTCTTTGTCCAAATATTTCTCTTCTTATAGGGATACTAGTTATATTGGATTAGGATCCACTGTAATGACCTCATTTTAACTTGATTAAATCTGAAAAGATCCTATTTTAAAAGAAATTCACATTTTATTTTCGGGGAACATAGTTCAACTAGTAACAGTAATTATTAATATGTTAAGGTTTGAGTCTGACATTTTGTTGTGTATTATTTATTCTATTTCTTTCTTTATCTTTTCTTGCTTACTATGGGTTACTTGAACAGTTTATAGTATTCTGTCTTGATCTATTTATGATATTTTTAATTATATTGCTCTATAGCCTTTTCTTAGTGGTTGCTCTAGATATTATGATATGTAACTTATCACAGTCTACTGGTATCAGTGTTTTCCCACTTCAAGTGAAATATAGAAACTCTGTTTATATTGAAATCCCTTTATCTTCCCCACCTTAAAATATATGTTTGGTCTGAAGTATTTCCTGTACATATGTTGAACACCACATCACATGGTGGTACAATTTTTGCTTTAGCTATTATGTATGATTCAAGAAACTCATAGAGGATAATATACCCCTATTTTGCCCATTTTATGTTTTTTCTTTGTGAACATCTAGGTCTTCTTCTCTTATTTAATATTCTCATTAGTGAGCTTCCTTAATTAGCCATTCTTTAACAGAAGGATGAGCTAGCAATAGATTCTCCTAATTTTCCTTTATCTGAAGGGTAGTTTTGACAGATATAAAATCTATGGTTAACAGGTGTGTGTGTGTGTGTGTGTGTGTGTGTGTGTGTGTGTGTGTGTGTGAGAGAGAGAGAGAGAGAGAGAGAGAGAGAGAGAGAGAAAGAGAGAGAGAGAGAGACAGACTAGGGATTGAACCCAGGGTCTTGTGCATGATATGTACTTGCTCTACCACTAAGCCACATACCCAACTCTTTTTATTTTATTTTGAGACAGTGTTAAGTTTCCCAGGCTGACCTTGAACTTATGATCCTCCTCTCTCAGCTTTTTGAATAGCTGGGATTATAGGCATACACCACTATACCTGGTATCAACAGTTCTTTTTTAAAATAATATATATTTGGGGGTGGAGGAAGCTGGAATGTAGTTTCATAGTGGCGTATTTCTCTAGCATACAGAGTATTTCTCTGGGCTTGATCCATAGCACTGCCCCCTGAAATAAACCAATAATGTTTATTTTTTAGAACACTTTTATATCTACCAAAAACATTACAAAGATAGTATAGAGAGTCCCCATCCAGTTTCTCCTATCATTAACATACTAGTAAAATATGTTTGTTACAATTAATGAAGCAATACTGATACATTATCATTAAAATCCATTCAGAGTTTTAGTTTTTATCTAATGTCCTTTATCTGTTCCAAGATACAATCCAGAACATCACATTACATTTAGTCATCATGTCTCCCTGAGCTCCTCTGGACTGTGACAGTTTCTCAGACATTAATTGTTTTTGATGATGTTGATGGTTTTGAGGAGGTATTTGTCAGCTGTTTTGTAAAATGTTGAAATTCATCTGATGCTTCTCATGATTAAACTAAGGTTATGAATTGGAGGAAGAAGATTACAGACAAACAAATGTTCATCACAACATGACAAGGATATCTACTATCAAAATGACTTAACACTGTTTTTTTTTTTTTTTTTTACTTTTAGCACCTGGCTTAGGTAGTATTTGTCAGATTTCTCCACAGTAAGGTTACTCTTTTTCCTGTTTCCATACTATACCCTTAGAAGTCACCAGATGCACCCAAATTTAATGAACAAAGTTATGCTCCATCTCCTTGAGGGAAGAGCATCTATAGAAATTATTTAGAAGTCTGCATGGCAGATTTGTCTCTTCTCCCACATATATATGCTGATCTATCCAATCAATCATTTATTTGTATGGGCATGGATTCATGAAGATGTATTTTATACCTTGGATTATAATCTAATACCATTTTATTTTGTTGCTCAGATTCTTCTAGCCTTGGCCATTTGGAGTGCTTTTGTTGGCTCCTATAACCCTTTCACCTACTTTGTGTGTGTGTGTTGTGTGTTTTCTTTTGGGGCACTTCTCCTGATTTTCTGGCACTATGAGATGTTCCATGCTTATTATTTCCCACTCTAATCCAACAGTTCACATTTTTCGCACTTGAAAAATCTCATGCCACTTGTTATGGCTTGCATGGATTGAGATGAAAAGCCTGCTCTCATTAAAATTTGTGTTCCTTTGTAAATAATGCATCTTTTCTCTTTAGCTGAATTCAAGATATTTTCTTCATCTGTTTTATTCCAAAGATTAAGATGCATCTTGGTATGGATTTCTTTGTGACCCATGCTTTCTAATAACTATGCCATATTCCATATATGGAGATGCCACAATTTAAAATTGTATCTATAGAAATATAATCACCAGGGGCTGGGGTTGTGGCTCAGCAGTGGAACACTTGCCTAGCACATGCTGGGTACTGGGTTTAATCCTCAGCCCCACATAAAAATAAAATAAAGGTATTGTGTCCAACTAAAACTAAAACAAAATATTTTTTAAAAAAGAAATATAATCATAATATGAATATACACATAAAGGATATTTATTGCAGAAATATTGTTAGTGGTGACAAAAATTTTGAAATAGACAATAGAATCAAAGAGAATGTGTTATTAATTTGGGGGGATCATCAGTGATTCAGGATGAATTAATCTTATTCTTCAGTCTATAGCATATCATTATTATTATTTGTCTGTGTCAGTTCCCTCCCTTGCACGTTCTCATTCATATATTCATTTTTTAGTCCCTTTCCCTAGTCCTATGCCCTCTCTACCCCATAGATAACCATTTCTTTTTTTCCCCTTTTTTGGGGGGATATACTGGGGATTGAACTCAGGGACACTCTACCATTGAGCCACATCCCCAGCCCTATTTTATATTTTATTTAGAGACAGGGTCTCACTGAGTTGCTTTAGCACCTCACTATTGCTGAGGCTGGCTTTGAGCTTATTATCCTCCTGCCTCAGCCTCCTGAGCCACTGGAATTACAGGTGTGCACCACAGTTCCAGGCTCATTTCTCAATATATACATTTATGTTTGACTGTATTCTTATAAAGTGCAATTTGTTATTTTATGTATGTACATTTTAAATTATAAAAATCATGCTAACATTTCCTCCTTCTTCTTTTTTTTTTTTGGCTCAGAATCCTTTTGTAAAAGCCCTTCCTCTTGCTCTATTACATTGAATACATTCCTTCTAACCAC
This sequence comes from Ictidomys tridecemlineatus, assembly GCF_052094955.1. NCBI lineage: Eukaryota > Metazoa > Chordata > Mammalia > Rodentia > Sciuridae > Ictidomys > Ictidomys tridecemlineatus. The sequence goes on along the minus strand of NC_135493.1, from coordinate 74,147,716 downwards.
TGCATAGTACTCCAGAGCATACATCTACCACTTTTTCCCTATCGTCTTTTCCAGTGACAGGCAATCAAATTGCCCTCAACTTCCTGTCACCACAAACAACATGATGAGCATCCTCATACATGCTTCATTATAGACCTGTGTGGGAATCTCCTTGGTATATGTTTTAATGTATATTGCCAGATTAATTCCCTAAGAGGTTTCAGCAAGTCATACTTCCACCAGCCATGTACAAGAATGCCTATTTCTGGGCTTGGGGTGTAGCTCAGTGGTAGAACACTTGCCTAGTATGTGCAAGGGCCTACGTTCAATCCTTAGAACCTCAGAGAGGGAGAGAGATAGAGATAGAGATAGAGATTATAGAGATAGAGAGAGAGAGAGAGAACCCACACTAAACAGGAACTTTACAAATTTAGTAGTACTTTGGGTTTGAATTATCTCCCAAATTCATGTGTTGGAATCATAATCCCCAAATCATATGTTACTGATATTTGAAGGGGAAGTGATTGGTAAAGCCCTCATGATAACCAGTTTGTGGATTAGTGAATTGATATGTTATCATGGGAGTGGACTTTTTTTTTTTAAATAAAAGCAGCTCTCTCTGGCAAATTTGTTCTGTCTCATTGTGTGATACCTTCTGCTGTATCATGATTCAGGAAGAAGGCCCTCACCAGATGGCAGCACTTATAGTTTTGGACTTTTCAGCCCCTATTCTTTATAAATCACCTAGTCTCACATATTTTCTTACAGCAACAGAGAATGGACTAAGACAAATATTTAGCATTACATAGAGGAGGAACCAGAAAGAATGGTAGAAGAAAAAATCATAGAGGAGGAAGAAGCAGGAGAGAATAATGCCAGGGAAACCAGAGTAAGAGAGACTTTTCAAAGGGGAATTTGTGATCATCTACATCAAAGGTCTAGTGAGGCTAAGAATCTATTAGAAAAAAGAATCTATTAGATTTCACAATTCGGTTATTATTTGTCGCTTCAGTGAGAGAAATTCCAATAATAAAGTGGGGTAGGGGGCCAAGAAGACTTAGAAGTGAGGACATATAGTGGCCTCCCTATTACCCACTGTTTGTTTTCCAGTTTCATTTATCCAGTTCAGTTACCTGTGGTCTGAAATTATTAAATGGGAATTTCAAAAAAATTATGTGTTTTAAATTGTGTACTATTCTGAGTAACAGGATGAATTTGTTGAATTATTGCACTGTGCCCCTCATTCCTTCTGCAACATGAATCATCACTTTGTCTAGCAAACCCTCACTGTATAACACTATTTAGCCATTTAATCACTTAGTAACCATCTTCATTGTTAGACCGACTATTGTAGTATCACAGTGCTTGTGTTCAAGTAACCCTTATTTTATTCAATAATGGTCCCAAAGTGCAAGAGTGTGATGCTTGTAATTCAGATGGGCCAAAGAGAAGCCATGAAGTGTTTCCTTTAAGTATCAGTTCACTTGACAAGAAAGCCGAGTACAGAATAACAAGATCTTTTGAGAAAGTCAGAGGCCACATTCACATAACTTTTATTATAGTATGTTGTAATTATTCTATTTTATTGTTGTTGTAATTGATCTCTTACTGTTCCTAATTTATAAATTAAACTTTATCATAGGTACATACTATAGAAAAATATATATTGTATTTGATACTATCTGCAGTTTCAGGTATCCATAGAGTGTCTTGGAATGTATCACCTGTGGATAAAGAGAGACTACTGCAGATATAATAAAAAATGTTGCTCTTTTAAGGAAGTTTGGATCTAAAGGGAAGGAAAAGGGGCAACAGTTGGAGGAATTATATGGTTTGGAAAGTGCTTTGGGAAGTGCCTAGAGTTGGAGTGAATAGAGCTTAGTGATAGAGCTTGTACTTAACATGTGCAAGAGACCCTGGGTTTGATCCCAGAAACTCCCTCCTCCCCCCAAAAGAAGTCCAAAATAGAACTCCTGATTTTTCCTTCCAAACTTGCTACTCCCTAAATTTTTCAATCTCAGTAAGTGGCACTACTTAGTTGTTCAATTTCCAAACCTGGACATCACCCTTGATTCCTTCCTTTTCTCCTTTTGTCTCATTCTATTTCATGAGCAAGTGGGAATGGTAGGAGAACACTACATATTCTAATGATCTAAGAACATTACTTTGCTTCCTGAAGCCCTCCCAGAGCAGGACTTTAGGAGCCATGTCAGGGTCAGAAAGAAAGTGAGCTTACTTTTTATTTCCTGACCACATTCAAGGGTAATGGTCAATTTTTAGAACAGAGCAGATGTCAGCCCTAAATAGCTGACTAAACATCTTATTATTTTTTTCTTTTGCAGTGCAGGGGATTGAACATAGGGGCAAGTGTTCTACCACATCTGCACCTGAACTTTTTTTTTTATTATTAATTAAGAACAATGCACTGGCTTTAGTGTTGTATTTGGAATTAATGATGAGAAGCATCTGCAAAATAGCACAAACAGATAACGGTGCTACATGTAGCTCTTCTTCATAATAGGCATTAATTCTGGTCTTCCTTCCAATTCTCTGGTAAGGAAGAAAGAGGATTAGGCCCCTGTCTAATAAGAAAGCGGAAAGGTATGGGTGAGGGAATGTGTGTAAAGGAAATTAGCCTCTGAAAATTTAGATCTAAATCCTCAATAGTAAAGACTATGTATGTATCCTGAACACTTGGCACATGCTGTAGGTGCTCAATAAAGTTTAGATTTCAACCCAAACTGTTGAGTTTCATGTTTTAAAATATTTTTAGCTGTAGTTGGACACAATACCTTTATTTTATTTATTTACTTTTATTTGGTGCCCAGGGCCTCGCAGGGACTAGGAGAGTGCTCTACTGCTGAGCCACAACCCCAGCCCAAATTTCTTACATTAATCTCTAGAGAACCTGAAAAGGTAAATATTTTTACCCACATTTTACAGATTTTACACATTTTACAGATTAGGACATTTAGTAGGTAGCCCAAGTTCTCACTATCTCCTTTCTTCTGACTTAGGGGAATATGCATGTGTAGAATATCCTTGTTCTAGAGGATGTGGGGTCATGATTTGGGATAAGGAGTAAGACTGGGGAACAAAGCCAGCTTTCCCCCTGCACTGCTTTAAAGCAGAGTTTCTGGGCCTTGAATCTTGACATTTGCAGCTACATAAATCTTTGAACTAAGGGGCTGTTCTGTACTTTGTATGATGTTCATCAGTATCTCTGGTGTGTACAGATGTCAGTAGAATAACCCCTCAACAACATGTTTTGACAACCAAAAATATCTGCAGACATTGCAGAAATCATCCCTGATTGAGAAATACTGCTTTCGTGGCTCATAGGACAGGGATAGTTCTTCCCAGGAGCCTCATTTTATTCAAAGGGAATGACTCTTCCCCCAGCCTTTACAAAGTCAGTGAGTGATAACCAACTTGATGATAGGAGCACAAATTGACCTTGGCCGGTTCTAAGTCATAGCCCTTTCCCTGTGCCCTTTATACTTATTCTCTGTTTCTGCTAGAGATTTCCGTTTTCCTTTCACTTGCATACCCCATGCCACCCCAGCCCTTTTCCCATAGTACCCAAATTTGTGCTTGGTATGAGAGCAACGCCCTATGAGCACTGGGGTTGGAGTCACTCAGAATGTGTTTGAATTTTCTGGTGAATTCCAAGCCTTTTCTTCTACTAAACTTTACTCTAGGCCCTGAGGCTAATTGTCTTTTTCTCCCACATCTCTACTTCCTTGTCATGGTCTTCTTTGTCATAAATAAATGCCAGTCATATTTGTAAGATTCCATCCTGGTTAGAGAAATGTGGTCAAGTCATGTCTATCTGAATCCAAGCCCCTTTTCTTACCTCTACCCCAGTACTCAAACTAGCATGGGTCAGAATCCCTTGGAGGTCCAGTTGCCAGATTTATTATAAAAATATTTAAACACAAAACAAACTAAAAACAAAAGCCCATGATGTTCTATTAAATTTGAACATATATATCCTGAATATTATAAGTATTCATACTAAAAATAATTCATTGTTGGGACTGGGGTTATAGCTCAGTGGTAGAGTGCTTGCCTCACACAAGTGAGGCACTGGATTCAATCCTAGCACCACATAAAAATAAATAAAATAAATAAACATATTGTGTCCATCTTTTAAAAAAATCATTCATTGTTTATCAGAATTTCAAACTTAACTGGGTATATTTTATCTGGCAATCCTGCCTAGAGAGCTTATTAAAACACAGATTTTTGGGTCCTATCCACAGAGATTCCCATTCAGTAGGTTTCAATGGGACTGGAGAATGTGTGTATACTGGTTCAGGGACCACACTTTTGAGAACCACTGGCTTATAGGGTATACAATAAAAGAAAAGCACTATGAAACTGGTCCCTCAAAGCATCAAAGGAGAAGGGAAGAAAACAGCTGAAACTTGAAGTAGGAGTAACTTTTAAAAGTCCTGGACCCTCTGGCTGAAAATTCGTGTACAAGGTGTGTGAATTTTTATTGATAATAATAGCTGCCATCTACTCAAAACTAAGGATATAGGATAATAGTACAAAAGTTGTGTAACAATCAGTTTAGGAAACTATTTTTACCACTTCTGAATGCCTAGAGTTAGTCATTGTTCAGTTTTAACTAAGTCAACAAGGGGACTGAAGGGGTCTCTTGAGAACTATGAGATTATCACAATCCATCCTTCCTTTCTCCCTTCCTCTTTCTTTCTTTTCATTTTATTCTGATTTTCTTTCCACATTTTTGCTAATTAAAAAAGTATGGCCAGGTGTGGTGCACATGCCTATAATCCCAGTGGCTCAGGAGGCTGAGGCAGGAGGATCTTGGGTTCAAAGCCAGCCTCAGCAATTTAGTGAGGTACTAAAAGGAACTCAGTGAGACCCTGTCTCTAAATAAAGTACAAAATAGGGCTGGGGATATGGCTCAGTGGTTGAGTGCCCCTGAGTTCAATCCCCAGTACCCACCCCCCAAAAGATGATATGCTCATTAAATTTCAAACAAACATTATATGAAGTTATGATTTGAAAGAAAAATTTTCTGTAATTGAAGCCCTGTGTGATTAGCTCTGTTGACTGGTTGCTGTACACTTACATGGAGGCCCTCTATGTAGTGCTAATATCTACAGTTTCATTAATTTTTTTGCTACTATCTTTAAGCAAAAATTGGCTCATACTAAACATGCTATTCTGCAACTTGTTTTTTTATTTCATGATAGAATTTGGATATCTTGCCATATCCATGCATATAGATATAATTTCTTTTAAATTAAAGTAATGCATACATCATGAAAAATCATATAACACAAAAGGCTTTTTTCTTCTGGTACTGGGGACTGAACCCATGGATGCTCTACAATGAGTTAAATCCCTAGCCTTTTTAAAAATTCTGCTTCAGGCTCAGGAGTACTGGTACTATAAGCATGCCACCACAACCGGGGCTACTTTATCACCGAGCTACACACCAGCCCCCTCTTTTTTTTAAAATTTTAAAACAGAATCTTGCTAAGTTGCTGAAGTCCTTGCTAAATTGCTAAGGCTGCACTCAAACTTGCAATCCTTCTGCCTCAACCTCCCTAGTTGCTGGAATTATAGGCCTGGGCCCCTGCATCTGACCCAGTTAATTATTTTTAATATTTTTTAGTTGTCAATGGACTTTTAATTTATGTATATGTGGTGCTGAGAATCGAACCCAGTACCTCATACATCCTAGGCACTCTACCACTGAGCCACAACCACAGCCCCTGACCCAGTTAATTTTGTTTCCTTTCTCTTTTTTCTTTTTGCAGTACTGGGAATTGAACTCAGGGCCTTTGGAGTGCTAGGCTATCACTCTACTACAAAGCTGCACCCCAGCCCTTTTCCATTCTTTTCTTCCTTTGCAATTTATTTATTGAAGAAACTGGGCGATTTGACCTGTAAAGTCAGGATTCTGCTAATCGCCTCTCTATGGTATAAGTTTACCATATTGTCTGAACTGCATTTTCCTTATATTAGTAGTTGGATCTATAGGCTTGATCAGGTTTAGATTTGAGTTTGAGGTTTTTGAATAAAACCACTTCACAGATGATTTTGTATTCCCCCATTAGGTGGCACATAGTATCTAGTTTCTCTCTCTCCCTCCTTCCCTCTCCCTCTACCCCCCATCTGATATTAGCAGACAATTGATGCTCAAAGCCTAGATCCATTAAGGTGTGTAAAAGGGTGATGTTCTAATTCTTTTTTTCCCCTTTGGTACTAGGGATTGAACCCTACAGTGTTTTACCACTGAGCTATATTCCCAAACTTTTTTTTTTTTTTGGTGGGGGATGGTATTCCAGGGATTGAACTCAGAGGCACTTGGCTACTGAGCCACATCCCCAGTCCTATTTTGTATTTTATTTAGAGACAGGGTCTCACTGAGTTGCTTAGTGCCTCGCTTTTGCTGAAGCTGGCTTTGAACTCATGATTCTCCTGCCTCAGCCTCCCAAACCCCTGGGATTACAGGTATGTGCTACCACGCCTGTTTTCCCAATCCTTTTTATTTTTCCTTTTGAGACAGGATCTTGCTAAATTGCTGAGGCTGACCTCTAATTTGCAATCCTCCTGCCATAGTCTCCTGAGTTGCTGGGATTACAGGTGTGCACCAGTCTGACTAATTGTAATATTCTTATTCTGTTATTCATCATGTACTTGCTGGGATAAAAAAATCCCCTTATCTATTATTGGGTTACCCAGTGTTATATTTTGTTAAGGGAAAGCAGAAAAATGCTTGATTTTTTATCTTTAATACTTTCAAAATATTTAAGTCCCTATTGTTCTAAGATTTTCTCCAATTAAAAAAAGCAGAAATAGTTTTGAACTCATAGATTTAAACATAATTGATATTTTGGGCTCATTTCCTGAACCGTACCTGGATTCAGCTACTTCTCTTAAAAGCCCTGGTATCTTGTTAGTGAAAAAATGGCATTTTCAAGACCACTATCTGAATGTTATCAATGCTTGTAGCTCCTGGGCAAATCATTGTTTCTTTCTTTCTTTCTTTTTTTTTCTTTTTTTTTTTTTTTTTGTGGTGCTGGTATAGAACCCAGGGCCTTGTGCATGCTAGGCAAGCACTCTACCACTGAGCCACACTCCCAGTCCATGTTGTTTCTACTAAGCTTTTTAAGGGAAAAATGTGACCAGAGTTCTTTTTTTTTTTTAATTCAGGCCTGCAGATTTTTTTTCTCAACTATCTCACATTTTAATCCCCTTTCTTTCATATTTGAGAACCTCAGTTCCCAATGATATAGGAAATAATAGATTTGGAATATCATATAATTACTCATTTGATTTATGCCCCATAATATACACAAGTGCCTCAGAATAGCAATATTAGTACTACAGCCACTAATATGATTAGAGAAACAAAAAAACCTGTTTTGCATATCCTCTCTCCACTCTTCCCCATTTTTAGTGATTTACTCTACTCTCTTAACTTGGAACCTTTATTGAATCTTAGATCTACAAGTATCTATGTGCATTTATTTAATTTATTTAATGCTCACACACAGTCCTTATATGGATGTCTTCCTATTTGTTTCTGTTTTTCTGGAATTTGTTCTTCAGTAGATTCCATAGGAAGGGATCATAAGAGCAGTACTTTCTGAGTGATTGCATATTGCTAATAGTTTGCAGCCTCTTCCCTTGAAATATTAGTTTGCTAGGGATGCCATAAAAAATACCACAGACTTGGTGATTTGAACAACCGAAATGTATTTATTTAGAGTTCTGGAGGCTGGAGGCTAGAAGCCCAAGTTTAAGGTCTTGGCAGGTTTAATTTCTCTAATATATTTATTCTTGGCTGCCTTCTTGCTCTGTCTTCACATAGTCTTTCCTGTAGTGTCTTTATGTGTCCAAATCTATTTTTGTTTTTATTCTAGCAGTGCTAGAGATAGAAGCCAGGGCCTAGCAAATGTTAGGCAAACACTTTCCCACTAAGCTACACCCACTGCCCTCCTCTTACAAACACGTCAGTCAGATTGAATTAAGGCCCACCCTAAAAGTCTCATTTCAACTTAATCTCCTCTTTTAAAGTCTCTATCCTCAAATACAATCTTATTTTGCAGTACTCAGAATTAGGGCTTCAATATAGAAACTTTTTTTTCAGGCATATGTGTCATAATTTACCTCACAATAGTCAGTTTGGCTGCATATGAAAATCTTTGGCTTGTATTTTCTTTTCTGTGTAACATGACTATGTTACTTTATTTTCTTCTAACATATTATTGTTAATTTAGCTGATGGTGGAGTGATTTCCTTTACTTTCTTTGCCTGGACATATAAGATTCTTTTCTTTTAAATCCAGTAATTTTAGCTAGGGTGTCATGGTACATTCCTGGGGAGACTTGAGGCCAGAGGATCTCAAGTTTGAGGCCAGCCTCAGCAACATAACAAGACACTGTCTCAAAATAAAAATAAAAAGGGCTGGGAATGTGACTCAATGGTAAAACACCCAGTGTTCAGTTCCCATTATTGCAAAAACAAAAAAAGAAATATGATAATTTTACTAGGATATGTGTCAGTGTCAGTCATTTCAGGTTGATTTTCTTGAATATAAAAATTGCTTTTTTAATATGTTGTTTCAAGTCTTTCTGAAAAGTTATTTCAGGAAAACTGTGTAGTAGTCTTTATAGTTTGTTTTGTCCTCTTTTGTTTTATTCTATATATATTAAATTTTCTTTATATTCTAAATGTATCACATTCTCTCAAATCCTTTTTATCTCTTTATCCTCCTTTTGGATTTAAAAATTTCCTTCTTTTCATCTTCTATTTCTCTGAAGGCATTATACCTTGGGTTTATTTGTTTTTGTACTCATTCTAGTTTAGAATTCATTTCTAGTTTTTTTTCTCTTATGTCTAATTCTTTCCTTAGTTCTAGTAACTAATTTTGAATTTTTCTAATCCTGATTTGTGTTGTTCTTTCATATTTTGTATCATGTTCTTAATGTTTCTTTTTTTTACTCATTTTGAAATGGTAGGTTGTAATTTTCATGTTTTATAATCATGTATTTCTGCCATACTTCATTATCAAGGGGTGTTATTCTCCTTATTCTCTTTTTTATTATAATAAATGCAAGCCTTGCTGGGTGTGGTGGCAAACATCTGTAATCCCAGTGACTCAGAAGGCTGAGGCAGCAAGATTGCAAGTTTAAGACCAGCCTAGACAACTTAGTGAGACCCTGTTTCAAAATAAAATAAAAGCTGGTGATGTAGCTCAGTGGTAGGTAGTGTGCCCCTGCGTTCAGTCCCCAGTATGGCAATAATTAAATAAATAGATCCTTTCTGTTGCTCATTTTTACCGTTTTTTTAAAATTTTGTTTTTTAAGGAGAGTGAATTCAGTATATGTTTTCTAATTTCATGGCTTTTAGCTCCCTCTTCTGTTGCTTTTGTGTACTTTAAAAATGTGGTAGCTCTACACTGAGCCCCAGCCTCAGACCTAAAACTGAATTTCTTATACATGTCTTTTGATAGATATATGCACTCATTTATGTTGAGTGCTTACCTCAGATGTCTTTCTCAGATGTCTTCGTGCTGTTCTCCCCCACTTTCATCTGGACTACCTCTTGCTGTGCTTAGCTTGGATTCTATTCCTAGCAGTTTCTTCTCAGTGTGGGGCTTTTTTTTTTTTTTTTTCAGGAATGGTGTTGCAGCTGGTTAGTGTTGAGAGTTCATAGGGCTTATACTGCTCCAGATCTAGATTGCTGCAACCTCTTTAGGTCTTACCTGCTATTGGTATATGCAAAATCTTTCCCAGTTTCACCTGCCATCCTCAAATTGGCCCTCTGAGTTTCCAGCAAGTAACTTTGGGTACTTGGGAATTCTCTGGTCTGTCAGATGCTTCATTGCTTCCCTCTGCTTCCATTCATACAATTGCAAATAACATGGATGTCTTATAGTTATTGGAAGTTTGTATCCCTTCCTCATATTTGGAGTTAATGGTGATATCTTGTTACCTAGCTTTGTAACAGGTATTATTCATGGATTTTGGTTTTTCTATCCTATTTTCTCTGTTTTAATTGAGGACTACAGGGAGATTTTGAAACTATGTCACCTCTACCTCCTCTAAATATTTTTTAGTCATCAATGAATTTTTATTTAATTAATTAATTTAGTTACATGTGGTGCTGAGGATTGACCCCAGTGCCTCATAAATGCTAGGCAAGTGCTCTAGCACTGAGCTACAACCCTAGCTCTCCTATTAAGGTTTTTTTTTTTTCAAATTTTTGGCATTTTTTAAATGCCAAAATTGGCATTTTCAGTGTTTTTAAAAAACTAAGTTTAACCTTTTTGGCAAGAGAAAAGTGTGTTTCACTAATTGTTTTTATAATTTTCTAGGGAAAAAAAAACATTTGTGGGAATTTTTAAGGCCTAGGTTAAAAGAGCATTCCTTGACAAAGTGATTGTGTGTACTTTTGCCAGGCACTTATGGACAATACTCGTCTTAGACTATGTAAACTAATTGAAGGTTTTTAGTGTACCAAGTGGTGTGTGTTTAATTAAACTTATGTGTGGACCAGGTTATTGTTCAATTTCTCAGGGACATATTTCTCCCCTCTCCATTTGTTGGGTTGAGGATTGGGTTGGGTGGGGTTACCTTTTGGTCTGCCCTTATTTGAGGTTGTAGCATGTTCAGGGTTCAGCTAAGATCCAATGGTACAGAAAGGAGGCCTCTGTTTTCACTCGCTGTGGATGTCCTCTTTTGAATGGTTCACCTCTTGGATGACTCACCTCTTTTTAGATGATCTTGAATAGACCTAGCGGCCCATGAATATTTTAGTTAACAGTTGCCAAGCATTGCAAATGCTCCCAGGTCAAAGGCAGCTTCAGTAGACCACATGTCCCCATGAGTGTCATTTCACTTTATTTTATTTTCATAAATCCTTATTATCATACCAGTCCTTTGATAACTTTAATAATATGATTTAAGCCAGGCATGGTGGAGCATCCCTGTAATCCCAGAAACTTGGGAGGCTAAGGCAGAAGGATCACAAGTTCAAAGTCAACCTCAACAACTTAGTGAGGCCCTAGGCAACTTAGTGAGACCCTGTCTCTAAATAAAAAATAAAAAAGAGCTGGGGAAGGGTTGGGGTTGTGGCTCAGGGGTAGAGCACTTACCTACCTTGTGTGAGGTGCTGGATTCAATCCTCAGCACCACATAAAAATAAAAAATAAAATAAAGGTATTGTGTCTAACTAAATATATATATATATTTTTTAAAAGGGCCGAGTAGTAGGGTGCAGTGATGCATTCCTGTAATCCCAGTGGCTCAGGAGGCTGAGACAGGAGGATCATAAGTTCAAAGCCAGCCTCAGGAATGGTGAGGCACTAAGCAACTCAGTGAGACCCTATCATTAAATAAAATACAAAATAGGGCTGGGGATGTGGCTCAGTGGTTGAGTGCTCCCGAGTTCAATCCCCACTACAAAAAAAAAAAAAAAAAAGAAATTTTATGCTTTATTCATTCTCTTAAGAGGTTTTCTATGAGAAGGTTGGTTCAGATATCCAGTCCACCATATTATCAGGAATGGAAGTCTGGCTTCATATTTCTGTCATTACTTTCTTGTATAGTTTTTATTTATTTATTTTTCACTGGAATTTCAATCTGCCTTTTATATTTTTGAGGAAAAAAGGATACCTTCTTCAAGTCAGTAATATGGTCTAGATTCTTAATCTATCCATTGGTTATATACTATTGCATTCATTGGTTTTTTTTTTGTGGTACGGGAGATCAATCCCAGGGCTTCACACATACTAGACAAGCACTCTACCACTGAGCTAAATCTCTAGTCTCCATTTCATTTTTCTTGAGGACATTCTTCCTGATTGTTTTCAAAAATACTATATAGTTGTCTTCCTGGAATTTTGTTTTGCTCATTTGTAAGTCTACTATTTCTTGTTTCCCATGTCTTTCTCTTTTTGAAATTTACCCTAGTTTTGTCTGAGTATATCTTTAAGTATGCAAGAGATATTTTTTGAGTTCTTACATTTCTTTTTATATATTTATTTTTTGTAGTTGTAGTTGGACACAATAACTTTATTTTATTTATTTATATGTGGTGCTGAGGATTGAACCCAGGGCCTTGCACATGCATAGTGAGCACTGTACCACTAAGCCATAACCCCAGCCCTGAGTTCTTACATTTCTGGAGATAACTTTTTGTGCTCATACTTGATTGATGATTTGGCTGGATTTTAAACTCAAAGTTTGAAATCATTTTCTCTCACAATTTTAAAGTGTTGTTTGGGCTGGGGGTGTAGCTTCAGTGGTAGAGCCTGTTGTTAGCATGAACATAGCCCCAAGATCATTTTCTAGGGCTAAAAAAAAAAATTAAGTGTTATAACATCCAGTTTCATTAATCTGATTTTTTTTTGTTTCTTTTTGGGTAACTTACCTTTTTCTCTCTGGAAGCAGTTACAATTGTCTTTTTATTACTGATGATGTAAAATGATAACATCTAGATATGGGTCCTTTTTTTCACCTTTGATTTTAGTAGCCCCTTTATAATCTTCTCTGAAGTATCTCTATTCCCTCCAGAATTAATTCTGCTTGCTCTTTGCCTTTATTTTCATGAGGCTGCTTATCTTAATATATCTGGTGGTTCTTGACTGTCTTTTATATTTAAAATGAAAGAAAATGTAGTTGACATAGTTTCCTCTACTTTATATATGTAGATCCATTTTTTTTTCACCAGGTCTCTCCCTGAATAGGGAGTCTGAACAGGATATTGTATAACAGGTCAGGGTTTGTGACAAGTAACCTTCTATTTAGATGTAGGTTAAGGAAGTTGTCTCCAGGCTGGCAGCCACCAAATGCCAGATTAATAAATATTTTCTTTTGCTGTGGTTCATCAACACCTACACTACCCTTTAGTTTTCTCCAGGCAGTTTATTCAATTTCTTTTTTAATCCATCTTAATTTTTTTTTTAGTTGTAGATGGATACAATACCTTTATTTTATTTATTTTTATGTGATGCCAGGGATCAAACCCAGTGCCTCATGCTAGGCAAATGCTCTACCACTGAGCTACAACCCTGGCCCAGTTTTTTCAATTTCTATTGAGTCCTACTCCAGTTTTGTTTCTTTGGGGGCTAGAAGGTAAAGATTTGGTTCACTATTCCACATATGGGGATGATGGATGGGAGGATAGTGGGGAACCAGTTGGGAGCATTTGTTTCACAGACAGAACTTCCAATTCACCTCCTAGTTTTCAGACTCTCTTCTTATTTTGACCTTGAATACTTGCCAGCTCTGAAACAGGAGTCTCTCTGGGATTCTGCCAGACACATTGGCTTATTCCTTTCTGTTTCTTCAGTTGACATATTTCCAATCTTCCAGAAATTTGTTAAACCTATTTTTTCACTGTTAAGAACTTATTCCTTTATTACCATTTTAATGGGATGTGAAAAGGGAGATAGATAAGCACATATCTTTAGTCAGGCATCTTTGATTAGAACTCTCTTATCTTTATAATGGCTTCATGGTAGACCTTTGTGTGGATGTAATATAGTTTATTAAACATCCAAGTCATGGACATTTGGGTTCTTTCCAATTTTTCACTATTCAAGTAATGCTGCAGTGGACATCCTTTGCACATGACTCTTTAGGCATCTTTGCAAATATTTCTATAGGATAGATGCATGGAAATAAAATGGATAGATATTGCCAAATCACTCTCTTAAAACATTGATCCACTTCACACTCCAACTAGCAGTGGGTGGGAGTATTTTCTTCCCCGCATCTTTGCAACACTGTTTAAAATGAAACTTCTTCCATTTTGCCGAGCAGACAGGCAAAACTCTGCTTTATAATTGTTTTAATTTGTGTGTGTGTGTGTGTGTGTGTGTGTGTGTGTGTGTGTGTATGTGCGCGCACGCACACACATGGTTCTAGGGATTGAGCCTAGGGTCCCTCTACCACAGAGCTACATCCCCAGTTCTCTTAATAAATTCATTCATCTAGTTTGCAGTACTGGAGATTGAACCCAAGGCCTCACACATACCAGGCAAGCATTCTACCACTAAGCTACAATCCTAGTACTTTTAAATTTTTAAAATTTTGAAACAGGGTCTTGCTAAGTCGCAGAAGCTGACCTTGAACTTGTGATTCTCCTGCCTCAGATTCCCAAGTAGATAGGATTAAAGGTGTACACTATTGCACCTTGTATTTCTTAATTATGAATGAGGTTGAGCATTTTTTCATTAACAGATTTCTTCTGTGGGGCTGGGGTTGTAGCTCAGTGGTAGAGCACTTGCCTAGCACATGTGAGGTGCCACAGTTCAATCTTCAGCACTGCATAAAAATAAATAAATAAAATTTAAAAAAGGAATTGTGTCCAACTACAACTAAAAAAAATATTTTAAAAATTTCTTCTGTGAGTTGCCTATTGATATTTTTTCTCATATTCGTATTTTCTCCAAGATATTTCTGGGAGCTTCTTAAAATATTGTGTATCACCATTCTAACTCTGAGTTTATATCATTAATAAGTTTAAAATATGTAGGGTAAAAAAAAATCTAAGCAAACTTCTTTACCACTTGATTTTTTTCCCTTTGGTACTAGGGACTGAACCCAGGGGCCCTGAACCACTGAGTCACATCCCAGACCCCTTTTTAAAAATAATTTTTAAAATTTTTTATACCTTTATTTTATTTGTTTATATTTATGAGGTGCTGAGGACTGAACCTAGTACCTCACACATGCTAGGCAAGTGCTCTACCACTGAGCTATAGCCCCAGCCCCCATTTTATTTTTTGAGAGAGGGTCTCACTGAGTTGCTCAGGGCCTCTCTTAGTTGCTGAGGCTGGTCTCAAACTTGTGATCCTCCTGCCTCTGCCTCTGCCTCCCAAGCTGCTGGGATTTCAGGCATGCACCACTGCACCTGGAACTACTTGATTTTTTTTTAAAGTTCTTAATATGATGATGCACATTGTAAAGAAGTGAATTTAGCATGCACAATTTTCCAGCTAATCTGACCATGAAACATTTTTCTTGGTGTATCTTGAGGAATTAATTCAGAGGAACTAATTCAACAGTTCTGTTTTCCTATCAAATAATTAAGCTCACTGGGAGTGAGGGCTATATCTGTCTCATTAACCATTATATAACCAGCATCTAGTACCTGGCATGTAGTAAATGCTTAGTAATTATTTGTTGAATAAATGAGTGGATAAATATGTTAATGTGTAATAAATTAACATTTTTCTTAGTATGGTACACTGGTAGATACTGTTCAAGATTTAGAATTACTCTATTTCATGTAATCTGAAAGTTATTGAGTACAAGAGGCACCCTCATTTTATGCACCACTATGAAACAATACGCTGCCAATTAAATTATAACATAAGGCACTTTTAGCATTTAGGAATTGGCATTTAAAATTATTGAAGGTGGGCTTGGATTGTAGTTCAGTGGTGGAGCGCTTACCTAGCATGTGTGAGTCACTGGGTTCAATTCTCAGCACTGCATATAAATAAATAAAATAAAGGTCAATCGACAACTAAAAATTTTTTTTTAAATATTGAAGATTCTCTTTAAGATTTATTTGGAAACGGATTTCATCATATATCACTTTTTTGTGCATATATTAGAAAGAATATTGACATAAAATAAATTGGTTAAGGAATTTCTAAAACATCTTCATACCTGGAATCTGATGCCTCTGAATTATTTTTTGGCTTAGTCAACATGTTCTGTGCTTCCTGCATATTATTCTCTTTGCCATTAAGGACATAGATGAAGCTGGATGTGGTAGTTCACGCCTGTAATACCAGCTATTTGAGAGGTTAAGGCAGGAGAATCACAGATTCAAGGCCAGCCTGGGCAACTGAACAAGACCTTGTATCAAAATAAAAATGTTTTAAAGGGCTGTGGGTGTAGCTGAATGATGGAGCATTCGGCTAGCTGTGTAGGGCTCTTGGTTTAATACTTATTAACACTGTAAAAACAAACAAATCAACAAAAAGATACAGATAATTTCTGTGGAGGAAAACAGTGTTCTACTATTGTTTTCTTCCTTGTTGATACCCATTCTGCAAGTTTTGATGCTAGCACTTCCTTGATCTTACCAGAAGGTGGCAGACAATGATAACTATATCACAACTGCTTCCAGTCCTTATAGCAATTGTAAGACTCCATTAACTGTAAAATGAATCTCGGGTTCAAAAATTTTAAAAACATGAGGAATGTGCATCTTTAAATCCATGAAATATGTTATCAGATATTATTGTTGTGCTCCTCCTGAATTCTGTAATTATTATTATTATCATTATTATTATTTGGTACCAGAGATTGAACTCAGGGCACTCAACTACTGAGTCACATCCCCAGCCCTTTTTTTAAAAAAAATTTTTTTTGAAGTTGTAGATGGACAGAATGCCTTTATTTTATTTGTTTATTTTTATGTGGTGCTAGGGGTTGAACCCAGTGCCTCACACATGCTAGGCAAGTGCTCTGCCACTTAGCTACAGCCCCTTTTGTATTTTATTTAGAGACAGAGTCTCACTGAGTTGCTTAGGGCCTCACTAAATTGCTGAGGCTGGCTTTGAACTTTCCATCCTCCTGCCTCAGCCTCCAGAGCTGCTGAGATTACAGGTGTGTGCCACTGTTCGCGGCTGTAATTATCTTTGGCTAAATTTCTCTCTTTCCCTTCATAGCCCAGCAACTCAGAAAAGTAGTATTTACTTTTTTTCTTTCCCTTCCATTTATTCCTTAATTCACCACATTCTGACCCTCATCCCTCCAGTAGTGGTTTGTTTTCAGTCCTCATACACAATCATTCAATAACCAGTAAATGCTTCTTGTCTATTTAGGAAGACAAATTACAGAATCTTACACCTAGACAATTTCCTAATTCTGCTCTCTTTTATATAGCAAACCATCACATATTTTTCCCCTTTAAGATTCATTTCATTTAAGTTTAATAGTTCTATCTCTTTCAGCCAACCTTCATGTGACAAAGTTTCCAGAAAATTGCCATCTTCTGTTGCCTTAAGCAGAATATGCCCTGTAGTTTACAGTGATCCTCCTCAGATGCAGAGCCTCAAAGGAAATGCATGATGCCTCTTCCTACAGTGAAAAGGTACAATGGAACCACAGTGACCTAGCACTCCTTCCACAATTACTAGGCAGCTTTTGTTCCTATTCCCCATATATTCTCTTTCAAATGTTTGACCTTTCTTTTCAGGTTGCTTGCTCTATCCTTGTTTCCTCCCATTGTGAAGATGTCCTTGCCTCTCCTTCTTAAAGAAAACTGAAGCCAAATACCAGCTCCCCAAACTCACAATTGAGTCACACTTGTGTTGAGCCAATAATCCTGTTTCCTTCCCTCTATGAGAGGGTAATCCTTCTACATGTGCTCAGAGTCATAGATCTACAAGGACCTGGCTAGGCCAAAATCATTAGTTCTCTTTCTTATCTCTTCAGCCTTCCCATCACCTCTATGGATTCTGGCCCAGAGAAGGAACCTATGAGTTATTTATTCCTTAATCCATCACATTCTGACCCTCATCCCTCCAGTAGTGGTTTGTTTTCAGTCCTTACACATTCATTCAACAACCAGTAAATACTTCTTGTCTATTTAGGAAGACAAATTACAGAATCTTAGCTTACCATTAAGCTGCATCCCCAGTCATTTTCATTTTTTATTTTGAGAAAGGGTGTCTGCTAAATTTCTGAAGCTTGAGATCCTCCTATCTTAGCCTCCTCCCTCACCCCCTCCACCAGTCACTGAGATTCTGGGCATGTACCACTGTGCCTGGTTGTACTACCATGGATTGCTGCCCTTAGCCAATAAACATGGTAATGAGCAAAGCTATACTTCATTAATTCTACATCCTCCTTTAGTTGATTTGCTTCCTTTTTTGTAAATAAAATTCATTTAACATTTTTGTTAATATTTCTTTTTTGGTCCGAAAATTTAAAAGGTATAAAATAGCATATAGTACTAGGAAAAATTTCCCTCCTATCCCTTAGCATTTGGCAACCAGGGTTTTCAATTTCTCCTGTATCCTTTTGCAGTACAGCCCCAGTGTCCTAAGGCATCCAGTGTGTGATAAATAAACTTATCTCTCATGCATCTAGAACGGCATTAGTTAAGGTGCAGTTTTTGAAGAATTGAGAAAATAGTCACACAGTAATTTTCTATAGGGCTTTAGTCTGAATACTGGTTGAAAAAAGCTATAGAGAAACTGCATACATAAACAGTTGTGTGTATGTGTGTGTGTGTGTGTGTGTGTGTGTGTATAATTTTCTCCCTTTTTAGAAAAATGGTACATTTCTTTTTCTTTCATATTCTCTCTCCCCCCACCTTCTCTCTTTCTCTCAATGGGATCTCAATGTTCCCAGGCACTCCTGGGCTCAAGGAGTGCAGATCCACCTACCTCAGCCTCCCAAGTAGCTGGGATTAGAGGCACATGCCACCATGCCTGAATAGAGAAATGGTGCATTTCTTACGTGTCGTCTCATATCTCCTTCCATTTATCAGTATGTATTGAGGATCTGTATCTCTGTCTTGATTGGATATGTGTACCTCCACATCTAAAGAACTCTTTTATTGAAAAAAAAAGAATTCATCTGTACCTTACAAAAAACAGCTTTATTGAGCTACACTTCACATTTCATGTAATTCATCTATTTAGGCATACAATTTACTGGTTTTTAGTATACTCACAAAGCTCTGCAACCATCACAACAATCAATTTTAGAACATTTTTATCACTTCATAAAGCAGCACCATGCCCATTAGCAGTCACTCCCCATTTCCTCCTAATCCTCCCAGTCTTTAGCAGTCACTAACCTGCTTTCTGTCTCTATATGTTCACCTATTCTGAACATTTTGTGTAAATGGAATCATATAATATGTAGTCTTTTGTAACCGTTTTTTTTTCACTAGTATAGTTTTCAAGGTTCTTGTTCTAGCACATGTCAGTACTTTCTTTCTTCTTCTTCTTCTTCTTCTTTTTTTTTTTTTTTGGTACCAGGGATTGAACTCAGGGGCACTCAACCACTGGGCTACATCCCCAGCCCTATTTTGTATTTTATTTAGTTACAGGGTCTCACTGAGTTGCTTAGGGCCTTGCTGTTCCTGAGGCTGACTTTGAACTTGCAATCCTCCTGTCTCAGCCTCCTGAGCCACTGGGATTACAGGCATGCACCACCGTGTATGGCCTTCTTCTTTCTTTCTTTCTTATTTTGAGACAGGGCCTTACTATGTTTTCTAAGTTGGCTTTGAATTCATAATACTCCTGCCTCAGCCTACTTTATTTCTCTATTAAATAATATTTTATTTTGTGGACAAACTACATTTTATTCACCCATTTGTCAATTGGTAGGCATTTGAATTCTTTCCATTTTGG
This sequence comes from Ictidomys tridecemlineatus, assembly GCF_052094955.1. Classification (NCBI taxonomy): domain Eukaryota; kingdom Metazoa; phylum Chordata; class Mammalia; order Rodentia; family Sciuridae; genus Ictidomys; species Ictidomys tridecemlineatus. The sequence continues at coordinate 74,128,353 of NC_135493.1, read as the reverse complement.
GCTCTATGAATCATGCTGCTGTCAATATTTGTGTAAGATCTGGGAATGGTGGCATACACCTGTAATTCCAGATTTGGGAAGCTGAGGCAGGAGAATTGCTAAGTCTGAGGCCAGCCTCAGCAACTTAGTAAGACTCTGCGTCAAAATAAAAAATGAAAAGGGATGGGGACATAGCTCAGTGGTAGAGTGCTCTTGGACTCAATCCCTGATATTGAAAAATATATATATCAGAGATTTTCTGTATATGTTTTCATTTTTCTTGAATATATACCTAGGAGTGAATGGCTGGGTCACATGATAATTCTGTTTAACCTTTTGAGGAATTGCCAAACTGTTTTTCCAATAGGCTACACCATTTTACATTCCTACCAGTATATTCTTATGTGATTATTCCACATCTTCACCAGTACTTGTTATAATCTGTCTTTTTGCTCATGGCCATCCTAGTCTATGGTCATAGCACCCTGAGCATGCCCAGTCTTATATGATCATAGTCATCCTAATGTGTATGAAGTAGTATCTCCTCATCATCAGTATTATCATTATTATTACTACTACTACTATTATTATTATTTGTACTAGGGATTGAACCCAGGGATGCTTAACCACTGAGCCACATCCCCAGCCCACTGGATTTGAATTTATGATCCTCCTGTCTCAGCCTCCAAAGCATCTGGGATTATAGGCGTGCACCACTGCACTCAGCTCATTATATTTTTGATTTGTAGTTTCCCATGATTAGTCATATTGAGCATATTTTCCTGTCCTTATTGGTCATTTGCATATCTTCTTTGTATAAATGTTTATTTAGAATCTTTGCCTATTTTCTTAAATATTTTTTTTTAGTTGTCGTTGGACAAAATATCTTTATTTTATTTATTTATTTTTATGTGGTCCTGAGGATCGAACCCAGGGCCTTGCATGTGCTAGGCGAGTGCTCTACTGCTGAGCCACAACTCCAGCCCCTACTTTTCCTAATTTTAAATTAAGTTAGCAGGAGGGGGGGTGATGTTCCCCAATCTAGACAGAAGAACTTAAATTATTTTATTTATTATTATTACTATTATTTGATGCTGGGGATTGAACCCAAGGGTGTTTTACCACTGGGCTATCTCCCCAGACGTTTTTATTTTCTATTTTGAGATAAGGTCTTGCTAAATTGTTGATAATCTAATACACTGCTGAGGCTGGCCTCAAACTCATGATCCTCCACCTCAGCCTCTTGAATTCCTGGAATTACAGGTGTAAACCACCATGCCTGGAGTCTTATTATTTTTATTGTGGTATATCATAAAGTTTACCATTTAAACCAAGTAAGGTATAAATTTCCATGGCATTAAGTACAGCCACATTGTCAAACAATCATCACCACTGTTCATTATCCTCAGCTGGAAACTCTACTCATTAAATACTAAGTCTGCATTCTCTTCTCTCACCAGCCCTGGCAACCACCATTCTGCTTTCTGTCTCTGTGAATGTGACTACGCTATGAACCTCATACAATGGAATCATACAATATGTGTCCTTTTGTTGCTTGCTTATTTTCCTTAGCATAATGACTTCAGGTTTCTTCTGTTGTAGCATGTGTCTATATTTTCTTACTTTTTAAGGCTGAATAATATTCCATTGTATGTACATACCATATTTTGTTTATCTATTCATCTGTTCATAGACAGTTGAATTGATTCCACCTTTTGATTATTGTGAATAATGTTGCTATGAACATAGGTTTAAAAACATCTGTTCAAGTCTCTGCTTTCACTTTGTGTGGGTGTATACTAATAAGTGGAATTGCTGGATTATATGGTAATTCTTTGTTTAAACTGTTAAGGAATCACATACTGCTTTCTATGGTGACTACATAATTTTACATTCCCAGCCACAATACATGAATTTCTTCACATCCTCATCAATACTTGTTATTTTCTAGATTTCAGTTTAATTTGTTTTGTTTTGCTAATAGTCATCCTAGTAGATGTAAAGTGATAGTCTTCTTATGATTGAGTTACAAGAGTTCTTTATATATTCTAGATATAAGTCTCTTATCAAATATAAGATTTTCACATATGGGCTGGGGTTGTAACTCAGTGGTAGGACACTTGTCTAGTATGTGTGAGGCACTGGGTTCAATCTTCAGCACCACATAAAAAATAAACACATAAAATAAAGGTATTATGTCCATCTACAACTAAAATTTTTTTAAAGATTTGCACATATCTCCTCCTCTATTGTAGTTTGTCTTTTCGCTTTCCTGATACTGTTGTTTGAAAAATGTTTTTAATTGTGATGATAGCTAATTTATCTATTTTTAGTTCTTGTAGTTCATGCTTTTGTTATCATAGCTAATAATCCATTGCTAAGTCCAGGGTTATGAAGATTTACACCTGTACTTTCTTTAAATGTTTTTTAGTTATCAATGGACTTTTATTTTTTATTTTTTAATATGTGGTGCTGAGAATAGAACCTGGTGCCTCATAAATGCTAGGCAAGGGCTCTACCACTTAGCTACAACTCTAATCCATGCACCCATGTATTTTCTTAAAAGATATTTATAAATTTAATGATTAAATTTAGGTCTTTAATCCATCTCAAGCTATTTTTTTGCAATACTGTGAGGTAAGGGTCTAAATTCATTCTTTTGCATACAGACATCTAGTTGTCTCAGCAGCATTTGTTGAAAAAATTATTTTTCTCCCATTGCATTATCTTGGCACTCTTCTAAAAAATCATTTAACAAGAAACCGGCATCCAGGGTGCATGCCTGTCATCCCAGCTACTCAAGGCACTGAGAAAGAGGATTGCAAGTTCCAGACCAGCCTGCTTCACTGACTCAGTGAGGTCCTCAACCACTTAGTGAGACTATCTCAAAATAAATAAATAAATAAATAATGGCTGGGGATGTAGCTCAGTGGAAAAGAGCCCCTAGGTTCAATCCCCAGCACCCAAACAAGCAATAGAAATAACATTTTTAAAAAACTGGTATCTAGCTTGGTAGTATAGTACTTGCCTAGCATGAGAGATGTACTGGGTTCAGTGTGCAGTACTGAAAAAAATCAATTACCAACAGATACATACATAGATTTCTGGACTCTCAATTCTATTCTATTGGCCTATATGTCTGTCCTTATGCCATGTATCCTACTGTATTGATTACTGTAGCTTTGTAGTTTTGAAATTGGGAAGTAGACTCCTCCAACTTTGTTCTTGTTTTTCAAGACTGTTTCAATGATTTTGGGTTCCTTGAATTTCCATGTAATTTTTAGGATCATCTTGTCAGTTTCTACAAAAAAGCTAGCTGGAATTTTGATGCTATTACTTTGAAACCACAGATCAATTTGGAGAGTACAACCATCTTAATAATATCAAGTCTTCTGATCCATGTATATGTGATATCTTTCTATTTAGTGAGCTCTTTAATTTCTTTCAATACTGTTTTGTAGTTTTCTGAGCATAATTTTACATTTCCTTTGATAAATTGATTCCTAAGTATTTTTTGATATTGTTATAAATGAGATCATTTTCTTATTTCATTTTCACTGTATTACTTCTGTGTAGAATTTGGTTTGGTTTTTGAAAATTAAACTTGAAACTTGAAACTTGGTTGAACTCATTTATTAATGTTCTATCGATTTTTAGTGGGTTCCTTGGGATTTTCTATGTGAAAGGTCATATCATCTGCAACTAGATGGGTTCAGTCTCCAGTACCAAAAATATACATTACAGAGATAGGGGTATAGAAGTATATCACACTAGATTTTGAAGAATATTATATGGCAAGTGTATTCATTTGCTAAGGCTGTCATAGCAAAATATCACAGACTGAGTGGCTTAAACAACAGACATTCATTTTCTCACAGTTCTGGAGGCTGGAAGTCCAAGATCAAGGTTTTGACAGGTTTAATTTTTTTCTGAGGTCCCTTTCTTTTCGTAGAGGGTCAGCTACTCACTGTGGCCTCATCTGTGTACGTTTGCCTCTGGTGTCTCTTTATTATATAAATTTCCTCTTGTTTAAAGGTACCAGTCAGATTAGATAAGAATTCTACCCTAACGGCCTCATTTTACCTACCTTTTTAAAGGACAAATCTCAAAACACATTCACATTGTGAAATACCAGGAGTTAGAATTTCAACATCTGAAATTTGGAAGAGCACAATTCAGCCCATAGAGCAAGGGAGAATTTTTATAATGTGAGTAAAAAAATAAAGAACATAATATTTAATGTAACCCTAATAGTGAAAACACATACAGTGAAAGACTTGGAAGGAAATACTCTAAAATACTAGCAATGGTTTTCTTAGTGTTTGGGAGTTATGAATAATTGAAACTTTTTATCTTTATGCAAATCTATATTTTCCAAATTTTCTGCAGCATACACGTATCCTATAATGGGAGAAATGCAATGAAAATTACATTTAAATTTTCATCTCCTGTTCCCTTAATTCTATGACTAAATTGACCTACCTTTAAGAATAAGTGATAAGAAGGGGGTGGAGCTGAATGGTAGAGTGCTCACTTAGCATATGTAAGGCCCTGGGTTCAATCTTTAGCACCACAAAATAAAGAAATAAGTCAAGGAAAGATAAATATGGCAGAATAATTGGCATCAATTATTTAACTATAGGGGCATTTTAATTATAAGTCAAACATTAGTTGAATTGGTTATGTTGATTGAATCTCCTTTGAGGAAAATGATTGAAAAAAACTATCCCCCACGCTGGTGCTGAGGATCAAATCCAGGGCATCATGCACGCTATGAAAATTCTTTATCATAGAGCTCTAATCCTAGACCAAAACAACATTTTTAGAACTTGAAAAATGAGGGATTAGATTATAGACTATGATAACACCACCAACTACTACCCAACCATGTCCTTTTTGGTAGTATTGGGGGATCAAACCCAGGGGTGCTTTACCACTGTGCTTCATCCCCAGCCCTTTTTCTTTTTTCTTTTGCTAAATTATTTAGGGCCTTACTCAGTTGGTATGAGTGGTCTTGAACTTGTGATCCTCCTGCCTTTATAGTTTCTGTGGTTACATGCATGCACCACAGCCTCTGGCCTCCACCATGTCCTTTCAAAACCTTTCATCTGGCCTCTCCTTTGATATCTAATTTAAATTCCCTTCCTGAGAAATGTTGAGATTAAAGCACCCATATCACATACACTGTTGTTTTTCTCTTTCTATGGGACCAGACTATACAAGATTTCAAAGCAGAAAAATTGTATTGCAATGGTCTGTCAGAGTCACCATACTGTGGTATTGTGGCTCACTGCATGAACACACAGTCATCACCGTGACTATTCTCAGATACATTTGGAAGTGCTGTTTTTCTTATGCATCAGTATTTTGTACCTTCCTCCTGTTTATTTTAGGGGCTTGTTTTTTCCCTCTCACTGCTCTGAGCTCTTAAACTTGCAATACTTCTGACCCATCTTCAAATATAGCTGGTTAGTCCAACTCTACCACCCACCTTTTCCCTTATTTACAAGTCCTTTGATTGATCATATTGGCTCCCCTCCAAGAGCAAATTCTAAGAATCTATAATTAAAGAGACATAATCTAGGTGAAGAGCAACATGGGATTCATTAGAGGGTTAGCATTCCTCATACAATGTTGCAAGTTTCTTAAAAGGCTAATAAGTTGGCAGATAGGTGAGAAACTAGTGGATAGAATCTAATTAAACTTATAAAAACTTTTCAGAAGGTGTTATATCAAAGGTAATTAAAAAGGAAACATTCTGTCAAATGAGGTGGTGCATGACTATAATCCTAAAAACTCAAGAGGCTGAGGCAGGAAGATCACGAGTTCAAAGCCAACCTCAGCAAAAGTGAAGCACTAAGCAACTCAGTGAGACCCTGTCTCTAAATAAAATACAAAATAGGGCTTGGGATGTGGCTTAGTGGCCAAGAACCCCTGAGTTCAATTCCTGGTACCAAAAAAAAAAAAAAAAAAAGTTTGGGGCTAGCCTCAGCAATTTTATGAGACCTTATCTCAATATAAAACATAAAAAGGGCTAGGGATGTAGATCAGTGGTTAAGTGCCCCTGGGTGCAACCCTCAGTACAAGTAAAATAAAATAAATGAAAAAGAAAGAATTCTGGGTTTTCCTATGAAAACCAGCACTTAGTAATATACAAGCTGCTGGGGTTATAAGAAGAATAACATGCTCTCTATATTTGAAAAAGCCTTTCTGAGTGGGGACACAAATACATGAACAGAGGATTTTTTAATATAAGAAGTGTGGTGTTTTTATGAACAGAGGAACAGGAAGTCAGTACTATCTGGGAAGTGAGAGGAGTCAGGCATGGCTTCAGAGAAGTGGTATTTGAGATGAGACTTTATAGAGGATATTAAGGGTTTATGTTTTTGTTGATTTGTTTGTTTTGTTTTAGGTACTGGCAGTTGAACTCAGGGATGCTTTACCACTAAGCTGCATCCCCAGGCCTTTTTATTTTATTTTTTAAAATTTGGAAACAGAGTCCCACTAAATTACTTAGGGCCTCACTAAGTTGCTGCACTTACGATCCTCCTATCTCAGCCTGCCCAGTTGCTGAGATTACATGTGTGCTACCACACCCAGCTGGATACTAAGGTTTTAAGGAGTCAACACACAATGGCCCCCTTACCACCTTCATAATTTTGACCAAATGAGAAATAAGGCACAGGAGACATGCAAATGGAGATCAAAATGTCAGCATTCTTACTAAAGAAACTGTAGGATGGACCTAACTTTAGATTATGTGGCCTGTGGGCCTTTTAAAACTCTTTGCCCTGAATAAGAGAGACTTACCTATGTAGGCAGGCAGAATGGCTTCAATAGTGGAACCAGGAAGAGTGAAGCCACAAGTCATCAGTTAGGATAGAGAGTAGTGGTGAGGAGGCAGGAAGAGAAACAATGCTCACCACCTCCCCACAACAAATTTCCATTTATCTTCCCTGCTTTATGTCCCTCTCTGTCACGTACAGTTCTACTGGGACTGTGCATAAGAATTCCACTCCGGGTTTTTTTTTTTTTTTTTTTTTTTTGTGATACTGAAGGTTGAACCCAGGGATACCCTACCACTGGGCTAAATCCCCAGCCCTTTCATTTTTATTTTGAGACAGGATCTCACTAAATTGCTTAGAACTTCATTAAGTGCTGAGACTGGCCTCGAACTTGCCATCCTCCTGCCTCAGCCTCTTAAACCACTTGGATTACAGGTGAACACCACCATGCCCAGCTCCACTCCTCTCTTGAGTGCCATGCTAGACACGTGACCTAGACTTGACCATTTCTGGTACCCCATTACCTTGGAGTGGGCACAAGTCTCAAGCAAGGCCAGCCAGAGTCATCATATGAAATTTGATATATGGACAAAGAAAATGGTGTCTAGAGAGTCTGTTTTATTTTTCTATCACAAGCTGTAAGCTATAAGCAGAGAGGTGCAGGCCTAGAAAGAGTGGGTCCTGATGATGCTGTTTGAACCCTTTTCCTAAAGTGAGGTCTTTTCTTGCACTTCCCAGCCATATGATCCCATATAGTCTCCTTTTTTGCCAATATTAGTTCAAGTTGGATTTCTGTCCCTTGTGATAAAAAAAATGTCCTGTGTAATACAGTCTTGAAAAATGAGTTGGCATTTGAGGCAAGGAAGAGAAGAGCATTTCAGACACAAGAAACAGCACAGGGAAACATTTGAGGGTTTGAAATGCTAAGTTGTGGCTAACATAATGCCGAACCAAAGAAAAAGAAATTAAAATGAGAGAAAACTTCTTTTCATATTGTAAACATTCATTCTTAATTAAAATAATTTTAAAAATAGAAGGGCATTTTTTTAATGTGGTAAAGAAACTCCCAGATCAACAATCACACTTACTCCCTTTTAAATTGAAAATGAAATAAGGATGCCTGTTATTGCCATTATTATTTAATATTGTCTTGGGTGTTCTGGCCAGTGCAATAAGATTTGAAACAGAAATGAGAGGAATCAATATTTGAAAAGAAGAGACAAAAAATATTTGCAGATGACACGGTTGTATGCCTAAGTATTCTCTAGAAAAGAGGAAATGTCATGCAAAGAGGCTCAGAGGATCTTTGATGCAAAATGGTGTTTATTTGGGATATTAGAATTGCAATTGGGGAGCACAGATTCCAATCGAAACTGGGATGGGTCCCCTTAGGGAGGGGTTTACAGTGTCCTTTTAAGGGAAAAAGGAGGAGGTTTATGTGGATTACATAGGTTGTTTGTTAAAAATTATGATTGGAGGATAAATTTACTTCTATAGCTCATTGGTCCAGCACAGACCAGTTCAGACCATACCATTGCTCTAGGAAATAATTCAGTTTATACAATCTTCAGGATGTTTTTCTCAGCAAATAACTGTCTTTTGGCTTGTCAGCAAGTTTACAGACTGATCACCACAGCCCAAAACCGAGTCTGGGGCACAAAATGAACTCATTGCTATCAATTTTCCTTCACAAAATATGCAAAAATTAGGAGCAATCTTGTACACCAAAAAAATAACCAATTAGAAAAGTACAATAAAAGAAACCAGGGCTGGGGATATGGCTTAGTGATAGAGAATCTGGTTATGTACAAAGCCTTTGGTTTGACCAGACAGAGAGAGAGAGAGAGAGAGAGAGAGAGAGAGAGAGAGAGAGAGAGAGACATACAAATAAATAAATAAAATTTAAAAAGATTTAAAGGATTATATGCATGATAGAAGAAATATATTTATAGTATTTAAAAGTAAACTCAACAAGATGTATGGATAGCTTTTTAAAATTACAAAACTTATTGGGCATGGTGGTGAATGCCTGTAATCCCAAAGGCCTGGGAGGCTGAGGCAGGAGAATCACAAGTTCAAAAGCCAGCCATGGCAACTTAGCAAGACTCTGAGCAACTTAGCAAGACCCTGTCTCAAAATGAAAAATAAGAAGGGCTGGGGATGTGGCTTAGTGGTTAAGCACCCCTGGGTTGTTTAATCCTTGTTATAAATAAATAAATAAAAATATAAATCACAAAACTCAACTGAGAAATGCAAAATGACTTAATGAAGAGAATCTTTTTCTTCTTGATTAAAAAACCCTAAATATAAGAATGTTAGGGACTAGGGATGTGGCTCAAGCGGTAGCGCACTCGCCTGGCATGCGTGCGGCCCGGGTTCGAACCTCAGCACCACATACAAAGATGTTGTGTCTGCTGAAAACTAAAAAATAAATATTAAAAAAAATATTAGGGCTGGGGATATACCTCAGTTGGTAGAGTGCTTGCCTTGAGTGCACAAGGCCCTGGGTTCAATCCCCAGCACTGCAAATAAATAAATAAATAATGTTAGTTCTCTTTAAAAGGAACTGGTGAATTTATTGTGATCTTATTCAGAACCTCATCTAACTTTTTTTTTTGGAATGAAATAGTCAATTCTTGTTTTAAGGCAACATATGCATTTCTAAAAGTCACCCAGCTGTGCAAATTTTTGCAATTAAAATACCACAGGGTTTATGGGAAAGATGAGATTTGAGGCATCACACTGAGAATCTTTGTCAGTGACATACTTAAAAAAAGAAAGAAACTTAATGAAAATGGTATCATGTTTTTTTATGTTTAATGATAAAAATACACAAATACTACAATAGTATGGCACTTTCCCTTAAAAAAGACATGAGATTTGCTTGTGGAAATAGATGTCAAAGAATTATAGTTTGTGAATTGGTGGAAGGAGGGTTATCTGAAATTTGGTAGAAAGTTGTAGCACCAGATGTGAACAAGTATGTCTAATAACACACATTCACGTGATAGAGCTGGGAGATGTCTGCAGAATATGCATGTGTTCTTTATGTGTATTCCTGAATGACTTGGCCTCTGGGCCCATTCTTCTGTGTTTAGCTACTATTTTTCACAGCCAAAATCACATGTTATGGCCAAGCATGATGACACATGCCTGTAACCCCAGCAATTTGGGAGGCTGAGGCAGGAGATCTCAAGTTTTGAGCTCATTGTGGGCAATTTAGTGATAGCTTGTCTCAAAAACATTAAAAGACCTGGGAACATAGCTCAGAGTTAGAGTACCCCTGGGTTCAATCCCCAGTATTGGGGGAGAAATTGTGTATTGTACATAAGCAAAGGAAAATTCATGTTCTGCTCTTTTTGTTACATGATTTGTCAATGATTTTAGATAAAATTTGCATTTTCACAACAAGCATTATAGCAAAAATGATTGTTTCAAGTTAAAACAACAAACTGTTTGGAGTACTTTATAAAAGGACCAAGTCTTACCTTAATAAATGTTAAAACATGGTAAAGCAACTATTGTTTAAAATGTTGTGCTGGCTATTCATAATACCCAAGAAATGCAGTTGAACTAATTATACATTAACAGGAATAGGTAAAGAAAATGTGGTACATATATACAATGGAATGCTATTTTGCTATAAAAAGGATGAAAACCTATATTTTTGATAACATGGATGAAGTTGGAAGACACTTCAATAAGCCCGGCACAGAAAGACAAGTACAACATCATCTTACTCGTATGTGGCATCTAAAAAACTTGATCTCACAGAAGTGAAGAGTAGATTGCCCACATTCTGCACACACACACACACACACACACATACACACACACACACACAGACTGCTGATGGTGTGCTCAGTGGTGGTGCACATGTGTAACACACTCAAGGTGCTGAGTTCAATTCTTAGCAGAAAAAATACTGATTAGATTGTTCAACAAGTACTACATTATAGATAGGAAAGCGAGTTCTGCTATACTATTATATTGTACCGTAGGATAACTATGGGTAACAATAATTAACTGTACATTTTGTTGAAGCTGTAAGAAAGGATTTTGAATAATTTCACCACAAAGAATCTTTGAAGAGATAGACATGCTTACCATGATTGGAACATTACACAATGTATATAATTATGGAAATATCACATAGTATCCCATAAATATGTGCAATCTCTACTTGTCAATTAAAGAAAGAAAGAATATGATATGTCAAGAGCTTTATAATGTTTTGAACAACCAATAAAAAAAAATTTTAAAAAATGAAAGGAAGAAAATGTTCTGGGAAAGCACATTGGAAACCACATAAATGTGCGTAAAAATGAGACTGATTAAATAATTTATGGATTTTGGACCATCCACACCATGGAAAACTAGAGTGCCATTTAAAAGAGTGAGGTGAAGCGAGGCGCACAAAGGTGCATGTCTGTAATCCCAGCAACCCAGGAGGCTGAGTCAGGAGGATCTCACGTTTGAGGACAGCCTGAGTAACTTAGTGAGGTGCTCAGCAACTTAGCAAGACTCTGTCTCAAAATAAAAAGAAAAAGGCCTGGGGATGTAGCTCAGTGGTAAAGTGCCTAGGAGCTCAAATCCCAGTACCAAAAAGTTTAAAAAATAAAAAATAAAAGAGTGAGATGAGTTCAAGAGTACTGATCTGGAAAGTAGTTCAAAATTTGTGTGTGTATATATAATAAAAATTATTGATTGTTATATAGTTGTTATTTGGGGTGCAGTGGACTAAACTCAGAACCTTGCACATATTAGGCAAGCATTCTACCATTGAACCATACTCCAAGCCTCCCAAAAATGTTTTTATAAAAAAAGTAAGAGGCAAAATAATACATATGCTATAATCATATTTGGGTTTTAAAAGAATATGTGTTTTTAGTGCTGGGGATATAACTCAGTTGGTAGAATGCTTGCCTAGCATACGCAAGGCTCTGGGTTCAATCCCCAGCACCACACACACAAAAAGAATATGTGTTTTTATAGTACACATATTATCTTGTATAGGCACAGAATCTGGAAGAAAGCAAAATAAACTGTTAACAATGAAAATATTGCACTGGATAGGGAGGGAATTTTGACTTTTTAAAAATTTTTTATTCTAATTTGTTATATATCACAGCAGAATGCATTACAATTCATATTATACATAGACAGCACAATTTTTCATATCTCTGGTTGTACACAATTTAGAATCATACCATTCGTGTCTTCATATGTGTACTTAGGGTATAATGATATCCATCTCATTCCACCATCTTTCCTACCTCATGCCCCCTCCTTTTCCCTCCCTTCTCTTTGCTCTATCTGGAGTTCGACTAATCCTCCCATGCTCCCACCCCTCAACTTGATTATGACTCAGCATCCTTATATGAGAGAAAACATTCAGCCTTTGTTTTTTGGGGATTGGCTAATTCCACTTTGCATTATATTCTCCATTTCCATCCATTTACCTGCAAATGCCATGATTTTATTCCTTTTTAATGCTGAATAATATTCCATTGTGTATTATACTATTTTTTTTTATCCATTCATCAACTAAAGGGCATCTAGGTTGGTTCCACAGTTTAGCTATTGTGAATTGTGCTGCTATAAACATTGATGTGGCTGTGTCCCTGTAGTATGCTGTTTTTAAGTCCTTTGAGGAGGAGAGGGATAGCTGGGTCAAATGGTGGTTCCATTCCCAGTTTTCCAAGGAATCTCCATACTGCTTCCCTATTGTCTACGCCAAATTTGCAGTCCCACCAGCAGTGTATGAGTGTACCTTTTCCCCCCCACATCCTTGCCAACACTTATTGTTGCTTGTATTCTTAATAGCTGCCATTCTGACTGGGGTGAGATGAAATTTTTTTTTAATTTGCATTTCTCTAAATATATTTGTTGATTGTACATCATCTTCTGAGAAGTGTCTGTTCAGTTCCTTGGCCCATTTATTGATTGGGTTATTTGTGTTTTTTTGGTGTTAAGATATTGAGTTCTTTATATATCCCAGAGGTTAGTGCTCTATCTGATGTGCATGTGGTAAAAATATTCACCTCACTGATTGTTTCTTTTGCTGAGAAGAAGCTTTTTAGTTTGAATCCATCCCATTTATTAATTCTTGATTTTAATTCTTGTACTATAGAAGTCTTATTAAGGAAGTTGGGGGCCTACTCCAACATGATGGAGATTTGGGCCTACTTTTTTTCTTTTTTAAAAATATTTATTTATTTTTAGTTATAGGTGGACACATATCTTTATTTTACTTTATGTGGTGCTGAGGATTTAACCCAGAGCCTCATGCATGCTAGGTGAACATTCTCCCTCTGAGCCACAACCCCAGCCCCTACTTTTTTTTTCTAATAGACTCAGTGTCTCTGGTTTAATTCCTAGATCCTTGATCCACTTTGAGTTGAGTTTTGTACATGGTGAGAGATAGGGGTTAATTTCATTTTGCACAGGGGCCATGCTAATCTTCTCTGTATCATTCCAATTTTAGTATATGTGCTGCTGAAGCAAGAACTAACTTCATTTTGTTGCATATGGGTTTCCAGTTTTGCCAGCACCATTTGTTGAAGAGGCTGTCTTTCTCCAATGTATGTTTTTGGTGCCTTTGTTTAATATAAGATAATTGTAATTATATGGGTTAATCTCTGTGTCCTCTATTCTGTACCATTGGTCTAAATGTCTATTTTAGTGCCAATACCATGCTGTTTTTGTTACTATTGCTCTGTAGTATAGTTTAAGGTCTGGTATAATGATGCGACCTGCTTCACTCTTCTTGCTAAGGATTGCTTTAGCTATTCTGGGTTTCTTATTTTTCCAGATGAATTTCATGACTGTTTTTTCTATATATATATATGAGGAATGTCATTGGGATTTTGATTGGAATTGCATTAAATCTGTATAGTGCTTTTGGCAGTATGGTCATTTTGACAATATTAATTCTGCCTATCTAAGAACAAGGGATAAATAAATGGGTTGGATTCAAACTAAAATTTCCATCTTCTAAGGTCTTCTTTAATTAATGTATTTAGCATTCTGTAGTTTTCATTGTAGAGGTATTTTGCCTCTTTTGTTAGGTTGATTCCCAGTTTTTTTCTTTTTTTTTTTTTTGAGGGTATTTTAATTGTAAATGGGGATCTTTACTCAATTCTATTTCAGAGGGATTTTGACTCTTTTAGTTTTTAACTTCTTTAAAAAAAACTTTATTTAAGTTGTAGATGGACACCTTTATTTTATTTATTTATTTGTTCTTTAATTTATTTTTATGTGGTGCTGAGGATGGAACTCAGTGCCTCACACGTGCCAGGCAAACACTCTACCACTGAGCTACAGCCCAAGACCAGTTTTTAACTTCTTATATTCTCTTTCTGTGTGTCTCCCATGAACATATTTTGCTTTAGTCATTTTCCCTCCTTCCCTCTCTCTTTCTTTCTTCTTTCTTTTTTGTGCTTGAAATTGAACCCAGGGCTTCAGGCATGAAGCATGCATTCTTCGACTGAGTAATACCACTAGCTCTTATATTTAAAAATCTAATATATGATAATGTAACAATCATCAAATAGTCAAAAAAATGACTAATGAATTATGTTAGGCCAAATGATTCTTACTTTAACAAAAGATTCAAATTTTTTTGTGTATCTTAAATTTCATACACCAAAGGATATCAAAATGAATTATGAAGTAGAAAAAGTGGGATATTATCTGTTATAATATGATCATTTGTGTGTGTGTGTGTGTGTGTGTGTGTGTGTGTGTGTGTGTGTGGTGCTGGTATTGAACAAAGGGCTTCACACTTGCTAGGCAAGTGCTCTAACAACTGAGCTACATCCCTAGCCAGTATGATATATTTAACCACATCCTCAGCCTGAGCCACATCCTCAGCCATTTTATTTATTTATTTTTTCAAAAAATTGAGACAACGTCTCACTAAGTTTCCCAAACTGATGAACTTGCAATCCCCTGCTGCAGTCTTCCAAGTAGCTGGAATTACAGGTGTGTGTGCCACTATACCCAACTTAAATTTTTAATTTTTAAAACAACTTCAAACCTATGAATACTTTGAGTAGTATAATCAATACTCATGCATAGGGTTCACCTAGATTCACCAATTGTCAACAAGTTACATGTACTATTTTTTCTTTTCATACACACACACACACACACATTATTTTTGCCAAAAAATATGAGTTTATGACACTACATTACTAAATACAATCCTGTGTCCCTTAACAGGGGGTATATTATGAGAGATGTGCCCTCAGGTGACTTAATAGTTGCACAACCATCATAGAGGGTACTTATGCAAATGTAAATAGTATAGCTTAATACATACCTAGGCTATACAGAATACACCATCACATTTGCAATTCAGTGTTGACTAAAATGTGCTTACACAGTGCATGTATACTTAGCCTTTATCTCCAAGGAACAAGGACATTCTCTTACATCACCTCAATACAGTTATCAAAACAAAACAAAAAATCATTACTGATACTGTCATCATCTAACATGCAGTCCACATTCAAGTTTCTAAACGGTTCCTTTACATTTTTTTTTTTTGTCTTTTGTCTTCAAAACATTTGCAGTTTGGCTAGTTGTCTTTTGTCTTGTAGAATGTATTACAATCTGGTTTTCTCTGGTTATTTCTTCTTGACTAGATTCGAGCTAAACATTTTTGGCAAAATATGACATGGATGATATGTATTTCTCATTGCACCACTTCTTCAGGCATATAATGTCAGTCTGTTCTGTCATTTGTCATTCTAAATTTGATCACTTTGTTAAAGTAGCTTGCACTGGATTTCTCCATTGTAAAGTTTCACTTATAGGCAGAATTTTTTTAATAGCATTCAGATTTTTTGAAGATGATGATAGCACTCCATTAGAAAGAATGAAGTGGGCCGAATGAGAGAGAGAGACTCAAGGCTTGTAGGCAGAATTTTGGTCCTTATGAACTTCTCTGGTGTTATACTCATGAATATATTGAGCAATATGGTAAAAGGGACTTTGCAGATGTAATTAGGTTACCAATTAGTGGACATTAAAATATGGAGATTGTCTTGGATATAATCACATGAGCCCTTAAAAGTAGAAGAGGAAGCCTGGGTATGTAGTTCAGAGACAGATTTCATGCTTAATATGCATGATAGGTTCCATCCTCAGCATCCCCTCCCCCACAAAACAAAGTAGAAGAGAGGAAATCAGAAATTCAAAGCAGGACAATGATTTGAGGCACAGTGACTTGAAGATGGAAAGGACCATGTGGTTAAGTTGGGCCTCAGTCCTACAACTACACTGAAGTGAATTTTGCCAACAACTAGAGTTATCTAAGTGGATTAATCCCTCAATCCTTAAAAGGAGCAATGTATGACTGATTTTTATCCCTGTAAGACCCTGAGAAAAGGATCCTGCCACACAATGCCAGTCTTCTGAACTGCATAAAGTGTGGAAGAAATGTGTTGTTTTAAGCAGCTAAGTTTGTAATAATTTATCATGTCAGAAATAGAAAAAAAATACAAGTAACTTTCTCTTTAGGATTGTGGTAAGAGCCCTCCCAGAAAAAAAAGGAAGGCAACCACATGGCTCTCTCTGTACCTATGTGGGTGTGCACAACTCTGTTGTAAGTTGCCACTCTATAGTATATAATACCCAATCAGAATGTATGTTATCATATAGGGGAGACAAAGAGGCTAACATGTAAAAGGGAAACTAATAAAGAATATAAGGTAACACCCTGCTGTACTAGGAGCTCAACTTTTGGATGCTAATCCACTGGGTCAGTTGCAGAACTAATAAACACTGCTTCCTAGCTGAAAGCCTCAGTGTCCAGTCTCTGTGTGAGAATCCCACAACAGGATCAATATATAATCTGTGAGGTAATAATTTGAGATCCTGTAAATAGTGGATTTATCAACACCTAAGGATTGAGTATCCTTGCCTGAATTAGCTATTACTTTTGTAAGGGCTAAACAGTTATTTTCTTTCTCTCAACTGATTTATTTTCTGCCTTACTGATGTATATATATTTAAGGTGTACTTCATGATGTTTCCATAAAGGTATACATTGTGAAATGATTGCCACAATTAAGCTAATCAACAATCCATTAAGTCAAAGTTTCTTTTTTCTTTTCTTTTTCTTTCTTTTTTGGTGGGAGAGGAACTGAGGGTTTTTTTTGTTGTTGTTGTTGTGTGTTTGTAAAATTCAAGTATATATGGTATTATGTCAGAAATAAAAACATTTGTCAGAAATAGAAATAGTATTATCAACTACAGTCACCATTCATCAGGTTTTCACAATTATTCATCCTGCATAACTGAAATTTTGTATTCTTTGAGTAACATCTAGGCAAATTTATGGAGACTCAGAGTGGACTTGTGGTTTCTTAGGCCTTGGGTGAGTGAGTTGTGAGGAAATGGGAGTGACTGGAAATGGGTATAGGATTTCTTTCTGGGATGTTGGAAACATTCTCAAATTAATTGTAGTGATGGATACACAACTCTGTGACTATACTAAGTCCTACTGAATTATACACTTAAAATGGGTAAATTTTATGCCACACGGATTTAATCTCAGAGATATTGTGATTTACAAGATGATGTAATTGGTCTTCAGCCTAGTTTCTGGGCACCCAGTTCCTAAAACCTTTGGAATTTCCAAAGTGATAAGTGTCTTTTTGTATGCTTATGAATGACTATTGGCTTGGGGCTCCAGAAGAGCTTCCTGTTGGGGGCTGGTTGCCCAGGAAACCTTATGATTAGAGTGTTTTCAAGAGGTATTGTTTACATATTGGATAATATATATATTTTTAAATATAGTTGTTGATAGACTTTTATTTTATTTATTTATGTGTCGTGCCGAGAATCAAACCCAGTGCCTCACACACACCAGGCGAGCGGTCTACCACAGAGCCACAGCCTCAGCCCTATTGGATAGTATATTTAAGACACCTTTTACTCCAAGAAGGAGGCATCCATTTATCCAACCTTATCTTCAACTGCTTTCTAACAAACACTGCATTTGCTAGGATGGTGTCTAAATGCCCTTGGCTTGACTTTCTGCCATCTCTGTATTTATCTCCACAGCTCTCCTCCTTACACTTCAAGGTTCAACTTGTTCAACTTCAAGGTCCTTGCTAACCTCCCTTCCCAACTCTTTACACATCAAAAAGACTTCTTTATATATTCCAGTGTGTACTGACTTCTTTGCCTGAACATTTATATTGTCAATTTGCCATCTAATCTCATGAATAAATCAACCCCTGAATCGAAGAAACTGAATCATTATCATACATACTAATATATTAGTCTGAATATGTATCAAGTTTTTATTGGCTCTGTCCCTCATGCCAGGCAGCTGGCAGGAGGACTTGATTTCCTAATCTCAGCTAAGCATCACAATAACCCTCAACCCTGTGAACTATATCTATCATATCCCAAAACGGAGGCTCAGAGTTGTTAGGTAATTTGCTCAAGGCTACAGTGGCTTAACTGGGAATTTAAACTAGGTATAGTTTGTAACACTGCATTCCTGACCTCTATTAATACTATTTCAATTTCATTGTATATGTTTTCTTTCTTTAACTAGATTATTAAGAGTAGGAGGGCAAGGATTTATATTTTGTGTTTCCTTTGTAGACTCTTCGTTATACTAGCTACTATACATAGTCAACGCTCAATAAGTACATACTTTTTTATATGGGGGGGGTGGTTTTGAGGATCAAATTCAGGACCTCAGGCGTGCTAAGCCAATGCTCCACCACTGAGCTACATGCCCAACTCAATATTTGTTTATGGAATAACCAAGTGGAATTTTAACTAGCTCAAAATTCAAAAAACATCTAGAAGCTGGGACATGATGGTGTGTGCCTGAAATCCCAGCAACTTGAAAGGGCTAAGGCGGGAGAATCACAAGGCCAGCCTCAGCAACTTAGAGAGGTCCTGTCTCAAATTAAAAAATAAGGGACTGGGGATGTGGCTCAAGCGGTAGTGTGCTCGCCTGGCATGTGTGTGGCCCGGGTTTGATCCTCAGCACCACATACAAACAAAGATGTTGTGTCCGCCAAAAACTAAAAAAAATAAATAAATGTTAAAAAATTCTCTCTCTGACTCTCACGCTCTTTCTTTAAAAAAAAAATAAAATAAAAAGGGCTGGGGATGTAGCACAATGGTAAAGCACCCATGAGTTCAATCCCCAGCAATCCCCAGTAACAACAACAAAAAAAAAAAAGAAAGAAAGAAAAAGAAAAAAGAAAGAAAGACTTAGATGGTTAATTCATAAAATATTCATTATAGATCATAAAAGGAAACACAGATATTTGGGTCCATCCTTAACCTCCAAGATGTCCTGGTAGAAGGGAACCACACCATCACAACTCTTTTTGTTCACCTATGAGTAAGAACTGATTGGACCACATGGATGATGGGTCTGATCCATTGTGATTATTCAACTCCTCTCCTAAAAGGAGATGCCTCTTGGCTTGTGCTTCTTCCATTTGTCTTTTTTTGCAGCAACACCTCCTCTTCTTGTGCACTTGAATAAAGTATAATACCTGTGGGAGTCAGGCTTTAAATTCCAACAGGCATCTGGACACAGCAGTGCATGCCTGTAATCCAAGCAATTCAAGAGGCTGAGGCAATAGGATCAAAAATGCGAGTTCATCTAGATGTGGCAGTGCATGCTTGTAATCCCAGTGGTTCTGGAGGCTGAAGCAGGAGGATTGTGAATTCAAAGCCAGCCTCAGCAATTTATTGAGGCTCTAAGCAATTTAGTGAGACCCTGTCTCTAAATAAAATACAAAATAGGGCTAGGGATGTGGCTCAGTGGTCGAGCGCCCCTGAGTTCAATTCCCAGTACCAAAAACAAAACAAAACAAACAAACAAACAAACAAAAACCCTTAAGGAGCAACAAGCCACGTTTTGTCAAAAGGTGGTCAAGTATGACTGAGTCTCAGTTTAATCATCAGTAAAATGGAACTAAAGGGTCTGGAGAGTTCACAGGAGAAAAACTGTCTCCCAAGGAAGACATTGTCTCTGAAGGAGTTCCTGGAGAAAGGCAGGAACTTGACTCAGATGCAGGAGGATCCTTGTTGTAAGTAAAAGAAAATGATTTAAGCACATGTGAGTAGAGAAACAGACAGGAATTTACTTAGGAAAGCAGATACATATTCAAGGGAAAATGGAGACTATCTCAAGAGAGAGATGCTTCAGCCAGGCACAATGGCACACAATTGTAATCCCAGCAATTTAGGAGGCAGAATCAGGAGGACTGCAAGTTTGAGGTCAGCCTCAGCAACTTAAGGAGGCCCTAAGCAATTTAGCAAGATGCTACCTCAAAAAAAAAAAAAAAAAGAGTTGGGGATGTAGCTCATTGATAAAGTGCCTCTGGGTTCAATCCACCCTCCCCCCACCAAACTGATGCTATTTGATGTAAAACAAGGGAATACACATTCAAGAGAGAAATGCAGGCCATCTAGACAGTGATATGAATTACTGGGGTTCTTGGCTCCTCATTTATTTATTTAAATTTTTTTTTTAGTTGTCAATGGACCTTTATTTTATTTATTTATATGCAGTGCTAGAATTGAACCCAGGGCCTCACACATGCTAGGCAAGTGTTCTACCACTCAGCCACAACCCAGCCCCCTCATTTATTTATTTTGCGGTATTCGATATTAAACCAGAATTATTCTACCACTGTATTACATCTCCAGCCATTTATTTCTTCATTTTTTTCTTTTTTAAATTTATTTTTGAGACGAGGTCTTACTAAATTGCCCAGGCTGCTTTAGAACTTAGAATTCTCCTGCTTTAGCTTCCTGAGTAGCTGGTATGCACCACTATACCCAGTCCTGGCTCCTCTTTTAAAGGAAACTTGGTGAGCTGTGGAAATGGAAAGGTGTGTATGGATGATATCAGTCTGGTGATCACAAGATGGTTTATGGTGGTATGGTCATTCTCAGGATCCTTAGGTTGATATGATCTTCATTATCTGATGAATAGATAAAATGCTGGAGTCTCCTAAATTGCAGGCTTCTTAAAATATCATATCTGTCTTTGCTTAATCTATTTATTGGTCGGATAATTAATGGTGCACAAGGTGATTATCTTAAGTGAGGGATTTATGGTTAACTTTAAGATTTACTGATTTCCCAAAAATTTGGGAGTGACAGGCCTGGGAGAGAGACTGGCTTGGGGAGTGACAAGACTGGAAAAGTATGCGGAACTTTTAAATTAAAAACTATATTTCCTTATCCTTCCTTTATGTCTCCTTTTTACCTTTTTCTTTCATTTCTTCTAACCTCAGAGTGTGTGCGTAGTATGCAGGAGGCCAAGGATTTGCTCCCCAGCATGGGGCGTGGGGAGTGGAAATTAAGCTCCTTTATCCAATATTTCATCATTGTCAGAATTTCATATTTAATAATTATAGGCAGCTGGAGATACATTTTGGAAACATCAGGGTCTAGAAATCTAGATGGGATTAATTATCTGTGTACAGGTGGTTTGAAACCATCTCCCAATTTCTTTCTGTCTGCATTAGAAACACCCATGGTTGAGGGTGAATCTGGTATGGTCCTTGGGAAAAATTTCAGGGAGGGGGACCTCATGTAGACAAGAAAACTAAGGGAGATTGAGGGAGGGGGAGGAAGAGACTTGGTGCTCTTTGCCTCTCCACCCTTCTCTCTCTCTCTCTCTCTCTCTTTCTCTCCCTCCCGCCCAACACGAGTCCCCCATCCCCCAGGATCACCGATTCTGACTAGGAAAGCACAAAGGTAAAAAATCACAGGGGGTCTCTGGGCAGGAAGCCTCTTATTGTCCTGCTCTGACGAACAGTGAGGCAGTGGGGAAAGGCTGCCCTTCCCCCTTTTCTGCTCCCCACCACACCAGGTTTGCTGTTGAGGGTGGGAAGTAGTCTCAGACCCCACGCAATCCCTTTTGCAAACCCAAGTGTGTGTGTGTGTGTGTGTGTGTGTGTATTTCTGTGTGCGCGCAAGCGCGCGTGTGTGTGTGTGTGTGTGTGTGTTGTGTGTAGGGAGGAGGATTGGGGGTGGGATCCCATGACGTTACCGACTCCGCCTCCTGGTTAATATAAGGGGCGCTTGGCGCGCAACGACCCTAAGCAGCAGCTTTGAAGCGAGAGCTGCTGAACTCGGCAGCTCAAACCCAACTCGGTTTAAGTCAGCCTTTCCAACCTGACTGGAGATTCTCAGCTCCCTGTGCTAGTCACAGCTCTCTGGTAAGCCTCCGGGAACGACACGTGTGTTGAAGGGGGGGACGGCGAGGGTCTCGGCATACCTAGGATTCTCTCAGGCAACCATCACATGCAGTTGCATCAACGCCACTGTGACCTGTTGCTGGCGAGACCCCGGCCCCGGGAGCTAGGGGTCCCAATATCGACCCCAATCCCAAACCATTTCTAGATGGAAGCCCAAAAATCTGGGAGCTGAGTCAGGGGGCAACGGTCGGGACCCCAGATCTCCGCCAAGTGGGAAATGCAAGCAATCTCGGGCTGCTCTGGGGCCCCTCCCGGGGCGAGTCTCCAAATCTTAGATGTCGAAGCCCCGCCTCGATGTTGATGCTCGCAGGTCATCTTAGCCCGGCGAGAGGAAGTGGGGGAACATTTGCTTACTCCCCTGGGCGAAGGCAGCGCCAATTGAGCGGGGTGGGCTCGGTGAGGAGGCATGGAACTGAGCCAGTGCTCACTTTTTAAAATCTGTAACTGAGCTTGGACCCATCTCCTGGGAGGCCTGGGGTCCATGTCTCTGGAGTCCTGGGGGCTAGTACTGAAAGGTGCATGGCTATGAAAAGGGGGCTCTCCCTGGAGTTGCTGGCCTCTCCCGAGTTGAGTTGTGTTTAATTCTCAAGGAGCCTCAGGCCAGGAAGCAGGGTTCCTGCATTGGGGTCTAGGATAAATCTTGTAGGTTCCTGGCTAGTGAAAGAACAAACCCAATAGTGTCTGAGCACTTAATAGGTGCCAGCCACTTTATTACTAGGGGCTCTCACGTGCTTCTTCTGAAATTAGTCCTTCTACAAACCTTGTGAGGTATTGTAATCCCTACTTGAATTATTTTAATGCCTACTTCCTATGAAGTAACTGAGGTTAGAGGTAGAGTGACTTGCCTTTGTCCCTTCAGTCCCCCCCTCCTGTGCCCCTTTCCCTCCCATAGCTCTTTTGCTTGCTGGAGTGGGTTTTGGAATTCACTTTTAGAGCTTAGGGATAATGAGCCCTATTGAAGGGCTTTTGTCTTGTTTTTCACCAGATCCTAGCATCCTCTTCAATTCCAGCTAGAATGCTGTGGCAGGCACTTCGCAGATTTGGTCGAAAGCTGGTACGGAGACGTACACTGGAGCCAGGCATGAATGAGACTCGCCTTGCCAGATGCCTGAGCACTCTGGACTTAGTGGCCCTGGGTGTGGGCAGCACATTGGGTGCAGGCGTATATGTTCTGGCTGGTGAGGTCGCCAAAGATAAAGCAGGACCATCCATTGTGATCTCCTTTTTGGTGGCTGCTCTGTCTTCTGTGTTGGCTGGGCTGTGCTATGCTGAGTTTGGTGCTCGGGTTCCCCGCTCTGGTTCTGCTTATCTCTACAGCTACGTCACTGTTGGAGAACTCTGGGCCTTCACCACTGGCTGGAATCTCATCCTCTCCTACGTCATTGGTGAGAGACTGGGACAGGGAGGGAACTTCACAGCCAGCAAAGGGGCTTTGGATCAGAAAATTTGCATTGAATGGTGAAGCCCTTGAATTCTTTGTTATTCACAGGACCTCAATAGGGCTAAATGTGTGTTGGTGGGGGTCTGGGAGGGTCAGAGGTATGGAGAAATTGTTCTATTCACCTGGCAAAGTTTCCTTCATTAACTGACTGGTTTTGGTTCTTAAAAAGTAATTATAGGGCTGTGAGTATATAAATCAGTGGTAGAGCATGTGTATGCACCTCTGGCACCAAGGCTCTGGATTCAATTGAAAAAAAAAAAAGAAAACCAGTAAAGTTTAGGTGATAATGGGTTATGACAGGGATTTGTGTGAGACTAGTGTGGGGGAGGGAGGGAATTTGACCTGGTGTTTCTCCCTCTGCTCTACCAGGTACCGCCAGTGTGGCCCGTGCCTGGAGCTCTGCTTTTGACAACCTGATTGGGAACCACATCTCTCAGACTCTAAAGGGGTCCATCTCACTGCACGTGCCCCATTTCCTTGCAGAATATCCAGATTTCTTTGCTTTGGGCCTTGTGTTGCTGCTCACTGGTGAGGCAAGGGGCAGATGTTGATGGCGGGGAGGGGCTGGGTGGGGCTTAGCCTAGGGGCTAGGGCTGGGACTGGGAAGGGCTAGGTGAAGGGGATAATGGCCTGGAGGAAGAGAAGCTGGGAAGGAATGAGTCAGCCCCATAGAGGCAGGAAAAGAAAGCTTGGACTGAGGGATCTTCCTTTCTCAAGGATCTGATTGAATTTCTCCCACAGGATTGCTGGCTCTGGGGGCTAGTGAATCAGCCCTGGTTACCAAAGTGTTCACAGGGGTGAACCTTTTGGTTCTTGGTTTTATCATCATCTCTGGCTTCATTAAGGGAGACCTACACAACTGGAGGCTCAGTGAAGAAGACTATGAATTGACCAAGGCTGGACTCAATGACACCAGTAGGTTAGAGAGTTTTACTCTTCTTCAGAGCTGCAGTGCTGGGGTCAGAATGAGGAGTAAGCAGATCCATGTTGAAGGATTCTTGATGAGGGTGGGGAAGCATGGGAGGCCGGGCCTTGGAAAACCTAGCCAAGTAGTTTGGCATTAGAGAAAAGGTATGGAGTTGGCTGAACATCACCCTTACCTTTTCCATTCCTTCTTCTACTCTAGCTTGGGCCCTCTGGGCTCTGGAGGATTTGTGCCATTCGGCATCCAGGGGATTCTCCGGGGAGCTGCTACCTGTTTCTATGCGTTTGTTGGTTTTGACTGTATTGCTACCACCGGTAACAGCATTCTCTCTCGCTGGGGCTTGGGTGCTATGTGTGCTCAGGCTGCATGCATAATGAGGGTGGTAGAGGAGTGAGCCTGTTTCCCTGGATCAAAACTTTTGTTCTGTGCCCTTTCCTGCAGGGGAAGAGGCCCAGAATCCACAGCGTTCTATCCCCATGAGCATTGTGATCTCACTGTTTGTCTGCTTTTTGGCGTACTTTGGTGTCTCTTCGGCACTCACCCTCATGATGCCTTACTACCAACTCCAGCCTGAAAGCCCATTGCCTGAGGCTTTTCTCCATGTTGGATGGGCTCCTGCCCGCTATGTTGTGGCTGTTGGCTCCCTCTGTGCTCTTTCTACGAGGTTAGTATCAAATGTTTGTTTCAGCTGGGCACCATGCTGCACACCTGTAATCCCAGTGATTTGGAAGGCTGAGGCAGGAGAATCCTAAATTTGAAGCCAGCCTTGGAAACATAGTGAGACTCTGTCTCAAAATAAAAAGCTAGAGCTGGGATTGTGGCTCAGTGGTAGAGTGCTTGCCTAGCATGAGTGAGGCATTGGATTTAATTCTCACCACTGCATATAAATAAAATAAAGTTCATTGACAACTAAAAAAATATTTAAAAAAATAAAAAGTTAAAGAGACTGGGCACGTATGTACCTCAGTATAGTACCTCCAGGTTCAATCCCAAATCTTAAAAAAAAAAAAAACCCAAACCCCCAAAACACCAATTGCTTGTTTTCCTCTGACCAGTCTCAGATCATGGCATTTAGTACCAGAGAATATCCATTAAAAGAGCTGCAAAAGAAAGGTGGGAAAATATTAAACATGCAGGTTTGGGAAGAGATGACCCATGTCAACTCATGTCATTCTGGGCATTCTTTTCTGCAGCCTCTTGGGCTCTATGTTCCCCATGCCTCGGGTGATCTATGCAATGGCAGAGGATGGTCTCCTATTCCGAGTCCTGGCTAGGATCCACACCGGCACTCATACCCCCATCATGGCCACTGTGGTCTCTGGCATTATTGCAGGTAGGGAAAAACCCTTAGTTGTTTCACTAGTTCCTTTAACTTCATTATTCCCATCTCTCACTTCTTTGTCTTCTGCCAATCAATTTTAGCATTCATGGCATTCCTCTTTGAACTCACTGATCTTGTGGACCTCATGTCAATTGGGACCCTGCTTGCTTACTCCCTGGTGTCCATTTGTGTTCTCATCCTCAGGTAGGACTCCGTTTCTCTGTATACTGTGATTTGGGATTTTATTCTTAAGGAAGGATGGGGATCTACTCCTTTCTCTTGCACCTTGGTCATCCTGACTTTCCTTTATGACTTTGGGTATCTCACTGTCAAAAAGAGCTTCTTATTCTTAATGGTAATGTGAAGGTAAAGTTGCCTGGGAGAAGATGGTGAAGTGGTTAAGAGTTGTTTTAAAACTGCTTTCTTAATCTTGCCTCAGGTATCAGCCTGATCAGGAAATGAAGCCTGGGGAAGAGGAAGTGGAGTTGCAGGAGGAGAAGGTTCCTGAAGCAGAGAAACTGACCCTCCAGGCACTGTTTTGCCCACTCAACTCTGACCCTACTCCACTCTCTGGCCAAGTTGTTTATGTTTGTTCCTCATTACTTGGTGAGCAGTAGAATTTCTCTTTGGGTGACTTGGGGTGGACAATATGTCATGACATTTGGTGGTAGAAAGAGGGTGACCCTCGGAATGGGGTGCCTGATATCTTGTCATGTTGATCACAAGAATTGGTTTTGATGCCTCTCAACTTGACCTTTGAAGCTCTACTACTGACTGTCCTTTGCCTGGTGCCATTTCCACTGCTTTCTGGAGACCCAGTGTGGGTGGCAGTGGTTGTACTGCTTCTGTTGCTTATTACTGGAACGACTATGGTTATCTGCAGACAGCCACAGAACTCCAGTCCCCTTCACTTTAAGGTAAATGACCTCTCCCTCCGTCCTCACCAACCTATCTTGGGTGAATAAGCATGAGATACCTGTGGTCCAAGGTCTCTAGATATACTTAAATTGGGCATGAAAGGGAAGACATAGGAGGTACCTAGGCCAAAGACTTCTTTTGCTTCCTCCCAGTAGTTTCTTTCCAGTTCTATTTCCCCAAACTTTATGTATTCTGGGAGTCCCATATAAATAAGAGGCCACTGAAATACAGTGCCTGAGTAACGGCTAAACTCAGCCTTTTTTTTCCTGAGAAAAATAGAGGTCTCTTTTTAGTTCACATTGTCACATGTGAAAAGGAAAATTTCCTTTGTTTCTAGGTGCCTGCTGTGCCTTTCCTCCCACTAGTGAGCATCTTTGTGAATGTTTACCTTATGATGCAGATGACAGCTGGTACCTGGGCCCGGTTTGGGGTCTGGATGCTGATTGGTAAGTATCCACTTGGGGAGAGTAAGCCTTTTGGATGTCCTATCCCAACTCCTGTCCCTATCTTATCTCCAGTAGGAGATCTGTTAAACCTTTACAGATCACTGCTGCCCCACCTCACAGTTACCTTTACCCACTAGGGTTTGCTATCTACTTCAGCTATGGAATCCAGCACAGCCTGGAAGAAGTTAAGCCTGACCAACCCAAATGCAAGTCAAGGGCCAAAACTGTAGACCTTGATCTCAGCAATTCATGTGTCCACCAATTTTGACATAATTACAACCAAGTGCTGGATGGTCCCCCCCTGCACAATAATGGAGAGTACTCTTGATCCCATGGAGAGCCAACCCTCCCATATAATGTTGGTGGGGGTTATTAATAGAGCTCTGTATTTATTGTGGAGTGAAGGATGTGTCTTTGCTGTTTCTCATCTATATTTTTTTTACTTGTCTACTTTTAAATGGTCTCTGTAGTTGCTTACTGGCTTTAAAAAATATTATTAAAAGAAATGGTAAAAATATTGAAAAAAGAAATGGTGTTGTTCTTTGTTTGCTAGAGATGATGTAGAGCCTTGCTTAAAGACTGGAGGGCTTCAGAGAAATGTCCCTTGTCTTTCCTCAAATCACTACAAAATGTTTTGCTATGCCTGGGTGTGCTTCTTGTAGATAGGGGCTTGGGGGGTAGTATAAGCAGCACCCCAGTCTAATTACACTTAAGATATGTTTTCTCCCTTGCTACACTAAAGATTAAGCTCTGGATAAGTAGATAGCAATACTTGTTGCTGGGATTTGGGGGTGGACTCTGATCTCAACACTGGCATTGGTTAGGGCCTACACTGAGTCCATTGTCTTCTGTTCCACCACTTCTAGTTGGACCAGTCCCAGACTCCTGTGACTGCCTGGGCAACAGAAATTTTGGCTGGGTGCTTGACACTGCTGGGAGGAGGGGTGGACAGAAGGGGTTTTGGTAAAGGACTGTATATATACAAGGGTACTGATTGCTAAAGAAATCATAGGGGAATAGAGGTCAGCTCTGCTCAGACCATGAACCATTCATTAATCCATTTATCCAACAAACATGAAATGTTAGACCCTATGCTGGGAGCTGGTGATACAGACATGAATGAAACATAGTCTCTGCCTTCAAGGAACTCACAATCTACTGGGGGGGACAAGCAGGTATACATAAATACAAAATGATTATTTGACCTGGGGCAGGGGTAAGTGTTTAGTGTTGAAAGCACAGAGAGCCAAGTGCATGCCTATAATCCAAGCTAAAGCAGAAGGATCAGAAGTTTGAGGCCAGTCTGGTCAATTTAACAAGAACTTGCCTCTAAACAATAAAGGGCTGGAGCTGAGCAGGGTGGTAATCCCAGCGACTTGGGGGGGCAGGCAGGAGGATTGCAAGTTCAAGACAAGCCTCAGTAATTTAATGAGGTACTAAGCAACTTAGCAATACCCCGTCTCAAAAAATAAAATGGGCTTGGAATGTGGTTCAGTGTTTAAGCACTCTTGGGTTCAATCCCTGATACCAAATAAACAAAGAGACTGAGGATGTAGCTCAGTGGTAGAGAGCTGCCTGGTTCAATCCCTAGTATTGTCAAAAAAAGTGAGTGTGGGTGGGGAGAGCTTGACTGTCAGTGAATAGTATGCAGGAAACCATAGAAGTATGGAAAAACTGATTATTCTTGGGCTATGACATACAGTTTTAATGTAGTTGGAGGTTAAGATGTATGGGGTTGTGAAAATTAACAGACCATTTGAATGACTTTGTATACTTTCCTCAGGTGATCACATTTATCTTGTAAATGGTATGTGTGTGGGGGAAAGAGGTAGGAAATCACAAAAATTCCCAGTACAGTGACAGTTGAATTTGTTAATTTGAATAACAGCAAGGAGGGTGGCTTGAAAGAGGTTGAAGGAAGCTAGAGAAGGGAGATAATGGCTACCACTTACTGACTCATATGCTAGTTATTATGCACACAATTTCATGTTGTCCTTTCCTATGAAGTAGCTGTTATAATTATTTTTTATAGAAGAGGGAACAAGTTTTAGGTAAGAAATATGTTCTCAATCACATAACTTTGAAAGATCAGGACCTGTTTACAAATCAAGTTTGGGGGATGAATGTTCTATTCAGTGGTAGAATGTTTACCTAGCATACATGAGGCTCTGGGTTCTGACCCCAGCACTTTGAAGCAAAGCAAAAAATAAATAAATAAAACAAAAAAACCCTGTTTTGTCTGAACTGCAGCCTATGCTCTTTAACCATTGTGTAACAAGGATTTAGGAGGACATTGTGGTCACTTGGGCAAAATACTTCAGGGGTTTTGGAGGTGTGGATGTGGGAGGTAAGAAAGAAGCAGGTGACGGATTTCTGGAGAAATTACTAGGATAGAGGGAGCATAAGAGAAATAATACTTGGGGGATATGAATTCAGTTCCAGGTGCACTGAGTTTATAAAATGTATGAAGTAAGCTTCATATGAGTAAAGATACATAGTCAACTACTAGGATTTGGAATTAGAAGACTGGGCTTGAGTTACAGGTGTAGTTACAGGTGTAGTCATCATGGGAGAACATATAATATGTGATGAAAACTGTGTGGGACCAAAGATTGCTTTGGGATAAAAGAAAAGGCCAGCTGCAGTGATGCATCCCTGTAGTTGCAGCTATTCATAAGGCTGTGATAGAGGATTACAAGTTTGAAGCCAGCCTGGGCAACTTAGGGAAACCCTGTCTCAAAAATAAAAAGTGGTAGGGATGTAGCTCAGTGATAGAGTGTTCCTGAGTTCAATCCCAAGTACCCAACCAAAAACAAACAAGCAAACAAACAAACAAAAACCCCTAAACAAAAAGAAAACTACTTGCAGCACAAGTTGAACATTTTTCTTTAAACACTAAGAGACCTTACAACCTTACCTTGATTAATAAGATCAACAGTGGTGCAAGCCTGTAGTCCCAGTGACTGAGGAAGCTGAGGTATGAGGATCAGAAGATCAAAGGCAATTTAGCAAGACCCTGTCTCAAAACAAAAGACAAAAGGGTTAGGAGTGTAGTTCAGTGGTAATGTTTCCCTAGCTTCAATCCCCAGTAGCAAAGAAAGAAAGAAAAACAGGAACACTGATAGAAAAATGATTGAAGGATATATAGTTTTCATAAAATAAATGTAAGGGGCTGGGGTTGTAGCTCAGTGGTAGAGCGCTTGCCTGAAATGTGTGAGGCACCTCCTCAGCACCACATAAAAATAAATAAATCTATACAACTAAAAAATATTAAAAATAATTGTAAAGCAAATACAAGTTATTCAATTCTTTAATTTAAAATTAAAGAATTTTAAATCAAAACAACTGTGAGATTTCAGTCCTTACTCTACAGACTGGCAAAACACATTAGGGTCTAGGCATTGAAAAATTGATGGTAAACACTTTCATGCATGATAGGGTTAGATATGCTTATAGCTGTTGTGGAGGGTACTTTGATATAAAAATTAGTAACACATTCATCTTAATCTGAAATTCCACTTATAAGAATTTTTAAATTACATATTTATAAGAATATTTACTGAGAGAAATTTTTGGTGCCATGGATGGAACCCAGGGTTTCATGCATGCAAAACATGGGCTTTACTGATGAGCTACACACCCAACCCCTACTGAAACATTTATTATTATTGTTATTATTATCATTAGTAGTAGTAATACTAGCAGCAGTACTACTGGGGATTGAACCCGGGGTACTTTTCTACTGAGCGACATCACCAGTCCTTTTTATTCTTTATTTTGAGACAGGGTTTCACTAAGTTGCTGAGAGTCTCATTAAATTGCTAAGGCTGGCCTCTGAGATCCTCCTACCTCAGCTTCCAAGTCACTGAGATTACAGGCATGATCCACAATGCCTGACTGAGACATTATTAATAACAGCATAAAACTTGGAAGCTACCTAATGTGCATCATCAAATAGCTAGTTAATAAGTTGAAATACATTAATGTGTAGCTTAATGACAAAGCACTTGCCTACCATGGCAATGCCCTGGGTTCAATCCTTAGTACCAAAAAAAAAAAAAAAGTATTATGTGTCAATAGGTGGTATAAAAAGATCTTCAAGCAGGGTGTGGCTGTTCACACCTGCAATCCTAGTGACTCAGTAGGCTGAGTCAGGATCATAGTAAATTTTAGGCCAGTCTCAGCAATTAAGCAAAACTCTAAGCAACTTAGTGAGACCTTATCTCAAAATAAAAAAGACTTGGAATGTAGCTCAGTGGTAAAGTGCTCCTGGGTTCAATTTCCAATATCAATAATAAATAAATAAATATCTTCACGATACTCTGTTAAGTGCAAACAAAACAGTGAGATGCAGAATATTTGTGAGAGAACAAAAGAAGATGTATTTATACATAATTTTTTTCCTGAAAAAATATATAAAAAGCTATTAACCTCTGATTTTCCTTCTGTCATTTTCCTATTTTGTAACCAGGTATAAACAATACTTTTTTATTATTTTCTAATTATTATCATATTAGGAGATTAATATAGATAATATTAAATTAGGGGAACACTAACAGAGGAGGAGGATTTAGTAAAGGAGATGGAAAAAGAATGACTAAAGCAACAAGAGTGAGGCAGAAGTTTAGGGAGGAAAGAACTTTTCAGGAACAGTGCACATTGCCAAATGCTACCTAGAGAGCCAGGTTAAATAAGATAAGCACAGAGCATGGTTCATTGGCTGTATAAATTAGGATGTAACTGATCATTTCAAGAAACAGGTGGTGGAGGTGGAAGCCATGGTGGGTTGAGTGAATGGAGCATGACGAGGTAGACTATGGCTGTAGGCTAGCATTTCAGGCACTAGCTAGAGGGAGTTGAGGGGGAATTATTTTCTGGTTTTGTTTTTGCTTTTTAGAGGCACTGAGGATTGAATCCAGGGGTGTTCTACCACCGAGCTACACCCTCAGCCCTTTTATTTTTTATATTAAGACATTGTCTTGCTAAGTTGCTGAGGCTGGTTTTGAATATGTGATCCTCCTGCCTCAACCTCCCAAAGTCACTGGAATTACAGGTGTGAGCCATTATGCCTGGCTCTATTAGATTTATTTATTTAGGAACCAGGTATCAAACCCAGGGACACTTAACCAGTGAGCCACATCCCCAGCCCTTTTTATATTTTATTTAGAGACAGGGTCTCACTGAATTGCTTAGTGCCTCACTAAGTTGCTGAGGCTGGCCCTGCACTCAGGATCCTCCTGCCTCAGCCTCCTGAGGCACTAGGATTATTCTTTAAAAGACAATATTTGACCACTATCATAAATGGCAAATAAAGTATTTATCTAATACACATTAAAATAATTATCTAGCTATTAAAACATGACTGCGCAACACCTAAAATAATCACATATCTCACTTTGGAAACCTGAAGTTAACATTAATAGTGAATAATTGGTCAGGCATCAGACTTGAAGATGAAGTAGAAAATTGCTCTAGGTATGGTGTAATCTTGATTTCCTCAAGGTGATAGAGATAAAATTGACCCAACGAAGTGATAAGACACAAAATAGGATGCCACAGTCTGGCTGGGCACGATTCAGGAGCCACTTGTCAAAAGAAACAAACTTTATTTTTAGAACCACACACGCCAAACAAAACAGCTCCTCAGGAAAAACCCTCAGAGCCCAAATGCCACCACCGGCTTCCCACAAGCCTCTCTCACCAACTCCAGCCTCTCTCCACCTCCCCCAATCCTCCTGCTCTTGAGGCCGATTGGCTGGGTCACATGGGCAGAGCCAAAAAAGTCCCCCAATGAGCAGCTCTGTGGTCTGAAAGGGCAAGGAAACAGCCCAATGAGCATCACCGCAGAGGAGCCAATCAGCTAGATGTTGCTGGGGCCACTGTGAGCCAATCATCAGCTGGCAGTCTGAAAGGGCGGGGAAACAGCTCATTGAGCATCTCCAATGAGCATCACCGCAGAGGAGCCAATCAGCTACATGTTGCTGGGGCCGCTGTGAGCCAATCATCAGCCGGCAGCTGGAAGTTTGCTGGGACCCCTTCGGCTGTGGCTCTCAACAATAGGAAGTAATAAGTGTCCTCAGAGAGGTATGCATGAAGCACCGTAAGAATTCACACAGAAGAATCCCGAAAGGAAGTTCTGGGAAGTCTTCATGGATGCCACAGCTTTTAAACAAGCTTAAGGGATAAGTAAAATGTGTCAGTTCGGAAATTGTGGGGAAGGCATTTCAGGAGGAAGGACACTTGTATATAAAAGCAAGATAGGAAAGCTTATAATCAACTTTGCTCAGCACCTGAGATTTTGAAGAAGTGGAAAAATAAGACAAAGAAGATAGGTTCTTGAGAAACTTTTCTTCTCATTCTAGGGATTGAACCCAGACGCATCTACCACTGAGTTACACCCTTTTTATTATTATTATTATTTTTTATCTTGAGATGGGTCCTCACTAAATTGTTGAGGCTGGCATTGAACTTGCAATCCTTCTGCCTCAGCCTCCTGAGTAGTGCACAGCTCCGGTGAAACTCTTGAAGGTCATTAATTACAGGGCCTCCTACTGAACCCAAGAAGTGTGTGGATGGGAGTGGGGATAAAGGAAGGTTGGATAATGGGTATAAAAATGCAGTTAGATAGGAAGAATAGGTCCTAGTATTCTATAGCACAGCGGGGTAAATATAGCTTACAACAATTTATTATTTCATGAAGAACTAGTAGAGAGGAATTCAAAGGTTTCCAATTCATAGAAATGATAAATGTGCTATTGAACAGTAGGGTGACTATACATAATGATAATGCACTGTATATTTCAAAAAGCTAGAAGAAAGGAATTTGAATGTTTTCACCATAAAGAAATGATGAATGTTTGAGGAGCTAGATATGATTATGCTGATTAAACATACAATGTAGCCAGGTTTCGTGGCTCATGCTTGTAATACCAGTGACTCTAGAAACTGAGATAGGAATATTACAAGTTCATATGCCTTCCTGCAATTTAGTGAGACCCTGCCTCAAAATAAAATAAATAAATAAATAAAA
Organism: Ictidomys tridecemlineatus; assembly: GCF_052094955.1. Taxonomy (NCBI): domain Eukaryota; kingdom Metazoa; phylum Chordata; class Mammalia; order Rodentia; family Sciuridae; genus Ictidomys; species Ictidomys tridecemlineatus. The sequence goes on along the minus strand of NC_135493.1, from coordinate 74,094,242 downwards.
AGGGTTGGGGATGTAGCTCAGTGACAAAGCATAATTGGGTTTGATTTCCAAAAATTACACACAATATATGTGTGTTAAAACATCATGTGGGGGCTGGGGTTGTGGCTCAGTGGTAAAGCACTTGCCTAGCATGTGTGAGGCACTGAGTTGGATCCTCAGCACCACATAAAAATAAATAAATAAAACAAATATCTATCAACAACTAAAAAAAATTTTTTAAATCATGTGGTACCCCCTCATTCATATGTAGGGTTTGGGGGGACTACTGGTGATTAAATTCAAGGGTGCTTTACCACTGAGATATATTCCCATATCCCCAGTTCTTTTTGGAGGGAGTACAGAGATTGAACTCAGGGGCACATCCGCAGCCCTATTTTGTATTTTATTTAGAAACAGGTTCTCACTGAGTTGCTTAGCACCTTGTTTTTGCTGACTGGCTTTGAACTTGCAATCCTCCTGCCTCAGTCTCCTGAGCCTCTGGGATTACAGGCACCTGGCTCCTAGTTCTTTTTATATCTCGAGACAGGGTCTCACTAAGTTGCCCAGGCAGGCCTTGAACTTGTGATCCTTTGGCCTGTCTCCTGAGTCCCTGGTTATATAGGCAAGAGCCATCACACCCAATTGTTGCCAGCTGGCCAGGCTGGCAACCAAAAAACCCACACAAATACAAAACACATTTTTGGGGGGTCAGGGAACGCTCTGCCACCTCAGGTGTCAACTCCCACGCTGGGGGGCAGGGGGAGCATGGGAGGCAAGAGGAAAGAAAAAGAGCACACCTGAAACCCCCCTATTTATCCAGGGAAAGCCATTCATAGAGTATTCCACCCAAATAGGGCAAGGGATTGGGTTTCGAAGGGTGGAGTCTTGCTTGGTGATGTCTTGCAGTCAGCAGGTTGATTGACATCTTGGAAAGCCACACCCATTTCAGGTGCTGTGTGGGATCGGAGTCGGAGTGAGAGAAAAGTCACACATATGTCGCACATCCCAATCAGGGAGCAATGTCAAGCCAGTCTCCTCATACTGCTCATACACAGCCCATGGATGGCTCGTGACATTTTTTGTTTTTAGGTATCATTTTAAAAAATAATAAGGGCTGGAGTTGTGGCTCAGTGTTAAGTGCTTACCTAGCAAATATGAGGCACTGGGTTCGATCCTCAGCACCACATGAAAATAAATAAAATAAAGGTATTGTGTCCATATACAAGTAAAAAAAATAAAATAATAATAAAGTGGTTAGGTGCAGTGATGCACACCTGTAATCCCACTGGCTTGGGAGGCTGAGGCAGGAGGATCCTGAGTTCAAAGCCAACCTCAGCAAAAGTGAGGTGCTGACCAACTCAGTGAGACTCTATCTCTAAATAAAATCAAAATAGGGCTGGGGATGTGGCTCAGTGGTTGAGCGCCCGAGTTCAATCCCCAGTACCCAAGAGAAAAAAAAAATGTTGAGCTGGGAGTATAGTTCAGTGATAAAGCACTTGCCTAGCACTGATGAGGCCCTGAGTTCTATCCCAAGGACTGACATTATATGTTGTATATAGGTATTGAATTATCACACTGTACCCATGAATGTGTACAATTATTGTGTGTCTATAAAAAATAAAAGTGCGTGAATGACAGTGTTCAAATATGTGAAGGAAAGAAAGGTTCTGTGATTTGGTTCAAAGAATCCCATGCCAGCTATCTAGTCACATAGTCAAACTCTAAATATTACCATAATGCAGACTTCAGGAATAATTAATTCAAGCACATTCTCTGTCTACAACTTGCCAAGTTTCCCCAGCTCACTCGGTTAAGTAACCCCACTACAACAATTCTTTGACCTCATGAAACCTCCAATTCACTGACCCCACTTCCCACACACACTTTTGCTCTTTATCATTCTCCTCCAGTCTTTGCTTGTTCCTTTACCCACCTAAATTCCTGAATATATTATCATTAGTACTATTTTCCAAATACCTCCAACTACCTAGTCAAGACTCCAGAGTTCCCTTTCATCCTCAGAGGAATCCAAACATGAATATTCTTCATATTTTAACCTGTGCAATTCAGGATTTTTGTAGACAATCACACAACTGGGTAGGTTAATGATAATCAACCTTGACTAGATCCTCCTCCACATGACTGAAAATTTTTCCTTTCCTCTTAATTACCCTGCTCTTTGAAACAAGTCCTTCTTACCTTACTCACATTCTTTGAATCATTCCCTCCTACTCTCTGTTGTTGACTTTGCTTTATACTTTATTGAGGAAAATACATGCCCATCAGATAAAAACCCCTTCATCTTTGTGTGGATTTTTTCTTTTATGAACATAACTTCTCTTTTTCCCGTAATGACAAAAATATATGTTCATTTAGAAAAAAATTAAACACCGAAAAATATAAAGAAAAAAGTAAGCTAGGGCTCTAGCTCAATGGCAGAGCACTTGCCTAGCATGCATGAGGCCCCACCACTATAAAATAAAGTAATAATTCTCCCAAATTATAGCACTCAAAGGCAAACATTTTTGACATTTTGGTAACTATTCTTCCAGACATTTTTGTTCAAATATGCATGCAATTTTACCTAAGTATCTACTCTCTGTAAACTTTTTTCTTTTTAAAACTGAATAGTAGGTTGTAGGTGTTTTCCCAGTTAACTATATATTGTTTTTTACAAAAAAGTGTTTAGAGGTTGTATAAGTATTCCACTCTATTTAATGTACCATAAATTGTATAGCTAGTCCACTATTGGTGAACATTTAGGTATATTACAATGCTTTAGTGAACATTCCCATTAATCTCTCTAGTATGGTTTGGATCTGGAATGTTCCCCAAAGGCTCATATGTTAAAGGCTTGGTCTCCAATGCCACAATCTTCAGAGGTGGGACTTTGGGAAAGTGATTGGATCATGAGTGCTTTAACCTAAATCAGTGGATTAATCCATTGATGGATTCATAATCTGATGACATTCTTGGGAGATGATAGAAACTTTTGGGGGTGGGACTTACTTAGAGGAAGTAGGATACTGGGGGCATGTCCTTAAATGTTATAGCTTGCCACAGGCCCCTTTTCTCCCCGGCCCCTCTCTCTCTCTCTCTCCTTCCCAGTTGACATGAGGTGAGCAACTTTGCTGTATCCTTGGGCCATGTTGTTCTACCTCACCATATGCATAGAAACAATGGAGACAGCTGACCATGTACTCAAACATCTGAAACCCTGAATCACATAAATCTTTCGTCCTTAAAATTGTTTTCTCTGGTATTTTGTCACGGTTATGAAAACCTGACTAACATACTTTCTTCGCAAGTTTTTTTTTTTCCAATTTCACCTTTTGGCAAGTTCCTAGAAGGAGAATTGTTGGGCAAGATTTTTTTTGTGTGTGACACTGGGGATTGAACCCAGGCCTTGAGAATGCTAAACAAAGGCTCTACCACTGAGCTACATCCCCAACCTGTGTTTAAAATTTTGATACAGAGGCCAGTGGTGTATCTGAGTCCTTTCATGCTGGGGCTAGTTTGGATGTCCAGCAACACACACACACACACACACACACACACACACACACACACACACAAGATTTTGATACATATTGCCAAACTGCCTTTTTTCCAGAGAAGTTGCAATAACCTGTGCTCTTACCAACAGTGTACAAGAGTGCCTGTTTTGTATATCCTGACAAATCTGAGGGTTTTAAAAATCTTCTTAATCTTTGCCAATCTGACAAATTTACCTTGCTTTAATTTGCATTTCTATGATTACTGGTGAGGTTGAAAATCTTTTCATGTATTTATTGTTATGTTTCTTTCTTTGTAAATTGTCTTACTGTGTGCTTTAATCATTTATTTACTAAGAGTATTTGCCTTTTCCTTTTTAATTTGAAGCTCTTTTTATGTTAGAGATGCTAACTCTCTGCTACATATGTTAAAAAACATCTTTTTTGTAATCTGTTGTTTTGCCTTCTAACTTTATAGTGTCATTCAGATTTTTTTATGTATTGAAACATCATTATTTTTCCTTTTTGATTTTGCTGTTTAAATCATGCTTATATCTAACCATTGTGTTTTATAAAATATTGATCCCTTATTTTCTTTTAGGAATTTTATGATTGAATTTAATCTTTTATTAATCTAGAATTTCTTCTGGCATATGAAATAAGGTTTATTTTTAATCATAAATGGCTATCCAGTTGTTACTACATTTTTTTCTTGAATAATTCTTTTCCTCACTGATTTTAATAGTTCCTGTATTGCAATACTTTTGTTTATAGAGTTTTCTTGGCTATAGTTGCAGGTTTATTCTGAATATATTTTTCTGCTTTTAACAACTTGTAATGCTACCTTGTTAACTGATTTGCATTCTTGGTTGCTTATTCTCTTTTCATCCACTCTATTAACAAGAGCCTTAATAGGATCTCATTAGAGTCCAAGCTGTTGATTCATCTTTTGTACTATATATTTTACCATCTCTGTAACATTATGTTAAAGGGTGGGACAGACAACTTATAGCTTATGCTATGGTAAGGGAAGATAATCCACAGCATGTTGAGTGTCATATAATGTCATTTTACTCCTCACTTTTGAATATCCTCCTCAATATGCACCTGCCTCTTTTTATCTCTTCTCCTTTCTCATTTTTTCCTTTTTTTCGGTTTCTTTTATTTCTCACTTACTTTTAACATCTGGGGAGGCCATCTAGATCCAAAACAAAAGAAATTGCAGATACTAACACAACATAAGGTTTTTCACCATTTCTGTGTATATTCCTTTACACACTGGCCCTTTCAGGGCCATGGTTTCAGCAGCTCAGTAGCTCTGATTTTATAGTCATACATACAATCAGTATTAATCAATAGAGTCATGTGATTACTGTATGCCTTATTTAATGTTGGGTAATATAATATCCATTATACTACAGACATTATTAATCACTAAGAGCTCTAAGATGTATGTGAAAGTGTTGCTGTAGGCTTGAGAGCTGAGGTCTAATTATCACCTTGTTCATTCTTCTGTGAACAAAGAAGCTATGGTAGAGCCAGGGACCTAGGTGGGATGATGGAATTAGGAAGTACTTAATTTTCGAACCAGGAAATGGTGAATAATAATAGGAACTAGTATTTGTTAAGTTCTTACTATATGCCAACTACCCACTGTTCTAGATGTGTTGTGTACATTATTCCATTGAACTAGAAGCCTAGAATTAATGTACCACGGAGCTTGGAGTTGGGTGTGTTCTTTGTCTTGCAAATTCAAAGAATGAGATTCATGGACAATGGTCAGTGAAAGCAAAGTATAAGAAGTTCTTTTAAAGCAAAGCAAAACAATGCTCCTGTGGCTGGGAGGAAACCCAAGAGGGTTGCCAGTGAATGGCTATTTTCTAGGGATTTATATGGATCTGTAGATTTAAGGAAGTCAGCCCCTTGTCCATTATTGAGTAAAGCACTCAGTGTCCATGAAGTATTTCTGAAGACTTTAGTACAATCAAAATATCAATTAGATATTTTCCCTCTTTGAAGAGGACTTGGTTTTCAATTCATGTATGCCCTGATTTTAAAATAACTTTTCTGCAAGTTTCTTAGCAAAAATCTGCAGCTGTTGTTTGTGCTCTGCTACTCAAGAATTTGCCTGGGGGTCCATTTCCCTACTTGCCTAGCCTTATCTCTTCTTCCTGATATTACTACTTTCATTCCCATTCTATAGATGAGTAAATTGGGGCACTAAGATTCTAAGGGGTAGTTCAAGGTCACACAGTATGTGATGCATTGAGAATCAGTCAACTCTGGGATACTTTAATGCTTTTTTTTACACCAGACTTCCATTTCCTAATTTGGCAATGTAAGATTATGAAGATACATCAAATTGCAGGATGCAAAGGAAGAGGAGTTACATTACAAGCCTGCTGGTAGATGATCAAAACTGTGGATAGTACCGAATCCTGTATATACTATTTTCTCTCATGCATACATACCTGTAACAAAGTTTAATTTAAAATTAGGCACAGTAATAGGTTAATGATAACTAATAATAAAAATAGAACAATTATGATAATTGTTGTAAACAACTTTAATAAACATTATTCAAAACTTATGAATTATTTATTTCTGCCATTTTCCATTTGATATTTTGAGATTACAAATGACCACAGGTAACTGAAATTTCAGAAAGCTAAACTGCAGATAAGGGAGAGGACTACTGTATTCTTTTGTCTTCTCTTTTCTTCATAGTACTATATGGTCTAGATGCAGAAAACTTTTAAGAGGGAAAAATTATTTTTAGAAATGCCATTTTTCCCATGATATATAATGACTGATTTTAAGATTTTCAGGGTCAGGAGGGAACTCTGTTAATGTTCCCAGAATGGGAACCACAGTCTATTTTCTTCATCATCCTGTTAGCCAGCTTCACATCTGGGCAGACTGTGGTACACAAGGCTTTAAAAAACGATATGTTAAGGAAGAAGTGGGAGCCTTGTTATTTTTTTTCTCGGTGCTGGGGATCAAACCCAAGGCCAAGTACATGCCAAGCAAGTGCTTTACCTGAGCTACATCCCCAGGCCTCTTCTTAATGTTTGATATTGGCTTTGTCTCCAAATTCAGTGAAGATTTCATTGGAGATCAACTCTTTAGTTGCAATATCTTGCACAGGTTAGGTAAATCAAAGATATTTACTTATATATTCCATCCTCCCCTAAAAATATTTGTATAAAGATAGGCAGAACACATGAATTTTATGCGAGCCTAAAGGAGAATCATTAGGTAGTTTCCTTTAGATACGACAAGGAAAGGCAGAGCAGCAGAAACATATCTAGGAAGTAGAGTTTTTCCATAACCTCTGATATTTCTGAGCTTTGTCACTACTTTTTTTTTTTTTTTTGAGATGGGATTTCACTATGTCACTGAGGCTGGTCTCAAACGATCTTCTGGATTGTCTCTGAGTTTTGGTTCTACAGATGAGTCTGGATTCTTCTCCAATCTTGAATAACTATTGGGCAGTATTATGTACTTTATCTCCCCTCTACCTTGTGTATGTTTGTGTGTGTGAAGTTCAGCTGTCCTCTTTCCTGTAATCCTGGCCATCTACACTTTTTCCTCAATTATTTGTATTAGGTTTCCATTTTACATCATATTTGCTTCTTCCCAGTGAGTCTCACCCTGACTTCATCCAGTGATTCTTCCAGTTGCATTCTTAAGACCTAAGATCCAGAAAGGCCCCAAGCGTTAGGCTCTGAGATACAGGGGAAAGGCCAATTGGGTGTGGCCTTTGATGACGTAGCCATAGGGGGAGGAGTTTTCCTAGTGTCCTTAGGCCCTGTACAGGAATTCGTGTAGAGGACACTGCGAGTGGCTTCGGCACTGGCGTCCCGGCCAGGGTGAGTGATTTAGTGAGCAGGGGGTGTTAGAGGCGGCTTCGGGTATGGGTTAATTGGGTGATTTCTTTCCTTTTTAGCGGTTCACCCAGAGTCTGTTGCATGATGGGCAAATGCTCTACCACAGAGTTAAACTCCAGGCCAGCTGGGTAGTTGACAACTACCAATAAGATGTGCCCATCACGTTTTAGAGTGGATTTGAGACAATGGTTTTAGATTATCAAGTGTCTGGGTGGCTGACTCTCAAGGTGAAAGGCAGTATTTTTTGCTGAGATAGGAGAACGCTGAGGAGCATTTCCTGGCCACTGAAAGGAGAAAAGAGTAGTTACTGTAGTTTATATGTGGCCTACCTACTTCCATCAAAATGGGGAAATTGGAGACGGTTGGTGACCGTTAGTAGTGGGGTGATATAGGTGCTAGCTGTCTTTGAGATCAGGAAAGAAGATAGTGATTGGATGCTCTGGCCGGGCATGGGATTTTGAACCAATTAGGAGGAAGCAGCAAGTGCCAACCAGACCAATCACAGGGCGCCCCTCACCCTGGTTCTCTTGTTGCTGGCCGAATTACGGTAAGAAAAGTCTTGGAATGGAATTTTGCAGGTCCCTTTATGTTGTAAGACAGCGTGGCCATGTCCTATATTAATCTGGCCCGGTCTGTCACTAATTTTTCTATGTTTTCAATTTTTTCAACTTTCTCCCCCCCAGCCCCCACCCTATGGATAACAAGTAATAGGAAAAAATGTTTGCAAAGATATTTATCCAGAAACTGGAAGATAAAGGACAGGATATTCAACTATTTTCTTATTTCGTAGGGCAGAGCAAGGGATTTAAAAATGGACGGTATCGACTTTCGTTTCATGGACTTTAAAGGTATCTAACTTTGCAGTAAGTAAAGAAAAATAATCAAACTGTTGCATGATTTAGCACTTTCTAAATGTATTTTGTTTCAGAATTTTGACTCTTTGGAGTATCCATAATTCCAGCTTTTCTCTTATAGGAATTAAAAATGATACAGAATAAAGACACTGGGAAATTTTTATCAGCTAGTATAGGGAAACAGTGTTCATAATTTTTAACTTATTTTCAGGATTTTTATGACATGAAAAATAACACTGGTTTAATATGAAATAGAAACCTACTGAACTAAAAGTACATTTTAAAAGAATTACTGCAAGATCCTGAAGGGCCTTTCCATAGTCATCAGGGGAAAAAATTTTTTTGGCAGTACTAGGGATTGAATTCTAGGCCTTGCATATGCTAGGTAATTGCTCTACCACCGAGCTACATCCCCAACACTGAAAAATTGATTTTATTTAAGTGTGTAGTTTTAAGTTTAAGTGGTGTTTTATTGTGTCTTAACTCATTTGAAAACTGGTAATCCATGTGTGGTATTTATGGGAACTCTCATAATAGAAAGCAATTTGATTGAGCAGGTTCCACAACCAAGCCAGATATGGGAGTTTTTTTTTTTTTTTTTTTGGTGGAGGGGTACCAGGGATTGAACCCAGGGGTACTTGGCTACTTAGCCACATCCCCAGCCCTTTTTTGTATTCTATTTAGAGACAGGGTCTCACTGAGTTGCTTAGCTCCTCGTTTTTGTTTTTTTTTTTTCCCCCTGAGGCTGGTTTTGGACTCACAATCAGTAATAATCTGCCTCAGTAATAATCCCTAGCGGCTGGGATTAAGGGCATGCACCACCATGCCCGGATTAGATATGGGAGTTTTTACATTACATTCCTTTGTTCCTGGGGAAACAAAGACACGTGAGACATTCACAATCACATAATGATAAATATATGAAAGTAAGGTGGCTACAAATCTATGATTTTAAAAATGTTTAGGAGGCTGGGGTTGTGGTTTCAGTGACAGAACACTGGCCTAGCATGTATGAGGCACTGGGTTCGATCCTCAGCACCATATATAAATAAAAATTAAAGGTACATCAACAACTAAAAAATATTTTTAAAAAGTTTAGGTCAGTATATTGTTAACGTTTCTCATTTTAAAATGATGACAGGGCAGGGGAGAGTGGGTAGCTGAGGGTTAGAGTGCTTGGCTAGCATGCCTAAGGCCCTGGGTTCTATCTCCAACACTGCAATTTAAAAAAAAAAATCTTTAAAAGATGATAAAGCCAGGGCTGGGGTTGTAATTCAGTGGTAGATTACTCGCCTAGCACGCGCGGGACACTGGGTTAGATCCTCAGCACCACATAAAAATAAAATAAAGGTATTGTGTCCAACTACAACTAAAAAAAAATTAAAAATGATAAAGCCCACTACTCCTACCTTAAGTTTTAATTTAGGATATATTATCTAAAAGGTATAAGTGTGAAATAGGGATTATAACTTAAGTATATGGTATTTGAGACCTTGTATTTACATAAACATTTGAAGCACACAGCAAAATATAGAGAATAATATAACAACTATATGCCTACCACTAACTTTTGTCAAATCTTAACAGTTTGCCATATGCATCAGATATTTCATTGTTTCAAAGAACTAAAATATTGCATGTAACATTTTTTTTTTTTGTACTACTGGGGATTGAACCTAGGAAAGCTTTAACACTGAACTATATACCCATTGTTTTTTTAAAAAATTTTTTCTTCAGTTGTAGATGGACACAATGACTTTATTTTATTTGTTTATTTTTCGTGTGCTGAGAATTGAACCCAGTGCTCACACCTGCTAGGCCAGTGTTCTACCACTGAGCCACAACTCCAGCCCTTCATTGGTTTTTATTTTTAATTTTGAAGCAGGATCTCACTAAATTGCCCAGGCCAACCTCAAACTTAGAATCCTGCTACCCGAACCTCTCAAGTAACAGGGATTATAGGCATGCACCACCATGTCTGGCTCTTTTTAAAGTTTACATAATAAATATCATTTTATGTGTTTTTCCTGCAACTTATGTTTCTATTTGCCCCCCTCCCCAGCATTGTGGGTTTTTTGTTTTATTTTTAATTTCTGGGTTGTGTTTTGAATATTTACTCATATGTATATTTTAATTCTAGATTATTTATTTCCACTGCTGATTGGTAGTAGTACACTGAATGTAAATATACAGTTTATTTATTCAATCTCCTTTGTTTGACATATGAATTATTTCAAATATTTGATGTTACTACAACACTACAATGAATGTTGTGTTTTGGGGTGTTTTGCAAGGAGTTTCAAACATATTTTTCCACCATCTATGGCAATAAAATATGTTTTATGCCACATCCCAGTACATATGCACTGTAGCACAAGTTGAATGAAACTATTTTTTATCTTTTTTTTTTTTTTTTTTTGTACTGGGGATTGAAACGAGTGGCACTTTACCACTGAGATACATCTTTGTCCCTTTTTTAAAAAAATATTTAATTTTTAGTTGTAGTTGGACACAATACTTAATTTTATTTATTTATTTTTATGTGGTGCTGAAGATTGAACTCAGGGCCTTGCACATGCTAGGCGAGCACTCTGCCCCCGAGCCACAACTCCAGTCCCCATCCCTGTCCTTTTTATTTTTTTTTTCAGACAAGCTCTCACTAAGTTGCTTAGGGCCTCCCTAGTTTGCTGAGGCCAGTCTCAAATTTGTGATCCTCTTGCCTCAGCCTCCCAAAGTGCTGAGATTACAGGCATGTGCCACTGCACCCTGCTGTTCAGCATTTTTAAATGAAACAAAAAATGTAATAGATAATATCAGCCAGAGCTGTATGTGATGGCACACAACTGTAATCCTGGAGACTCAGGAGGCTGAGGCGTAAGGATCACAAGTTTGAGGCCAGCCTCAACAATTTAGGGAGATCCTAAGCAACTTATTGAGACCCTGTCTCAAAATAAAAAAATAAAAAGTGTTGGGGATGTGACTCAATGATTAAGTGCCCCTGGGCTCAATCCCTGTTGCTAAAAATAAATAAATAAATAGTGCTTAGCATGGCTCACTAAGTTGATTTATTTGTTGAGCTATTAGGGGGTGAGGCTCTAGGACAGTCCTGCTAGAATATAGTGTAAACATAAATAATTTTATATTTTTAGTAGTCACATTATAAAGGATTAAACAGAGTTGGGCATGGTGGCACACACCTATAATCCTAGCAATTTGGGAAACTGAGGCAAGAGGATCACAAATTCAAGGACAGGCTCAGTAACTTAGTGAGACCCTAAGCAACTTAACACGACCCTGTTTCAAAATGAAAAATAAAAAGGGCTGGGGATATGGTTCAGTGGTTAAACACCCCCATGTTAAAAAAAAATAAAAAGAGTTATACAGGTGAAATGAATTTTAATGATACACTGTTTAGCTCAGCATATCCAAAAGGTTATTATTTAAACATATAATCAATACAGAATTATTAATGAGGGGCTGGGTTTGTAGCTCAATGGTTGAGTGTTTACCTCACATGTGTGAAGCACTGGCTTCCATCCTCAGCACCATATACAAATAAAAATAAATAAATAAAGATATTATGTCCATCTACAACTTAAAAATATTTAAAAAATTATTGAGATATTTTACATTTTGTTTTTTGGTTCAAAATCTTTGAGTTTGATACTTTTTTTTTTTTTTTGGTGCTAAGGATCAAACCCAGGGACTCATACGTGTTAAATAGCCTAGTGTGTATTTTATACTTAAAACATATTTATTTCATTTTAGACTAGCCACAGTATTCAGTATTCAGTCACATGTGGCTAGTGGTTACCCTACTAGACAGTGCAGTATATATATGCTGGATCAAAAGCTATGAGCAACTTTATAAATATTGCTAAATGGCTGTCCAAAATAGATTTAACAATTCATACTATCTTTTACCCTTCTCCTTCTACAAATCCTTGCTAATATTTGATATTGTCAGACTTAAAACTTTGCAAGGGTAAAGGGTATTCTTGTTTTTTTAATCTTAAAGTAATTTATTATTTTTAAAATTTTAATTTGTTATATATGACAACAGAATGCATGACAATTCATATTACACATATAGAGCACAATTTTTCATATTTCTACTTGTACACAAAGTAGAGTCACATCCTTTGTGTCTTCATACATGTACTTAGGGTAATGTTGACCATTGCATTCCACCGTCTTTCCTACCCCATCCCCCTCACTTCCTCTCCCTCCCCTATTCCCCTTTGCTCTATCTAGAGTTCATTTAATTCTCTCATCCCCCACCGCCTCAGCACATTATTGATCAGCATCCTTAAATCAGAAAAATCATTTGGCATTTGTTTTTTGAGGATTGGCTAATTTCACTTAGCATTATATTCTGCAGCCCCATCCATTTACCTGGAAATGCCATGATTTTATTTTCTTTAATGCTGAGTAATATTCCATTGTGTATATATACCACATATTCTTTATCCATTCATCTACTGAAGGGCATCTAGGTTGGCTCCACAATTTAGCTATTGTGAATTGTGCTGCTATAAACACCGATGTGGCTGTGTCCCTGTAGTATGCTGTTTTTAAATCCTTTGGGTATAGACGGAGGAGTCTCCATCATGTCGGATTAGGCCCCAACTTCCTTAATAAATCTTCATCATGTTGGATTAGGATATTCTTGTCTTTATTAACATTTAAAAATTTTTTAAATTAAATTTTGTAGTTGTAGATGGACAGAATGCCTTTATTTTATTTATTTTTATGTGGTGCTAAGGATTGAACTCAGTGCCTCACACATGCTAGGCAAGTGCTCAGCCACTGAGCTATAGCCCCAGCCCTTTAATTAACATTTTTTGAATAACTTTGTTTTGTTTTTTGGTGCTGAGGATTGTACCTAGGGCCACTCACATACTAAGCACATGTTCTACCACAGACCTATACTCCTAGCCCTGAAATAACTTTAGGTTTACAGAAAAGTGGCAAAGATGCTATAGAGTTTTAATATACCTCTCAGCCAGTTTAATCTTCCTTAATGTTACCATCTTACATGGGTCTTGTTTTGATTTACATTTTTCTGACAATTAGCAAAGTTGAGTTTATTTTCATGGATCTATTGGCAATTTGAGTTTTCTTTTCTGTACATATAACCCTTTTAATCAAGTTTTGTAAAAATGGACCACAAGGACTTGGGATATAGTTCATTGATAAAGCACTTTCCTAGCATGTGCTAAGCCCTGCTTTCAATTCCTAAAACTGTAAAACAAACAAACAATGATAAAAATAAAATGAAACAAAATGAACCACAAAAGGCCATGTGATGATTCATTTAGTTCATTTGCTTCTTAGGAAGAATTGACATAACACCAATATTTTATATCACTAATTCCAAACGATTTCTGGTGTAAGCTCTACCCCACAGAGGTCAAATATATTCATCTCCTTTTCTGCATGCCAGTTTGTCTACTATTTGAATATACTTACCTTGTCCTGTGGGAAGTCCCTTCTGCAGATGGAACATGTCTTTTTGTTCAGTTTTGAAGAATACTGTTACATGTTACATGGTTTCTCATCAGTCTTCTCATAATTTTGTGTGCTGTCTTCTGAACTGCTCTATTCTTTTCATATTATTCCTTACGTGTGGAACCTACAACAAAACACAGTTCTAGATTTGATATGATGAGCACAAAATACTCTTTCTGTTTAGATTCAGGGATGATGATCATCTTTCTCTTTATATAATGATGTAGTGATTCATTTTAATGTTTTTTTTCTTGTGGTTCTAGGGATTGAACCCAGGGCCTTGCATATGCTAGATAAATGCTCTACCATTGAGCTACATCACCATACCTTTTAAATTTTTTATTTTATTTTGAGACAAGGTCTTGTTAATTTTTCCAGGCTGTCTTCAAACTTGCAATCCTCTTGCCTCAGCTTCCTAGTAGATGGGGTTACAGTTGTTTGTCATTACACCTGGCAGCAAATGTAACCTGTCTAACCACCATGCCTTTAAAGAAATATAACATTCTTATCTCCTTAGAAAAGTCTTTATTCCCTTTTGCAGTCACTCCCCATCCCTCCACTCTCTACTCCATACACTTTTCTGATTTCTATTACTGTAGATTAGTTTATAAATAAAATCATTCAGTATGTATAGTTTTTTCTGTTGTATCTTTCATGTAGCATAATTGTCTTGTGATTCACGCTTATTGGGGCATATATGAGTAGTTAATTTCTTTTATTGCCTAGTAGTATTCCTCTGAATGAGTACTTTGCAATTTGTTTATCAGTTCATCAGTTGATGGATGTTCTTGGCTATTATGAATAAAGTTGCTATGAATATTCATGTGTAAATTTAAAAAAATGGATTTAGGCTGGGTGCTGTGGTACACACCTGCAATCCCAGGGGGTTAGGAGGTTGAGACAGTAGGATCTCAAGTTCAAAACCAGCCTCAGCAAAAAGTGAGGCACTAAGCAACTCAGTGAGACCCTGTCTCTAAATAAAATACATAAAAGAAAAGATAGGGCTGGGGATGTGGCTCAGTGTTCTAGTGCCCCTGAGTCAATTCCTGGTACCAAATAGTAATAGTAATAATAATAATAATAATAATAATAATAATAATAATAATAATAATAATAATAATTGGATTTAGGTTTTCATTTCTTTAGGGGAAAATACCTAGGAGTGGAATTGCTAGGATGCAAAATACTTTTATAACAAGGTTTCAGCAGATTGTCTAGAGTATTTCCTTTATGGGGGACAAGTTTTTGAAAGGCCCAAATTCTTTTTTTTTTTTTTAAGTACCAAGGATTGAACCTAGGGGTGCTTAACCACTGAGCCACTTTCCAAGCCCCCCAAACTCTTAATTTAAGAAATAATAGAAACTGGGCTGGGGGTTTTCCTAAGCTTTACTACCTGATTGAGAAAAATTCCCAAGATCAAGCATCAGGACCATTCAAAATGGAAGGCGATTTAACAGGGGAAATAGCAAAAAGTAGTTGAATGGTGTTGAGAAAATATTTTAAAAAATTTGTAGTTGTAGATAGACAGAATGCCTTTTTTTTATTTGTTTGTTTTTATGTGGTGCTGAGAATCAATCCCATTGCCTCACACATGCTAGGCAAGCACTCTGCCAGTGAACTACAGCCTCAGCCCAAGAAAATATTTTTAATGAGATAATTTAACCCAGTTGTCCTTTGCAATAATAGGTTTAATTCTTAAATAATGGCAAATGTTTATCAAGCATTTTAGCTCCTTTTTCCTGTGGTTAGTTTGGAGACAAATTTTTATTCTCCTTTCTCTAAATTTCTATCTTCTTTCCATTTGTTATTACACAAATACCCTTATGATCTATTAAAGTATTGATTTACATTTTCTTTTTGTTTTATTTATAATGATTGTTAGGAAGATAGATATTAGTTAATTTGGCTTGTCAAATCTTCAGGAAATAGTCAGGTGTGATGGTGTGTGCCTATAATCCTAACTACTTGGGACACTGAGGCAGAAGGATCACAAGTTCAGGGCCAGCCTGGGCAACTTAGTGTGACCCTGTTGCAAAATAAAAAAAATGGATGAGGATGTAGCTCAGTGGTAGGAATGGCCCTGAGTTCAATCCCCAGTGCTTCCACCACTACCACCACAACAAAAGACTGCAGAAAACAATGTGTGTGTGTGTGTGTGTGTATATAATATATAATATAAATTATATATACATACACATATATATATCCTGTCCAATAGAAATAGTGTGTATATATATACTAGTCCTGTCCAATAGAAATATAAGGTGTGTTACAAAAGTAATTTTAAATTTTCTAGTAGGCACATTAAAAAAGTAAAAATAAATAGATAAAATTAATTTTTTAAAATTTTTTTAATATTTATTTTTCAGTTGTAGATGGGCACAATACCTTTATTTAATTTATTTATTTATACATGGTGCTGAGGATCAAACTCAGTGCCTTGCATGTGTTAGGCGAGTGCTCTGCCACTGAGCCACAACCCCAGCCCCCAAATTAATTTTAATGATAATTTCAATACTGTCTTTTAGCCCAGCATATCCCAAATATCGTATCAGCATGTAATCAATATATAAAATTACTGAGATATTTTATATCCTTTTTTTGGTACCCAGGGGTGCTCCATCACAAAGCTGGATCCTCAGTGCCTCCACCCTGTTTGAGATAGGGTCTCATTAAGTTGCTGAGGCTGGCCTCAAACTTGCAATCCTCTGCCTCAGCCTCCGAAATCTCTACAATTGTAGGCATGTGCCATCATGATTGGCTGTTTTTGTGTTTTTTTTTTTTGTACCAAGTCCTTGAAATCTGGTATGTATTTTGTAATTATAGTACATCTTAATTTTTTTTCTATCACTGGGATTCTAGTGCTCAAAATAGACAGGTGCTCTCCCACTACCCTCCAGCCCCACATGCTGCAATTGGGATTACTCACATTTCAGGAGCTCAGTATTGCTACCCTAATAGACAGTACAGGTCTAGACTAAAAAGTGTAGTAGAAAAAGTCACCTAAGATGATTGTCTTTCATTGAATCTCAAAGGACTTCATTTATTTGGAAGCCTCCCTGAGCTGTCTTTTCTCATTCCTTGAAATGCCACAGTGGGATCCTTATATTAGAAATGGCAGAATTATTAAGAAATGTCCCAACAGAGGGCAACATAGTTTATAGAATCATGAGTATGTCTACTATATATAGCCTGTGCTGAAATCTCACTGAGATATTCATTGGTGCTCACTATGCTTGTCTTGAACTTATGTGGCATAAGTTATCTTTCCACCTCAGCCTCCTGAGTATCTGGGACTATAAGCATGCATTACCATACCCGTCTATTTTTAATTTATGTGTGTGTGGGGGTGGGGGAGGTACTGGAAATTGAACCCAGTGGCAATTTACCACCAGCCCTTTTTATTTTATTTTTGAGACAAGATCTTACTAAGTTGCCCGGGTTGGCCTTGAACTTGTGATCCTCTTGCCTCAGCTTCTGGAGTTGATGGGATTATGGGTGTGCACCACAGCACGTGGCTGTTTTTAATTTCTTGAAACCCTCTGTCCTGTGTTCCACAGCAGCTGAAAGGGTAAAGTTTCTAAGCTGCAAAGCCTGAGTTAAAATGTAAAAGACTGGGCATTGTAAAGTTTCTAAGCTGCAAGGCCTGAGTTAAAAAGTGAAGGACCAGTTATTGTTAAGTTCCTCTGCTACACCCAGAACCTGAAATTCTTGAGGCAGTTAAGACAATGCCCTACTGGCCATTTAGCCTAGGGCCCTGTGAAGCTTGAAACATAGGCATACAGGGCCCGAACCAATCAGTTTGAATGTGTACCCCGCTTAGAAGTGACCAATCACCCCCACCCGACCTGTTCCCGCCAATGAATGTGCTAATCATGTATGAGAATTGTTGTTCAATTTTCCCGTGCCTCATGCTGATTTGTTCTGATGTATACAAAGCCCCCGCCCTCCCCAAAAAGTGTACTTAAGCACTGCTTAGCCTCTGCTCTGGGCTCTGGGCTGCTCTCACTTCTTGAGTGAGCCTAGAGCCTCAGTGCGCTGAATTGGATCCTCAATAAATCCCCTTCTGCAATTGCATGAGTCAGTCTCTTGGTAGTCTCTTCCTCCGACTTTTCGCCGGACCCTTACACAGCTGTATCATTTTGTGTTCTCAATACGAGAGTGCAAAAGTTTATAATTTCTTCACATCCTTACCAACACTTACCTTTTATTTTTTAGACAATAGCCATTGTGACAGGTGTAAGGTGTATGCCATTGTGGTTTTGGTTTGTATTTCATGCTGATTACTCATGTCGAGTATTTTTTCAGGTACCTGTTAGTCATTTTTTTGTCTTCTTTGGAGAAATATTTGAAATTTTTCTTTTGCGGTACTATGCATTGAATCCAGGAGTGTTCTACTTTTCAGCTATATCCTGAACCCTTTTAAAAAAATTTATTTTGAGACAAGGTCTTGCTAAATTGCCCAGGCTGACCTGGAACTTGTGATCCTCCTGCCTCAGCCTCCCTAGTCACTGGGATTACGCTATGTGCCACCCTAACTGGCAATATTTGATACTTTTAAATATTTTTTCTGGGGTTGGGACTGTGGCTTAGTGGCGGAGCACTTGTTTCACAAGTATGAGGCACTGGGTTTGATCTTCAGTATCACATAAAAATTAATAAGTAAAAAATAAAGGTATTGTGTCCATCTACAACTACAAAAATATTTTAAAATATTTTCTCTATCAGATTTCTCATCTTGTTTTATGCATCATTCTTTTGACTTCAGTGAACATCTTCATGACAGATATTTTAATTTCTGTCAGGAAATCATATAACTTTCATATTAAGGCCATTTTCTAGAGATTTATCTCTTTTTTAATGGTACTGAGGATTTAACCCAGTGATGCTCTACCACTGAGCCATACCCCCAGCCCTTTTAAATTTTTGAGAGAAGGTCTTGATAAATTGCTGTGCCTGGCCTTGAACTTGTGATCCTTCTGCCTTAGTCTCTTTTCTAATTGATTTTATTTTTTTAAATACACAACAGTGGAATGCATTACAATTCTTATTACACATATAGAACACAAATTTTCATATCTTTGTATATAAAGTATGTTCATGCCAATTCATGTTTTTATACATGTACTTTGTTTTTTTTTGCCTTACAATTCTTATTACACATATGTACCAGAATTTTTCATATCTCTGGTTGTATATAAAGTATGTTGACACCAGTTCTTGTCTTCATACATGTACTTTGGATAATGATGTCCATCACATTTCACCATCCTTGCTAATCCCCTGCCTCCTCCTTTTCCCTCCCTCCCCTCTTCCCTATCTAGAATTCATCTATTCCTCCCATGTTCTCCCTCTGTACCCCACTATGAGTCAGCCTCCTTATATCAGATAAAACATTTGGCATTTGTTTTTTTGGGATTGGCTAACTTCACTTAGCATTATCTTCTCCATCATCTCTTGAGTCACTGGGATTACAGCCATGCAGCACTACCCTAGATTGGAGATGTTACAGGGTAGAGGCCTGCCATGAAACTGAGACAGCCATGGAGCCCCCGCTCTTACTCTGATTCTTGAAATTATGACACAAAGATTTCAGACATGTTGCTCAGAGTAACATACATGAGTTTATTGAATGAATAGAAAAAGAGAAAAGGGGACACTCTCAAGGGAAAGAGTCCTCTCAGAGAAGAGAAAGTTGGTACACCCTCCCTGCCTTCCAGTTTCATTGCAAGTCCCAGGGAAGTTTCCAGAGTCCCACCCAGGACCATCTTTTGACTTTTGACTGGCAGCATTGGAATTGCAAAAACTGTCTCAAGGAGAGGTTGGTTTGGTGTTCACAGAGGTGGAGTTTTTAAAGAAATTGAGTCTCCCTATTTTTGTCTCAATACCCAGCCCCTTTAATTGGTTTATTATCCTTTGACTAACCCTCAACAAGTTTTCTTTGTGAGGGTCTTGATATTTTAGTTGCTAGAGTAATTGGGGGTTGTGATAGTTCTAATGATAGGGGAGGGGCCCAGACCACCTGGTAGGGTGTTAGAAGATTTGAAATACTAGTTTTCCTTTTCCTTAAGGGACATAATTGTGTTTGGGAAGGTTTTAACATAACAAGCCCCCATCTTCCAGGTGTTAATCTGTCAGATAAAGCTCCCAGTTGCCCTTCATTGTCCTTCCCTGTTCACCCATTCATGACTCACTAGCTTGTTCCTTTGGAACATCTTTGTATGGTTCTTTATTTTCCTTGACTCTCTGTGTTTGTGTCTGTGTATTAGGCAAAGAAAGAAACACAGTCTGCCTTGACTTGCTTTGTCTATGAGAAGACCCACCAACTAGTCCCACTAGAGATTCTACCTCTACCAACATTTTCCTTCCCCAGAGAGAACAGGCAGATGTAGTTTTTGTCTGCTTGTTCTGTGCTAAGCCAGAGTAGACTAAGGTATGGCATCTACCAGTGTAAGCCTCTGTCTCGATTGTCTCTTGGGAGATTTGAGCATGCTGGACTCACTGGAGCTTCTTACTGGAGAGACAGATGCTAATTCTTTGGTTGGCCTCAGGGTAGTTGGGCAATTGGATGCGTGGATCTCAACTTTTTCCTTCCCTAGGAAGCTGAGAGCTAGGATTTTTCATTATTTTTCTTCTGTTCTTTTTTTTCTTTTTAAATTTTGTTGTTGTTTTTGCAATACTGGGGATTGAACCAAGGGGCACTCTACAACTAAGCTATATCCCCAGTATTTTTTTTTTTATTTTGAGACAGGGTCTTGCTAAGTTCCCTGGGCTGGCATTGAACTTTGAATCCTCCTTCCCTAGCCTACTGAGTAACTGGGGTTACGGGCATGACACCAGACTGAGCTGGGATTTTTCATATGCGTAATTGTATCATTTCTGCTTGTCCTTCCCTAGTTGCCCTCAAATAAGGACACTGCTCAGAACTACAACACACTGCTGTGACTAGGTCTCTTAAAGCTGTGGTGTATGCAGTTCCATATGACTTCTGAATTATGACTCGCTGCTTGAATTCTCTTGTACAGTACCCAGTTTGTCGTTTGAGATTGGCTGGAACATTGTATAGAAAAAAATGTCATCTTCCTGACCATAGATATAGACTATGGTTTACAGTGTGATTTTAGTCTGTGTCTAAATGTGTTTTCTTGAGTTTTCTATGCCCTTTAGTTACTGTTTTGGATATTTTAGCTGCTGTCATTCAAACCAGCCTCTTCAGTCAGAATATTTTTGCTCATGGTCAGAGCCATGGCTTAGCATTTTGAATGGTCCTGGTACATTTTCTCTCTACTCCTTTTTAGTTGCCTCAGATTATTGATTTATTACTTGTTCCATGCCCTTCTCAATATAACCAGTGTAGTGAAAAGTCTAGAATTTCAAATCAGAAAGTCTGAGTTCAAGTCCTAGCTTACTACTTTCTCTTTATATCACCTTTCAGAAGTCGTTTCATTTTGTGAAGTGTCAGTTTCCACTTTTTTTTTTTTTTTGATGATGGTGATGGAACTCATGGCCTTGTGCATGCTTCCACATCTTATAAAAATAAAAATGTCTCCCTTACAGAGTAGACTGAAGATTAAATAAGAATATATATGGAAAAGCTTTGAGACTGTAAAGAACTATGCAAATGTTTATTTTATTTTGTTATTTGTTCTTTTCTCACTAAAGAAGTTGCATATAATCATTGTGACTTTGAGTAGAATCTCAAATTGATCCTGGCAGGTGTTTGAGCTGCTTTGGTTTTTGAATGACTGGTTGAGCTGAAGGAGGTCACAGGGAGAGACACGGCAAGGCTGTTGGTAGATTTTTCCCTGTTATAACAGAAGCTTCCTTCCTTAAGGACAGGGAAAATGTTTATTTTCTATTTCACTGTACTAGAATGCTATCTGCCTAATCAGAATTAATTGATACTGATGAACATGGCTGCCTCAATGGAGTGACTCCGTAGTTTTAACTAGGATAAATCTCATGCAAATTAAATAGACTGAATCATGCTATAAATCAGAACGTATTTCAATAGTCAGGAAGATAATTTAATCATTTTACCCAAAATGTATGATTTGGTATGATGTAATCTTAATACAGCATGTTGTCTTCATATTTCAAGAGTAGACTGCATTTATAGAAGCTCTTTCTGAGCTTCTCTCAGAAGCAAATTGCTCTTTCATAGTGCAGCTCTTATTCTACTATGTGATCTCTATTATCTACCCAGCTTTTCTGACTCCATTTTATCTTAAAAGACTGCTACGCTCTTATTGCCTCAGCTAGTGTCAATCAAGTTGCTCTACTGAGTGACATTAAAAATGTATTTTGAAAGGACCAGAATTATTTTGACAAAATTGAGTTGTATAAAACATTAACCACTTAAGAGAACATTCACAAATCAAAATTAATGTCTTTATAGTATTATATACTCTAACAAGGAATTATAATTGGTATTCTACAATAACATCTTAGGATTTTTTAAAAAAGGAAGTCAAATTAAAAATTTATATTGGGTTGGGGCTGAGGATGTCACTCAATGGTAGAGCATTTGCATAGTATATGTGATATGGGACTGGGATTTAGTTCAGTGGCAGAGTGCTTGCCTAGTGTGCTCAAGGCCATAAGTTTGATCCCCAACACTGATTTTTTTCCAAAATCTCTGTTTTAAGACAACATTTGGATTTTTAAAAACTTCCTGGGGCTGGGATTGTAGCTCAGTGGTAGAGCACTTGTCTGGCACATGTAAGGCACTGGGTTCGATCCTCAGCACCAATAAAAATAAAATTAAAATAAAGTATTGTGTCTATCTATAACTAAAAAATAAAAATAAATAAAAATAAAAGATAAAAGCCACCTTGATCCTTTTATCAATATTTTCAGCAAGGTCTATAATATATGCCTCTCACCTCAAAGTAAACTTACCTGATCCTAGAAGAGACAAGATATTTTTTTCAGTGCTGGCAAACAGACTCATGGCCTTTAAAATGCTAATAAGTGCTCTAACACTCCAAGATATTTTATACTAGTCTTTCCACTAAGTAATTTATGGAGAAAAGGAAGATAGGAGTTTTTTTCTTTTCCATACATATCTTATCACCTTGTGTGGTATATTTTCCCTAATATCTTTGTTCATTCAATGGGTACTGAAGCATCCATGCACTTCTTTTTTTTAATTATTATTTTTTAGTTGTCAATGGATCTTTATTTTATTTGATGATAGTGGTGCTGAGAATCAAACCCAGTGCCTCACACATGCTAGGCAAGTGTTCTACCACTGAGCCACAACCCCAGCCCAAGCATCCATGCACTTCTTTTTATTAATATTCATTTTTTAGTTGTAGTTGGACACAATACCTTTATTTTATTTATTTATTTTTATGTGGTGCTGAGGATTGAACCCAGGGCCTCGATGTGATAGACAAGCACTCTACTTCTGAGCCATAACCCTAGCCCCGCATCCATGCACTTCTTCTTCTTTTTTTTAAAGAGAGAGAGAGAGAATTTTAATATTTATTTTTTAGTTTTCGGTGGACACAACATCTTTGTTGGTATGTGGTGCTGAGGATCGAACCCGGGCCGCACGCATGCCAGGCGAGCGCGCTACCACTTGAGCCACATCCCCAGCCCTCCATGCACTAATAAAAAAAATTTTTTTAGTACATTTGAACATACTTTACTTTGTGAAGTCTTTAGATGAATCTATTTTCTTTTCTTTCTTTCTTTTTTTATATTGGGGATTAAACCCAGGGTGTTTTACCACTGAGCTATATCCCCAGCCCTTTTAAGTTTGAAACAGGGTCTCTTTAAGTTGCCAGGCTGACCTCAAATATGCCTCAGTTTCCCAAGTTGCTGGAATCATAGGCTTATGCCTCTATACCAGACTATTTTCTGACATTTAATCTATTTTCTGACATTTAATTGAAAAACAATTTTTTGGTATTGGAGATTGAACCCAGGGGTGCTTTATCAATGAGCTATATCCCTAGCCTCCCCTTTTTTGGTGTGTACTGGGGATAGAACTCAGGATCTCATACATGCTAGGCAGGCACTCTACCACTGAGCTACATCCCAGACCCTCCTCAACCTATTTTATTTTTATTTTAAGACAAGGTCACACTAAGTTGCTTAGGGCCTTTCTAAATTGCTGAGGCTAGCCTTGAACTTGTGATTCTCCTGCCTCAGCCTCTCAAGTTGCTGAGATTACAGATGTTCACCACTGTTCCCAGCAGGGGGAAAAATGTGATTGATTTATTCTTTAGTCTATCAGATTAAAAATTCTGTTTTTTGCCAGGTATGTTGGTGCATGCCTATAATCCCAGCTACTTGGGGATGCTGTGGACTCAAGGATCACAAGTTCAAGGCTGGCCTCAGCAATTCAGTGCAAAACTGTCTCAAAATAAAAAACAAAATGGACTCGGATGTAGCTCAGTGGTAGAATACCCCTGGATTCAATTCTCAGTACTGAAAAAAAATCTGTTGGATTTGGAGATACAATTCAGTGGTAGAGTACTAGTCTTATACGTATAAGACCCTAGGTTCAATCCCCAGCCTTACACACACACACACAAAATCTGTTTTAGCAACTTAAAAAATCTTTTGGAAGGTGATTTTATATTATTTTTTAATGAATGTTAATAGTATTTCTTTTTGTTTGATGCTTAGAAAAGTTTCGAGAAATTAGAGACACATAGTTTATATAAATTACTGTTATATTTGGGAAAACCCCTCAATTTTGATAACATGCAGGGCATCAATTGTGATTCTACTTCATGCTTATTTTTTTAAGGAATTCCATGGCCTAGTAAGATTCAGCTGTATGGAGGATCTGGAGTTCAGACTGTTTAGAAAATGGTGACATCATTTGTACAGATTCAATAACTGGTTCATGTTGTCTCTAATTAGGCATGTCATTTTTTTCTCATGAAATAAGGTCAAGATTTCAAAGCCAGCATAAATTAATGTCTGCTTAATGCTTGAAAATATTAATAAGTATTTTCAGTTTTACAGGGCACATATCCAGGTCTCCCTTCAGAATTTCTGTTTTTTCTATTTTGAAGACATTGTTAACTTCTGTTTTGTGGTTTTGAGATTACTGATAATAAGATTACTTTTTTGAAGTCAATGCATTCTGCTTTTTGAGAGGGAATAATGATGATTAAGTTATAAATAAGTGACTCCCAGGGAATACAAATTTTATTTGTACCTTTAGCTAAAAGATACCCTATCTCCAATTTTTATTCTAAGGAAAATTTTAGGTTCCTTCATGCTATATTCATTTGGCCAAAGATCTAGGAGGAAATTTAGAAATGATTTGCTGCTTTTTGCCAGTGGTGATTTCATAGCACATTTATCATTCATTGTTATTTCAGAAATTGTTGAAAACCTGACCATAACAGATAATTCACCTAGCATACCTGAGGTAATTGATAGACTCTTCAAGGACATAGAAAATATCAACAGGGAGTCTATGGCTGAAATAGAGGATGCTCAGGTTGGTATAAAAATAATTTTATGATAAATTTGTTTTGGTACTGGGAGTAAACTATGATAAGTTTTGTTAATTCATTATTTTAACTAAGGTACAAGTAAAATATTTTTTTCTTATTTAACCATTGCTAAACATAGAGAAATATATTTTTGGATTTTAAAGCCTAAAGCATAGGGAAAATAGTTTTAGGAACCAAAAGAAATATGTGCTTAAGTTTAATATTTATTATTTAAATTCTTGAGGTTTTAGTTTTGTCATCTGATAAGGTTAATAATAATGCATACCTCCTAATAACAATGTAATTATTAATAATACCTACCTAAATAATTAACAAAATATTATATTTCAAGTCCTAGGCATATAATAGTCATGAAATAATAGTTCTTTTGCTTGCCATTTGCAACAAAGTAGGAAGTCACCCAGTAGTGAAGAAAAAATAAAAAAGGATTCCTCATTCTCATGAAAAAAAAAAAGGGAGACCAGTAGAGTAGAGAAGGGGGACAGAAGTGGGGTGAGGGGAGGGAAACAGGGGGAAATGGATAATGAAATTGACCAAATTATGTGCATATGTCAATATATAACAGTGAATCCCACTATTTTGTATAATCATAATACATCAATAAAAAGCAAAATACTAAGACATATATAATAGCTTTATTCAGATATATTTAACATACCATATAACTCAAGTATAAAAATTCACTGGGTTTTGGTATTTCATAGAGTTGTACACCAATTTCCACAGTTAGGTTTAGAATATTTCCATCATCCCAAAAGGAAACCTCACACCCTTTCCCTTCCTCTTCTCAGGCAGCCACTAAATCTACTTTTTTGATCTCTATAGATTTGCCTATTTTGGACATTTTATGTAAATGGAATCATATGAGATGTTGTCTTTTGTGACTGACTTCTTTCACTTAAAATGATGTTTTCAAAGTCATCCATGCTGTAGCATGTATAAACATTGCTTACTTTTTTTTTTTTTTTTTTTTTTTGGTACTTGAGAATTGAACTCAAGGGCACTCAACCACTGAGCCACATCCCCAGCCCCATTTTGTATTTTATTTAGAGACAGGGTTTCAATGAGTTCCTTTTAGGGCCTCACTAAATTGCTGAGGCTGGCTTTGAACTTTCGATCCTCCTGCTTCAGCCTCCCAAGCCGCTGGGATTACCACTGTGCTGGCTCAATATCGAATACTTTTTATGATTGAAAATACTACATTCTATAGATATATAACATTTTGTTTATTTGTTTGCTCATTCATGAACATTTTGATTGTTTCTACCTTTTGACTGCTGAATTACCGCTGAGTATTTGTCTGCAGATTTTTATATTTTTATTTCTCTTTGGTGTACACCTAAGTGTGAAATTGCTAAATCATGTGGTTAATCTCTTTAAACTTTTGAGAACCATCAGATTCCATTCCCACTGGCAGGGTATAAGAGATCCAGTTTTTCCACATCCTTGCCGAAATTTTTTATGTCTTTTTTTTTTTTTTTGTACCAGGTATTGAACTCAGGTGCACTTGGTGACTGAGCCACATCTCCAGCTGTATTTTGTATTTTATTTTGAGACAGGGTCTCACTGAGTTGCTTAGTGCCTTGCCTTTGCTGAGGCTGACTTTGAACTCTCAATCCTCCTGTCTCAGCCTCCTGTGCCTCTGGGATTACAGGTGTGGCCAGCTTTGTATGTCTTTTTGAATATAGTCATCCTACTGGGTGTGAAGTGCTATCTCACTGTGTTATTTTTTTATGCTAACTTTTTTTTTCAGTGCTAGGAATTGAATCCAGGGCCTTGTGTGTGACAGGCTAGTGATCTACCATTGATCCACTTCCCCAGCCCTGTTTTTTTTTTAATCATGGAAAAATAGACATAACACAAAATTTACCGTTTTAAATGTCTGTTAAGATCATTTTCCAATTTTTAAATTGGGCTATTTTTCTTTTTAGTCTGAGTAGAAGCATCTTTATGTATTCTAAAGTCACATATTGTGACTCAGTGGTAAAGCGCTTGCCTTGCAGGTGTGAGGCACTGGGTTCAAGCCTCAGCACCACATAAAAAATAAATTAATAAACAAAGATATTTTGTGTCCATCTACAACTAAAAAATATATTTTTTTAAATTACCATTTTAATCATTTTAAATGTAAAAATGTAAGGTTCGGTCGTGTTAAGTATGTTCCCATTGTTGTATAGTTGTACAACCATTCTCCCGAACTCTTTTCATCTTGCAAAACTAAAACTCATTGCCCTTAAACAACTCTCTCTCCCCACCTATCCCCTGGAAACCAGCATTCTATTTTTTATCTTAATAAATTTGATTACTATTGGTACCTCATATAAGTGGAATCATATAATGTTTGTGGTTTTGTGACAGGGTTATTTCAATTAGCATAATGTCCTCAAGATTCCTTCATGTTTCAGCATGTGTCAGAATTTCTTTCTTTTAATGCTGAATAATATCCCATTGTATGTATATACCATGTTTTGTTTATCCATTCATCTGACAAAGGACATTTAGGTTGCTTCCACCTTTTGCCTATTGTGAATAATGCTGCCATAAACATAGGAGTATAAATATCAAGTCCTTGTTATCAATTCTTAGGGATATATACCCAGAAATAGATCATTTGGTAATTATTCTTTTAATTTTGTTTTTTTGGCACTAGGGATTGAACCCAGGGGAACTTTACCACTGGGCTACATCCCCAGCTCTTTACATTTTTTTTTTTAAATTTTGAGACAGGGTCTTATCAAATTGCTGAAGGACTTGCTAAGTTGCTGAGGATGACCTTGAACTTGCAATCCTTCTCCCTCAGCCTCCTGAGTTGCTGGGAATACAGGTGTGTGCCACTGTGCCTAGCCTACTTAATTTTTTAAGGAACAACTAAATGGTGCACATTTAACATTCCCATCAACAGTGTACAAGCATACCAATTTCTTCTCATCTTCACCAGCAGTTGCTATTATTATTATTAGGCACTGGGGGTTGAACCCAGGGGCACTCTATCACTAAACTATATTACTAGCCCTTTCTATTTTTTTTATATTGAGACAGGGTGTCTTGCTAAGTTGCCTAAGCTGTCCTCAAAGTTGTGAACTTCCTGCCTCAGCCTCCTGAGTTGCTGGAGTCTTAGGCTATTGCCACTGTGCCCAGGTATTTTCTGTTATTTGATAGTAGGAGATGAGGTGGTATTTTAGTGAGATTGATTTGCATTTCCCTGATGGCTAAGATGTCTTTGAACATCTTTTCATGTGCTTATCTTTTTTGTAGAAATGTCTGTTAAGATCATTTTCCAATTTTTAAATTGGGCTATTTTTCTTTTTAGTCTGAGTAGCAGCATCTTTATGTATTCTAAAGACACATTGCAAATATTTTCTCCTGTTCTGTGGAGTCTTTTTACTTTCTTGATGGTATCATCCTCTGAAGCAAAACGTTTTAGTTTTGATGAAGTATAATTTGTCTATTTTTTCTTTCATTGCTTGTGCTTTTGATGTCATGTCTAAGAAGATTTTTCCTAACTTAGAATCATGATAATATATCACTATGTTTTCTTTTCTTTTGCTACCAGGGATTGAACCTAGGGGCACTTAACCATTGGGCCACATTCCCAGTCCATTTCTGTTTTGTTTTGGGACAGGATCTCACTAAGTTGCTTAGGGCCTCACTAAATTTCTGAGGCTGGACTTGAACTTGCAATCCTTCTGGCTAACACTTCTGAGTAGCTGGAATTATAGGCATGTGCACCTCATTTATTGGATAGTGGATTCCTTAGTATGTAAATCTCTTTAAATTATAATCTCTTCTTGTACTTAGATGTTAGTGAAAAGATATTATAAGATTCTGTGCCAAGAGTCTGTTATTTATTTATTTAGTTTTTAGTAGTAGTTGGACACAATATCTTTATTTTATTCATTTTTATGTGGTGCTGAGGATCGAACCCAGGGCCTCGCATGTGCTAGGCGAGCGCTCTACCACTAAACCACAATCCCAGCCCAAGAGTCTGTTTTTATTTCACACAAAGATCTACTTGGTTTTGGAAATGCCTTGAATTTGTTTTCTTTCTAGAAAGCCTATTTGTCACATAATTTATTTATGATACATATATTTGCTGTGTTTATCATTATACATTTATTTAAAATTTTTTTGTAGTTGTAAATGGATAGAGTGCCTTTATTTTATTTATTTTTATGCGGTGCTAAGGATGGAATCCAGTGCTTCACACATGCTATGCAAGCACTCTGCCACTGAGCTATAGCCCCAGACCTCATTATACATTTATATAAACAACACAAAACCTGCAACGTAAGTGCTTAATATATATTTGTTAGACAAATTATGCATTTTGTGACTATGAAATAACTTATAGTCATAATTTGCCATATCCTTTCTAATAAAATATGGAAAAATACAGAATTATTTAAAGTCATAAAGTAACAACTTATAAAAAGTTTGAAAAATGGAGAAAAATCATCTGTAATCATACCACTTTAATATAACTACCATAATTTAATGTGTTTTATTTAATAACGTCTACATTTAAAATGTATATAGCTAAAATGACAATGTATGTAATGTTTTTGGTATCACAAAAAGAAATCTTTTTCTTTCTCCAACATTTTATTATAAAAACTTTCAAAAAAGAGAGCTGAGGGCTGGGGATGTATCTCAGTTGTACAGCATTGTCTGATGCTCTGGGTTTGATCCCTAGTATCTCAAAAATAAAATAAAATAAAGCAAATGAATAAACAAACAAAATTAAAAGAAAGAATTTTACATTGGACATCTATTTAACAAACACTTAGATTCTACAATTGTAAACATTTTATTTCTTCTCCTTTTTGTGGTACTGGAAATTGAACTCAGGGCCTCATGCATACTAGACAGGAGTTCTGCCACTGAGCTATTACAGTTGTAAACATTTTATTGTATTTGCTTTATCACCTCTCCATTTATCCATCAACCCATCTTAATTTTTTGGATGCATTTCAAAGTTAGTTGCTGACTTCAGTACAATTCCCTATCCCCTAATGCTTTGGTATATATATCATCAACTAAAATCCAATATTTTGTTGTTTGTCCAGATTGAAGAAATGGCAGTAAACCTGTGGAACTGGGCAGTTACCAGGAGAATAGGTTTGTTTATGAGTGAAGAGCAGACAGTTAAACGTACGTATGTATACATTTTGTGACTCATTTTGAGGAGTATTCTTACTAGACATTAGATAATGTTCTCACAGTTTGAATAATGTTTTGACCACTTCTAGGAGATTTGTTAAAAGACAAACAAAATAATTCATAAGCATTGGTTTTTCAAGCAAATAGCTTTCCTCAGTTTTTATGATTTTTCAGAGTTTAGCTCTTTATGAGTTTGTGGGCATCACCACAAGATAGTCTAGAGGACAAATGATTAAAGGATGGGAAATTGAAAACTGGAGGGGATGTGAAAGGACATAGATGATTTCCCATTGGAAAATAAATCATCAAAATCTTCAGGACATGAAGGACCATTGAATAATTGCCCCTCTCCATTAATAAAAGATTGAAAAGTGTTGCAATGTGAGGGATTTAAATTTTTAACACTGAAAAGAATAGTTTCCTCGAGAGGTAGGTTGATAAACATTGGAATGAGTTACTGAGAGAAACTAAAGATTCTTTCTACTTCCACAGGTAAAAAACAAGAACAATAACTACAAAACCCAAATCCCAAACCAGACTCATTATCTTGGATGATTTGAATGTAGAAAGGGAAGCTGTTTGCTTGAAAACCAGTGCTTACTATCTGACAAAGTGCTAATGCTTTGGCTAAATGAGCAATGTCTAGTGTACTGATAATTAATTTTTTTTTCAACAAGAATAGTGACAACAAATGGATTTATGAAAGTATATTGTCCCAATATATAGGATACATTCAGGCAGTGAATCAAAGGATGGATCTCTACTTCTTGACTTTGTAAAGACAAATGATGTGTTTGTATGCAACATATAGAATTTATTACTGTGTATTTATCTTTGTAAATACAAACAAAACTGTATATAATTTCAATGTAGGTATACATTAATTGGTGGTTAATAGAATTAATAATATGCTTACTCATGATTTACTCCTCTATTAGGATGTTTAAAGAATAATTCTTTCTCTTTAAGATATATGTCAATATCATTGTTCCCAACAAGCCTTGAATTCTGAGTTATAGAGAGGGAAGAGTTAAGTTTTATCTGTGGGAGAAAGTTAGTATGTAGGTGAATTGTGTGATATTAAAATATATTAATTTTTTTAAAATTTTGGTACCAGAGATTGAATCCAGGGGCACTTAACCACTGAGCCACATCCCCAACCCATTTTATTTTTTTAATTTTGAGCCAAGGTCTCTCTAACTTGCTTAGAGCCTCACTAAGTTGCTGAGGCTGGGTTGAACTTGCAATACTCCTGCCTTAGCCTCTCAAGCTGGTGGGATTATAGGTGTGCACCACCACAGCCAGCAAAATACATTAATTCTTGACTCTGATATATATAAAATGGGTGTTGCGACCCAACGATCTTTCCCAATGTATTGTCCTGCTTCATATATCAGTGATTTGTTTTTCTTGGTACTGGAGATTGAACCCAAGGGTGCTCTGCTACTGAGCTACATCCCAATCCCTTTTTATTTTATTTTGAAACATGGTTTCAAGTTTCCCAGGCTGGCCTCGAATTTGTGATCCTCCTGCTTCTCAGCCTTCCGAGTCACTGGGATTGCAGGCATGTACCACTGCACTGAGTTGCATGTGTCATTGCTTCCTCAGATATTTAGGTGCTTGTTAAATGTATTGTGCTTTTTTGTGTGTGTGTGTTGGGGGATGGTACTGGGGATTGAACTGAGGGCACTTTACCACTGACCCACATCCCCAGCCCTATTTTATATTTTATTTAGAGACAGGGTCTCACTGAGTTGCTTAGTGCCTCGCTTTGGCTGAGGCTGGCTTTGAACTCACGCTCCTCCTGCCTCAGCCTCCTGAGTGGCTGGGATTATAGGTGCCCAACTAGTGCTTTGTTAATACAGTGGAGAATTATATGCAATGCAGCAAACCTCTAATATATATATATGGAGATACTTTGTATCCTTAAAATAAATTCAGTGTACCTGGATTATGTTCTGTGATGAAATAATTCATCAATATTTATAAACTACTTTTTTATTATTTGGAAGAATTATGGAAATATGTTCTGGAATCAGTAGAAGAATGACTTGTAAATTCCAGTTTTAGACCTGTTGCATTTGCAGCAAGAAGGCAGATGTGAAATTGGAGCTTATGAGAAACATCTGAGCTGGACCTGTAGATTTGGCAGTTATTTACATGAGGGTGATAGTCGAAGCTACAAGAGTAATTGATTCTCTGAGGGAGAAAATAAATAGCAGTGATTTTTAAATATTGGTATAACCTGAAATTATCTGCAAAACCTCTTAAAAATACAGATGCCCAGTCCCTACCATTGATATTTTTTAAAAATGTTTTTTAGTTGTTGGTGTACCTATATTATTTATTTATTTGTATGTGATGCTGAGGATTGAACCCAGTGCCTCACATATGCTAGGCAAGCACTCTGCCACTGAGGCACAACTCCAGCCCTGCTGACCCCCCCGCCATTGGTGGTTTGGATTCATTTGGGTTCAGGATGAAACCTGGGCATGTCTATAATATGAAAAAAGAATTCTCATGCCCACCAAATTTTAAGAACCAGTAGTATTGAGGAAAAAAACAGAGTAGGGAGGGTTTTTTTTCCCCCTGGAAGTACTGGGGATTAGAACCCAGGGCCTCTCTGTATATGAGGCAAGTGTTCTACCACTGAGCTGCATCCCCAGCACTTTTGATTTGAGACAGGATTTGCTAAGTTCCCCAGGCTGGTCCCTAACTTTTGATCCATTTAATTCAGCTTCCTGAGTAGCTAGAATTTCAGGTACTCTCCCCAAGCCCAGTGATTAGTGACATTTTTAAAATCTTGAATCTTCCATTTAATTACTGAGAAGAAAAAGAATAAGAATAGAAGACCAAAATGTGATTTAAAAATTCTAGAGACTCATTACCCATTTATTGAGTGCCCATTTACTCATTATTGGGTTTTCATACCATGTTATGGCAGGTAATAGGTGAAAGGAACAAGGTAAGACTCCAGACCAGAGAAACCAAGGAAAAAATTATGTTTGAGGATCTAGTAAGTAATGAGTTAACACTAAATAAACAATAATTTTTTAAAGTTAGCTTTTTCATTTCTGTGACCAAATCACTTGACAAAAATAATTTAGAGGAGGAAAAGTTTATTCGGGGCTTATAATTTTAGAGGTCTCAGTCTATAAATGG
The DNA here is from genome assembly GCF_052094955.1 of Ictidomys tridecemlineatus. Taxonomy (NCBI): domain Eukaryota; kingdom Metazoa; phylum Chordata; class Mammalia; order Rodentia; family Sciuridae; genus Ictidomys; species Ictidomys tridecemlineatus. Next base: position 74,060,706 of record NC_135493.1, on the reverse strand, counting down.
GAGACTCCATTGCTCTGGGCCCAAGGTGAGGCAGGAAGAAGATTGTGGGGGAAGGATGCAGCAGAGGGAAGCTTCTCCCTTTATGGCAGCAAGGAAGCAGAGAGCAGGGGGTGGAAAGGGGCCACAGCAAAGATGCACCCTTCCAGAGCCTAGTGACCAACCTCGTCCAGTCAGCCCCACCTGCCTACAATTACCACCCAGTCAATCCATTCAAACTAGGATGGACCGATCAGGTTATAGCTCTCATAATCCCATTATTTTGCCTCTGAATATTCCTGCATTAATAGAAGCTTTTGGGGGACACCTCATATCCAAACAATAGCAAAAATAAAACATTAATAAATCCCAGAGAGTACAACACTATGTTTGTTTAGGTCAATTCAAAGATCAGGCTGTGGATATTGGTAGAAGAGAGTAAGACAGATGTTCAAAGTAATGATCAGCAAACACCTAACCAAGATGTTTATAATACCAAAAGGTCAAAGAATATATTGGTGAGAGGACAAGAATAGAGCAACAACAACAAAGAAAACATCTTTATTCTAAAGTAGTATTTTGTTTCAGCCTCAGGTGTCTTTGGCTTGAAGGCTTATTGGCAATCAGTATAAACACCTGGATCTTGAATGTGAGGATGGGACCAAAGTTCTTAGATTAAGCAATAACCTGTACAGGGATATTGCTTAATGATGAACTAGAATGGCTCAGAACAAGAGGATAGTATTTTTCAAAAATGTCATGGTCATTGTGAGATGTTTCTGTGAAATCAGGGAAGGTGGTCTTTGGAAGCACAGGTTTAGTGAAGAGATAAGGGTGCAAAACAGATTGAGTAGCAAGAAAATAGAGGTATTGGATAGATATTCAGCTAATTAAGTTTGGCAATGAATGATAAGGAGAAATAGGATGCAAGCTTGAAATATAATGGGGTTAATTGATTTTTTTTGAATGTGGGAATGGGGAGAAATGAGTATAATTGAAGACAGAGGGGAACAAGTAAATTGAGAGGGTAGTACTGAACATACCTTTTGAGAGAGGAAATAATTGAGAGTTCAGGGTCTGGAGAACACTGAAGAATTAATACACTTTGATGAAAAGAAAGGAAATATTGTGCTGGAGTTGTAGCTTAGTGATAGAGTGCTTACCTAGCATGTGTTGAGGCACTGGGCTTGATTCTCAGCACTGTATATGAATAAATAAATAAAATAAAGGCCCATAGACAATTAAAAAAAATTTTTTTAAAAGAAAGGAAATATTTTCAAAACTGGAAATTCAAGTCAGTGTAAGTGTATGATTAGACATAATTTTATCAAATGTGTTTTTAGAACAAAATAATGTCATTAAGAGATCCATAGCAGCTAGGTGTCATGGCACATTGCCTGTAATCCCAGAGGTTCTGGAGGCTGAGACAAGAGGATCATGAGTTCAGAGCCAGCCTTAGCAAAAGCGAGGCACTAAGCAACTCAGTGAGACCCTGTCTCTAGATAAAATACAAAATAAGGCTGGGGGGCTGGGATTGGTGGCTCAGTGGCAGAACGCTTGCCTTGCACATGTGAGGCACTGTGTTTGATCCTCAGCACCACATAAAAACAAATAAACAAAATAAAGATATTGTGTCCATGTATAGCTAAAAAATATTTTTTAAAAAAGAAAATAGGGCTGGGGATGTGGCTCAGTGGTCAGGTGCCTCTAAGTTTAATCCCTGATACGAGAGAGAGAGAGAGAGAGAGAGAGAGAGAGAGAGAGAGAGAGAGAGAGAGAGAGAGAGAGAGAGAGAGAAATATGAATAGTTTTTGCATCTCACGATGGGGAGTTGAAATCTGACTATTCCAATTTCCCTATAATTTCAGATGGGCAGATTGTCTCTTTTATGATGGAATATTTATTAGAAATTGTATTAGCATAGAAAGAATGGCTGCCGAGATCTCACATAAAGTGATTAGTTCAATTATAGGTAAAGTCATTTTTTAAAACTTAGAGATGACTTATGATGAAACAAACTACAGAAATAAAGAGGTTACACCTGTAATCCCAGCTACCTGGGAGGCTGAGGTAGAAGAATTGCAAGTTTGAGGCCAGCCTGGTCAGCTTAGTGAGATCCTGTTTCATTATAAAAAATAAAAAGGGTTGAGAATGTAGCTCAGTGGTAGAGTGTCCTTGGGTTCAATCCCCTGCACTGAAAAAAAAAAGTTAAAATTATTCACACTTGCTTATTTGCCTATTTTCTTGGAAAATGATCTGTATAATGAAGCCATCTCTATTTTCTAAATTATACTTCAAGAACTTTAGTGTCATCTAAGAAAATACATTCTTAGAAAGTTTCTCATTTTAGGAGAAAAATCTAAAACTATCCTTCCTGATGTCAAGAGATTTTTGTCAGATGTTGAATAACTCTAGATTCCACTTAAAATTATTCTTTTGTCAGCATGGTACATACAAGAGCATCTTATGGAATCAATATCTTCAGTGAGTTAATATGTATAGAAATTAAAATTTGAGAATTAAATATCTCTCTGGAGCATTAAGCAAATGATTCATTTGGTAAGTGTCAGGTCATTTCATTTTGAAAATTGATTATTTAAAAAGGCCTTTAAACTTCTTATTTTGGGGTTGGGGGTATAGCTCAGTGGTAGAGCATTTAGCATGCATGGTGCCCTGGGTTTAATCCCTGGCACCACAAAAATAAACAAAACAACAAAAACAAACAAAGAAATATATATTTTGGTGGTACTGGGGTTTGAAACTGGAAGTGTTCTACTTGTGAGCTACATTCTTACCACATTTTTTTGAAAATGTGTCTTAAGGCAGGGTCTCCTTAAATTGCTGAGGCTGGCATTGACCTTGCAGACCTCCAGCCTCCCAAATCACTGGAATTAAGGCATATGTCACCATGCCCAGGTTCAGACTTGTTTTTCTTTAAACAAAAAAAATTGGCTTCACTTCAATCATCTTTCCTCTTTATAGATGTACATAAAAGGAGAATGAATGTTTTGTTTTTAATGGGTATCTAATTACTGTTTTGCAGTATGTCATGTTGCTTGCAAGTTGGTGTGTATGTGTGAAGTCTCAGTTGCTTCAGAACAAGCTCTTCGAAGACAGATTTTGGTAAGTCCTAGTTGATTGAGGAGAAAGTGTAGATGAAATGAGATAATTGTTACTTTGATTAAAATGGTTGAAGTTAGTATAAAACTGGAGGGGGTTGAAACCTTTAGTGTTAACGATGTTCTTTTTATCATCAGTGTATTACAGTTGAAGATCTGGGCAGTTCTATATTTATTATTACTGTGATTCAGTAAACTAACTATATATTGATTGTGTAAATCTGGATTTATGAATTCCTTTTTGCTTTTATCACCTCTTTTTCTTTTCTTTCTTTTTGGTGGCATTGGGAGGGTACTAGGAATTGGATTGAACCCAGGGTGCTCTACCACTGAGTTATATTCCTGGCCCTTTTTATTTTTATTATGAGACAGGATTCCACTAAATTATTGAGGCTCTCCTTGAATTTGTGATCCTCTAGCCTCAGCCTTCCCAATAGTTGAGAATATAGACAAATACCACTGTGCCTGGCCTATCACCTCTAACTTGATAGCATGTCAGTTTCTCTATCCAAGGGAATGGTATTATTTAGGCTTAGAAGAGTTTCTCTAATGAAAAATTTGAACTATTAAGTAAGTAGAGATTATATGATTTTGTTTTTCCACTTTTTTTTTTTGAGACAGAGTCTCATTATGTTGGCCAGTCTGGCCTGAAACCCCTGAACTCAAGTGATTCTCCTATCTCAGCGTCCAAGGAGCTGGGACTACAGGTGTGCTTCATTGCACCCAGCTAGAGTGCAGTATTAGAAGTCTGGAGTCCTACATTTGAATTCCAGTTCTGTGACTTCTAGCTATGTGCCATTGGAAGATTATTTAGTTTTCTCACTTGTAATGTGAAAATACTAGTATCTACCTTAGAGTATTATAGGGTTAAAATTATGGGGTTTTTTTGAGAAGTGCTGGATAAACTAAAATGGGCAGGTAAATATACAATAGATAGATTGTATATTTGCCCATGTGGATATAATTACAATTACCTGAAAAATCCACATAGTATGTCATATAATAAAGTTGGGTTGAATATGGAGTTTATCTTGTGTGTTTTCATTGTTTTTGCCAAAATGTAGCCACTGTAATGTCCCTGAACAGTTATATTTTGCCCAACTTTTGTAAATATTTTTTTTTCAGTGGGAAGGTCAGTCTGAAACAAACTATTCAATTATGGCTGAAACTCGAAGTCCTCCTCTAGCATTTCGATTACTTAAAAAAATTAAGGACTGGTGTGTAGCTCAGTGAGAGTGCTTGTCTAACATTCTGAAGATCTTGGGTTGGATCTTTAGCATCACAAAAATAAATATATTTCCCCAAATAATATATATATATATTTATGTGAAATTAAAATTTTCAGAAAAATAATGACAGTAATAAAAAATAGCAGTTTTCTGCTCAGTTCCTCTCTGTCTACTGTCTTGTCCCCTGGAGGCAATCATGTTTTTTCAGTGGAAAAATATTTTTCCCAGTGTTTTAAATCATTATACATGCATGCATTTTTTGGTGGTCCTGGGGATGTAGCCCAGGGCCTTCCACATGCTTGGCAAGTACTCTACCACTGAACTACACCCTCAGCTATGAAGCAGTATTTTATTATGGAAAAGCTCAATTGTACATAAAACTCAGTTAAGATAATTACAGTGATTCCCTCATTTACCAATCACTCAATTAGAATAATCCTCTATTCATGGTCATTCATTTCTTCTATATCCTCCAACAATAACTTTCTGGCCCAATGGATTATTTTAAAGCAAGTCTAAAATGTATAATTTTGTATCTGAGTCTAAAAGACAAGATATATTTTTATTCAACAGATCCAATATCTATTATACCTTATAAAACTTAACAAAGATTTCCTGAAATCATTAAACATCCAGATCCACAACCCCTTGCCCTCAGCAGGTTAGAGAACCAACTTATTATTCTGAAAACTATTAAATAAAGAGCAGTAAACAAGCATTTAGTTTGTCTTTTGGTACAAACCATGTTTTGGGGTAACTAAGTAGTTAATGAGGGAGTTTCTATTTCAGTAATTAAACGAAGAAGGAATGTAGAATTAGAATATCTGAACCCTTGAGTTGGTTTCATAGAATCAGGACCAAAGAAGATTCTCATCTTGTATTTTATTAATCTGTCTCTTTTATTTTTTATTTTATTTTTTTAGATAGACACAATATCTTTATTTTATTTATTTACTTATTTATTATTTAAATTTTTTTGTTTATTCATTTTTATGTGGTGCTGAGGATTGAACCCAGTGCCTCACACGTGTGAGGCAGGTACTCTGCCACTGAGCCACAACCCCAGCCTTATTTTATTTATTTTTATGTGGTGCTGAGGATCAAATCCAGTGCCTCACATGCTTGAAGCAAGCACTCAACCTCTGAGCTATAACCCCAGCCCCTAATGTGTCTTTTTTAAACTTCATATTTTCTCTCTTTTTAAAATAAAAAATCTATTGTAGAAGAAATTTATTTGTTGAAGAAGCCAGGGTGTTTGTCCTGTAGAATTTATTAAATTCTAGATTCTGATGATTGCATTCTCATGATATCATTTGAAATATAGTCCTCTGTCCTCAGTTTCCTGTGAACTGGTAGTTAGATCAAGAAACTTATTTTGATTCAGGTTTGCATTTTGTCAGAATAATTTATATGTGGTATGATGTACTAATACCTACCTATCACTTTTTTTGTTCTGTTAGTGCCCTTTGATGATTATTGTTCTATATTTGATATTTCTGTAGGGGTTTGGATATTCTAATTCTAATTCTGTGTTCCTTCTTTGTTCATTAATTGAAAGTTAATTATATTGGGGTGAAGTGTAGTTTATAAAGAAAAACAAACTAAGGGCTTGGTTCTTGCTCTTTAGTCATTTTCAGAAATAATGAGTAGGTTCTCTAACATCTTAAACAGTAGCCAGATATTTTTAAAAAATTTTGTGCTGGGAATTAAACCCAGGACTTTGGGGATACTAAACATGCACTTTACCACTGAGCTACACTTCTAGCCCCAAGTAAGTTTTTTAAAGAAATATATCATTATGGTCTGCATGAGGCCCTAAGTTCAATACCCAGCACTCCCACCCCCTATATAATAAAATCTATATGAATATATATAGGTAATGAATTTCATTCAGTTGTAGTTATTTTTATTGATACATATTGCTCTATCTTTGACCTACTGGTAGGAACCACTTGGTTCTCAATCCTTCTGACATGACCCCAGTAGTTCAATAGTTTTTTAAAAAATTTCTAATATGACAGTATTCCAGCCTCATCTGATATAATTCCTGTCGTGGACCTGGAATCAGTCATTCCTCCAAACAGCTTTCTTTACTTTTAATAGAGATTCTTAATTGGGCATGGTAGTACATTCCTATGATTCCAGAAACTCAATAAGCTAAGACAGGAGAATCACAAGCTTGAGGCTGGCCTCAAGATAGAAACTAGAAAGGGCCAAGGATGTAGCTCAGTGGTACAGTGCTCATGTGTTCAATACTTAGTAATGCAAAAAAATCTATATATCTATATATGTCCACATATCTCTATCTATCTATATCCATATATATATATATATATATATATATATATATATATATATATATATATATATTTTCAGTACTGGATATTGAACCCAGGGTGCTCTACCACTGAGCTACATCCCCAGCCCTTTTTATTTTTTCTTAATTTTGAGACAGATTATCACTAAATTGGCCAGGCTGGCCTTGAACTTTCAGTCTCTCTGCCACAGCTTCCCAAGTAGCCGGGATTACAAGCATGTACCACTGCACCTGGCCATATTTTTGAAAAAAAAGAAAATACATGAGTTCTTACTTAAATTTTTAAATGGTATTTAATATTATAGTATTTCACTTAGCCTTCTTGATTTTTTGTTGTATATCTTTTTTTTTTTTTAGTTGTAGAGGGACACAATACCTTTATTTTATTTGTTTTATTTTTATTTGGTGCCTGGGATCAAACCCAGTGCCTCAAGCATGCTAGGCAAGCTCTCTACCACTGAGCCACAACCCCAGCCCCTTGTTGTATATCTTTTACTGTCTTATAACCTTAATATACTAAATAATTTATTTCATCCTAAAATATGTATTTATAATAGTTTCAGAATATAGTAATATCAACATTATCAGATAATATGATTTCTGAAAACAATTTCTTTTTCATGATGGGGATTGAGCCCAGGACCTCATACTGGTTAAGCAAATACTTTACAACTGATCTACACACTTAGACCTAGATTTTTCATATTTCTTTTATTCTCAGAATATATTCCATTAGTCAAACTTTGATTTTTTAAAAATAAATGTTGGCATTTATTTACTTATTTAATTTATATGTGGTGCTGAGAATCGAACCCAGTGCCTCATACATGCCAGGCAAATGCACTATTGCTGAGCCACAGTCCCAGCCCAAAATGTGATTTTATTTTATTTTTAAAAAATATTTGGTATTTAAAAAATATCTTTATTGTTTGTTTATTTATTTTTATGTGGTGCTGAGGATCAAACCTAGGCCTCACATGTGTGAGGCAAGTGCTCTGCCACTGAACCACAACCTCAGCATATGGTTTTAATATTCTTAAAATATTGCTTTTAAATTACTTGACCAGGAGGCTGAGGCAGAAGCCTTTCCACCTGAGATCAGGAGTTTGAGGCTGTTCAGGGCAACATATTAAGATCCCCAGCTCAAAAAACAAAAAAGAAGTTACTTGAAGTAATTCTTGCTTTATGATTGTGCCTTCAACTTGATAGATAATTAGGTCAATTTCTTTTGATTTACTTTTGATTTTTACTGATTTTTTCCAGTTTGAATAAATTTTGTTTTATAATTTTGAAAGATTAATATGCTTCCAAAGACAAATCTACTTAATAAAGTATATTTAAATAAGTCTAGCTTATTTCTGCCTGGCATACATGAGGCTCTGGGTTCAATCCCCAGCACTGCAAAGAAAAAATAATATTAATAATATATACCTGTTTGATTATATTTTAAAATTATAAACAATAAAATGTGTTTACTCTTTTTTTCTTGTAGATAATCATTTTATTTTATTGCTTATGATTTTTAAATATAATCAGCAGGTATATATTATTAATATTATTTTTTCTTTGCAGTGTTGGGGATTGAACCCAGAGCCTCATGTATGCCAGGCAGAAAGCTCTAGCAGTGACCCAGAGCTCCAGTCCCAGTGCATAACTTGTATCTTCCCCACCTCCAGTTTCTTAGATAAATTGTAGCATTCATGTGTATTCTTGTCCATTTCTCCCCCCACTTGACAATTGAATGTTACTTCTTAGGATCACCCTGCAGCAGTATGTAGATATTTCTGATTTTCTTTTGCAGTATTAGGGATTGAACCCATGGGTCCTCTACCACAGAGCTATATCCACAGTCCTTTAATTTTTTTTTAATTTAAATTTTGAAACAGGGTATCAGTAAGTTGGAGAGGCTGGCCTTGAACTTGACATCCTCCTGCCTCAAACTCCTGAGTCTCTGGGATTTATGGTAGAAGGGATGACTGTTATATATGCTCTGTCCTCCATCTTGATCCAGCCCTTCTTTGCTTCCACAGCATTTTTGTATATTACTTATCAACTATTTACTTAAATATCTATCAATTAGCTTTTCCAGGGTGCCTGGCATGTAAAGGATACTTAGTATTAATGTTGGATTAGTCAAAATTGTATTAGGGATAAAATTAAAAACTAGAACCCAGGGGTGTTGAACCATAGTCTAATGCTTATTATATAATTATATCAATTATGCATGTATCAAGTTTTCAAAACTTTCTTTTCCTGTATAAATTATCCCAATATTTTAGTAGATATGTTATCAGGACTATTAATTTTTTGGTATTATTGCTTTTCTTAAGTTTATTTCTTTTAAATTGTGGCATTCAAAGCAGAACACACAACTCTAATAAGTACTGATTTTTTTCCTTTCGTGGGTTATGTGACTGTATATTGACAGGATTAATTATTTTCCCCAGTACTCTCCAGCCAGATTGAGGGAGGTGTGAAGTTTTAAAAACTATTTTCTAACTTCTCTCTTCTAGATGAATATGAGAACAGGAAAAGGGTGGGTGGATGTTGGAAATGCTTTGATCGCTGATGAATTTTTTCAAGCTGCCATGGCTGTAAGTTACCATTGATTTTTTGCTGCGGCAATTATTAGTAACATCTCTTGTTAGTTTCATCATTACATTGTGGTATTGTTTTATTTTCCAGGGTCTGGAGCAATTATATGTCAAATTAGTGCAGAGGAGCTACTCTGAGGACCACTTAATCATGCAGAAGACTGCTGTGGAGAATGACCTCTTCAAAGTGCTTTCTTACCAAGCAGAATCAGTAGGTGTCATAGGCACCAGGGCTTTATGGTGGGGTATTTTGTATATGTAAATGCAAAAGTGATGAGATGTAATATGTTAAAAGAAAGTCAGGTGTCACTGGCCATTTATAGGATGTTATATTTGACCTTTTTCTCTCTGTCTTATATCTGACGGTGATATTACTCATCGTGATTGAAATATGTGCGGGGGTGGATGAAGGTGAAAAGACTGATACGTAGCTAAACATCATTTTCAACCACTGCAAGTCACACCTGCCATTTATTTGTGGCAGCATCCTTGACCTGAAACACCTGTTTCTGTTTGTGACTCTCTTACATTCATAGTCTGCCTGAAAAGAGCCTTCTTATTTGTAGTTGTTCTGGGTTGTTTGTTGATGTTTTTAAAAATCTGCTGCTATCACACGATCTTCAAAGTTGCATTTTACCTCTGTTTGCCTTCTGGGTCTCCTCCTTTTGTCATCATGGAGTTAGTTGTGCATTTTCAGTTGTCAAAATGTAAGCCATGAGGTGTTTGCTTTCTGTATATAAATCTGGACCTAAAAAAGGCTTTAGAAATCATCTAGTCTTGTAGCATTTTTTTCAGTGTATGAAAATGCTTGATATGTAAATCTTATCATCTTTGGCTACCTGAAACTTTGAGTAGTTATGATTAATATTGAGAACTATATAATTCTTAACTTTAGAAGATGACATCATTAAAAGTAGGAGTGGAAGCTTTTTTTATTTGTTCTTTTTAGTTATATATGAGAGTAGAATGTATTTTGCCATATTCATACAAACATGAAGAATTTCTTATTCTAATTAGGATCCCAGTCTTATGGATGTACATGATGTGGAGATTCAACTGTGGTGTATTCATATATGTATGTAGGGAAGTGTTATTGGATTCATTCTACTGTCTTTCCTATTTTATTTTATTTTTTAGTTGTAGTTGGACACAATACCTTTATTTTATTTATTTATTTTTATGTGATGCTGAGGATCGAACTCAGGACCTTGCATGTGCTAGATGAACCCCCTACCACTGAGCCACAAACCCAGCACTGTTTTTCATATTCTTATTTCCCCTCCCTTCCCTTCATTCCTCTTTGTCTAAATGGCTGAACTTCTATTCTTCCCCCTCCCCCTCTTGTGGTGTGTTAGCATCCACATATCAGGGAGAACATTAGACCTTCAGTTTTTTGGAATTAGCTTATTTCACCTAGCATGATAGTCTCCAGCTCCATCCATTTACCAGCAAATGTCATAGTCATTTCTTTTTATGGCTGAGTAATATTCCATCGTGTATATACACACCACATTTTCTTTTTCCATTTATCTGTTGAAGGACACCTAGGTTGGTTCCATAGCTTAGCTATTGTGAATTGGAATGTTATAAACATTGATGTGGCTGTGTCACTGTAGTATTCTGATTTTAACTCCCTTAGATATATACCTAGGAGTGATACAACCAGGTCAAATGGTGACTCCATTCCTAATTTTTTGAGGAATCTCCATACTGCTTTTCAGAGTAGTTGCACCAATTTTTAGTCCTACCAGCAATGTATGAGTGAACCTTTTGCCCCACATCCTTGCCAATATTTGTTATTGCTTGTATTCTTTTTTTAATATTTTTTTTTAGTTGTAGATGGACATAATACCTTTATTTTATTTTTATGTGATGTTGAGGATCAAACCCAGTGCCTTTCACATGGCGAGGTGAGCACTCTACCACTGAGCTACAACCCCAGCCCTGTTATTGCTTGTATTCTTTTTTTTTTTTTTTTGTATTCCTGCGAATTCTGACTGGAGTGAAATGAAATATCAGTGTAGTTTTAATTTGCATTTCTCTAATGGCTAAAGATGTTGAACATTTTTTCATATATTTGCTAACAATTCATATTTCTTCTGTGATGTGCCTGTTCAATTTCTTTGCCCATTTATTGATTGGGTTATTTGTTTTTGTGGTGTGTGTGTATACACACACACACACACACACACACACACACACACATAATCTATCCTAAGGTTTAATGTTCTATCTGAGCTGCAGGTGGCAAAGATTTTCACATTCTTGATTGTTTCCTTTGCTTTGAAGAAGCTTTTTAGTTTGATACCATCCCATTTATTGATTCTTGATTTTATTTCTTGTGATTTAGGAGTCTTATTGAGGAAGTCATTTCCTAAGCCAACATGTTAGAGTAGTGAGCCTACATTTGCTCCTAGTAGGTGCAAGGTTTCTGGTCTAATGCTGAGGTCTTTGCTCCACTTTTAGTTGAGTTTTGTGCAGGGCGAGATAGGGATTCAGTTTCATTCTGCAATATATGGATTTTTAGTTTTCCTGGCACCATTTGTTGAAGAGCTATCTTTTCTCCAATGCATGTTTATGCCACCTTTTTTTAGTATGAGATAACTGTATTTATGTGGGTTTGTCTCTGTGTCTTTTACTCTCTTCATTGGTGTCCATGTCTGTTTTGGTGCCAATACCATGCCATTTTTGTTACTATAGCTCTGTAGTAGAGTTTATGCCTCCTGCTCCACTTTTCTTGCTGAGGATTTCTTTAATTATCCTGGGCCTTTTGTTTTTCCAAATGAATTTCATGACTACTTTTTCTATTTCTATGAAGAATGCCATTAGAATTTTAAAAGGAACTGCATTAAATCTGTATAGTGCTTTTGACCACATTAATTCTGCCTGTCCAATAAAATGGGGGAATCTTTCCATCTTCTAAGGTCTTCTTCAATATCTTTCTTTAATGTTCTGTAGTTTTCATTGCAGAGGTCTTTCACCTCTTTTTTTTTTTTTTAGGATAATTCCCAAGTATTTTTTTTTATGAAGCTATTGTTAATGGGATAGTCCTCCTAATTTTCAGCTGACTCATCATTGGTATACAGGAATGCAATTGATTTATGGGTGTTAATTATATCCTGCTACTTTGCTGAATTCATTTATGAGTTCTAGAAGTTTTCTGGTTGAATTCTGGATTTTCTAAATGTAGGTTCATGTCATGGGCAAATGGGGAGAGTTTGAGTTTTTCTTTTCCTATTCATATCCCCTTAATTTCTTTCTTTTGCCTAATTGCTCTGCCTAGAGTTTCAAGGACTATGTTGAATAGAAATGATAAAAGAGGGCATTCCTGTATTATTCCAGTTTTTAGAAGGAATGTTTTCAGTTTTTCTCCGTTTAGAATGATGTTGGCCTTGGGTTTAACATATATAGCTTTTTTAGTTTTGAGAACTGTTCCTATTATCCCTAGTTTTTCTAGTGTTTTGAACACGAATGAATGCTAAACTTTGTCAAATGCTTTTTCTGCATCTATTGAGATAATCATGTAATTCTTGTCTTTAAGTCTGTTGATGTGGTGGATTATATTTATTGATTTCCATATATTGAACTAATCTTGCATCCCTGGAATGAAACCTGCTTGGTCATAGTGCACTATCTTTTTAATGTGTTTTTATATGTAATTCGGAGGTTAATTATTTTTGTTATAAGTTGATTTCCACCTGTATGACATTTTTATTATTAGAACTGTAGATTTTATTGATGACTGTTTGGCAGAAGACATCTCTAAAAACCTTTGTTAACAGTGTTGTTTGCTAATGAGTTTTCTCTGTCATAGCAAACCTTCTGAGATATTTCTTTTTTACATATTTTTAGTTGTTGATGGACCATTATTTTATTCATTTATTTTTATGTGGTGCTGAGAATTCAACCCAGTGTCTCACACATGCTAGGCAAGTGCTTTACCATTGAGCCACAACCCCAGCCCCTGAGATATTTCTTTTCTTTTCTTTTCTTTTTTGAGAGAGAGAGAATTTTTTTTTGATATTTATTTTTTAGTTTTCGGCGGACACAACATCTTTGTTTGTATGTGGTGCTGAGGATCGAACCTGGGCCACACGCATGCCAGGCGAGCGCGCTGCTGCTTGAGCCACATCCCTAGCCCCCTTGAGATATTTCTTAAAGATAATGTAGGATTTATTGTTCTCTAGGCACTTGCCATTGAACCAATTAGTTAATTACTTATCATTTGTTCTATTACTCAACAGAAAAGGAGTATTTGCTTTGAACAGAGTATTGTGCTAGGCTTTGTGGGGGAATGCAAATAAGCATATATCCTGCTCTCAAGGAGATTATAATTTAGTTGGTGAGATAAAAGGTATGTATACAAGATAGAATTAAGTGAACTATTGTAGAATGAATCTGACATAACTTTCCTATGTTCATATGTGGATACACCACCAATGAAACTCCACATTATGTACAACCACAAGAATGGGATCTAATTAGAATAAGTTATACTCTGTGTATGTATAACATGTCAAAGTGCACTGTACTGTCATGTATCTCTAAAAATAACAAAAAACTGTAAAAAGATAGGATTAAGTACCATGAGAGTAGTGCATATTAATGATCTGCATGCAGTGTGCAGTTCTGAATATGAGTAGAAGTATAAAGTGCTGTCACTTTCCTCCAGAAAATTAAAGGTGGGCAAGGTGGTATGCACTTGTAGTCCCAGCTACTTAGAAGGAAGCTGAAGCAGGAGAATCGCTTATGTCCAGGAGTTTGAAGCAAGATAATATGACCCCTTCTCAAAAACAAATATGTGTTTGGGTATATATATAATTTGGAAGTTAGGCTATGAACACATTTTTAAATGGAAAAAGGAAAATATTAAGTGACAAATGAATGTCATAGATTAGGTGAGAAACTTGCTGTTTAATGTGGTCACATGACCTTCATAATAATTGCTGAAATTCACTTTTTCTCTCTCCTTATATCTACCTTCAAAATATTCATTTCTGTTTACCTTTGTGCCACAGATTATCCATTTATATTCTTTTATTATTATTTGTTTTTGGTACTGGGGTTTGAGCCCAGGACCTCATGCATGCTAAACATTGGCTTTATCACTAAGCTGCATTCTCAGCCCTGTATAATCTTTTAGTATTTTAGAAAAAAAAACATATATCTTCATATTTCTCCTAATTTGCCATTTCCTTGTCTATTGGCAGTACCTTTTTCTGCTGTCTGCATCATGTGCACACACAAGGGTCATCTGCTTTGGTTCTGCTTCTTACCCTATATATAATAAGACTATCTGTAGAACCTAGCAAGGTCACATTGAGGTAAAAGCCATGAGCTTACACATAAAGATTATGATGTAGGCTATTTTATAGATGCAAGCCAAGTGGAAGCTCAGCTTTTTCTATTATACCAAGTACTATGGTCCATTATCTATCATCTTTCATACTAATTAAAAAAGTAGTAACTTAATGGGGTTAGGGTTATAGCTCAGTTGGCAGAGTGCTTGCTCTTTTTCAATCCCTAGCACCACAAAAAAGTAGTGACTTAAGAAATTAATTTTGCACTGTCAACTTTTAGCATGGTACCTAACAATCATAGATATTATATAGATGTATATGCTACAGATGATCTCTCCTATTTCTATTGTCTCTCTGATCTTTTTGCTGCCCTACCAGAAGAGTGATAAGTAGTGTGTGTAAGATGTGAAAAACTGAGAAACACTGGTATAGGCAAGGGCTACAAGAGTGTAGAAAAGGGGGAAGATTATTGGTGACTGGGTTGGTAGGGAAGACACAAATAATTTAGGGCATGATTTGAACTTTGAAGAAACAGATTTAGAAAAGTGGGGACGAAAATACAGGCTATTCCAAGTAGAGCAAAGGCTTGTGCATGAGCATAGAGTCACATAGGCAGAATTGTGCATCTCATTTTTAAGGAATGCTGTGTGACCAGTTCATCTGGAATGAAATATTTGCAAGGGTATAGTAAAAACTAAGTTTGGACCCAGATTGAGAAAACTCAGATATACCTTTTTGAAAAAATACTTTTGATATTTTCATAAAATTATAGTGGAAGGTGGCTGGAGAGAGGTAAGTGTAGTCATGTGAAAAAAAAAAAAAAAAGAAATGTAAAACCAAAAAATAAAAAAAGAGTAGTCACGCTTGGCAGTCACGCTTGGAATGAATTAAAACATGAACAGAAGGTATGGAGGCATAGTGTAAGCATGGACTAATGAAAGTGTGGACTACAAAATTAACAACAGTGGGCTGGAGTTGTAGCTCAGTAGTAGTATGCTTGCCTAGCATGTGTGAGGTACTGGGTTCGATTCTCAGCACTGCACATAGATAAATAAAGTAAAGGCCCATCAACAACTAAAAAGATATTTTTAAAAAGTAAAAAGTAATAAGCATTGGGTAAGATAGGGCAGATACAGGAGACATTAAAATGGAAGCAAGCATTTATGCTCAGTGAGGACTTGAACCACTTAAGTTTTAGACAAAGGAAAGGATGCATGATAAGAAAGCCTATTCATTCCACATTTACTTGTTGCCAGGAGGTGTGTTTGGGGATATGTAGTCAAAATTAGAATAAGCAGAAAGGACGGAGATCAAACAAGAAATGAAAGATTAGTACAGTGAGTCATGTATGAGAAGGAAACTTAGATGGTTAGTAGTAGCCAATGCTTCAGAGAAATAAAGGAAGTGAGGTTGCATTGGAGGTGTTTAGACATGGCCTTCAGGAAGGTGACAGTGATTACAGAAAAAAGTTTTCAGTAGCAAGGTAAAATTAGAAGACAGAGTGTAGAGATTTAAGGACTGAATGGAGTGAGGCAATGGAAGTTGGGTTAGCATTCTGAGAGGTCAAAACTATTTTCATAATTCTAAAATGTTATTTTTCTTTTTTTGCTTTATTAGTTTTTGTGTTAACGGCACAAAAGCAACAATGTTAAAATGACTGATGCTTAGATGTAAATCAAGACAATAGCTTGTACTTCTCTAGTAGATATTTTATCAGTCAGTTTTACTTTAAAATATCCTTAATGAGGCAGTAAAGATGATTACTTTTATTAAATTTTTAACTTGGAGGACATATTGTTTTATTTATTTATTTATTTGTTTGTTTTTTCATACTGGGGATTGAATCCAGGGGCACTTAATCACTGAGCCACAACTCCAGACTTTTTTTTATTTTTGTTTTTTTTGTGACAGAGTCTCACTAAGACAGGGCCTCACTAAGTTTCTGAGGCTGCCCTTGAACTTGCAGTTCTCCTGCCTCAACCTCCTGAGTTGCTGGGATTAAAAGTGTGTGCTGTGATGCCCAGCAGATACATTTTAATATTCTGTGATGAAAAAGGAAGTACACATAGAGCACTTCTGTGATGGCTGTATTGAGGAAATGTCCTTCCTTAGGTGATTGTTTAACTTGTGAGCTGAATTAGAAACTTACTTGAAAGCATAACTGATGCAGTCTTTGTTCATGTATACTTAGGTATTTAGCAGATATTTTCATAAAAATGAATGGAGTATATGACTTCAGGGAAATCAGTGGAGAGCATTTTTGCCAGTGATAACTTTTTTTTTCATGGACCAGCGATGTTTGCAGTTATAAAGTTTTAGCTTTTAGTTAAAAATTAGAATGTTGGGAAACTTATACTTCTACCAAGAGCATGTTAGCTTCCAAATACTTAGACTTTGAATGTTCCAGAGGCCTCTGGCTAGAGGTCAGTCTCACCCAGGAGGGAGGCTATAGCTGCAGGAAACATTACCATGACTAATGGACCAACTGGGCCCAAGAGTTGTTTATGGCCTCAGGTTCCTCACTTCCTGTAAGGAGTTCAGCCTGTGGCATCTTTGCCCTAGGCTGTTATCTGTGGGGTCATGGAGTTCAGAAGCTCAGGGGCCTTAGCCCACAGGTGAAGAGGAGCTATAGGGAACAGGTATAGGAGCCCTGAGGTCTTTCCTACCTCAGACAAGATGGATAGGAAGGAGAACCTGGTGTACAAGATAGGGATGTGATTGACTAGAGGAGTTTGTTCTTCCCAGCCAAGAAAATGTCCCACCTCTGTCTAGTTTGGGCAGCTGGGCTGCCAAGGTCAGGATGGCCTCACCTGGACATCTTTAAGCTTCCCTCTCCCTTTTGTTTTACTCTTGGCCTCTCACATCCTGGAGGATCCAGCCCAGAAGGTCACCTCGTACTCTGCTGAATATATCTGAGACTACTAGTTTTTATTCCTTGTGAAGATGATATACTATTTTTATTAAGCATGACTTGTGTGCGAGCTGCTGGCTTCCTCTGCACGTGCATGTGGAGAACAGGTGCTGGAGATTGGCGGGCTAATGTTCCCTCCCCTGTCCTGGTCTGGGGGAAGTCACAGCTGGAGTTCTGGCTCCTTAGGAGATCCTGGATGTGAAGGACACCTGTCACTCCCCCACCAACTATTTGTTTAAACTCCTTGAAATAGTCTGTGTAAAAGTAATAGACTATGTTGACTTGTTGAAAAAAAAAAAAAACCAAAAAACAAAAACAAAAAATCCTCCAGTACTTAGACTTTTTCTCATGGAATTGGTGGTGATATTAACAAATGTGGTTTTTAAAACTTTATTTTGAAAGAATTATAGACTCACAGGAAGCTGCAAAAATAGTAAAGAGAAATCTGGTGTAATCTTCACCCGGTTTTTCCCCAATGGAAACATTTTGTGTGTATATTTAATGCAATATAAAACTAGGAAATAGACGTGGGTACAATACACAAACCTTATTCAAGTTTCCCCAGTTTTACATTCATTAAATTTTGTGTGTTTGTAGTTCTGTACAATTTTATGACATGTATATATTCATATTAACCACACACCCCCAATCAAGATACAGAACAATTTCATCACCACAAATATCCCCATCCCTAACCCCAGGGAACCAATAACCTATTCTCCATCTCTATAGTTTTGTCATTTTGAGAATGTTAAGAAAATGGAATTATACAATATGTATACCTTTGGATATTGGCTCTTTTCGCTCAGCATAATTTCTTTGAGATCCATCCAAGTTTTGTTTCTGTATATCAATAGTATGTCCTGTTTTATTGCCAAGTAGAATCCTACAGTATGGATATACCACAGTTTGACCATTCACCATTGAAGGAATTTGGGGTTTTCCAATTTTTAACTATTGCAAATAAAGTTGACAGAGACATTTGTGTGCAGGTTTTTGTGTGGTTGTAAGTTTTTGTTTCAGAGCTGGGGATATAGCTCAGTGGCAGAGCGTTTGCCTAGCATGTGCAAGGCCCTGGGTTAGCAAGTTAGCAAGATGCTGTCTAAAAAAAGAGAGAAAGAGAGAGAAGGAAGTAGAGAAGGAAGTGGGGGAGGGAGGGTGGGAGGGAGGAAGGAAAGACAGAAGGGAAATTTTGACTTAAGGAAGTTGTGACTGAGCAAAGAAATGGAAAAACTGCGAATCCAAAATCCACATTCTTTCATTACATCAGTATAGTTAGGGCATCATACCTGATCTAATGGCTCACAGTCTCTAAGTGGTGAAACCAGGGCTTGTGGTTTTCAGATGTTCATCAAAGGTTGCTACAGTATTGCATCATGCTTCTTCTTTTTCTTCGTTGTTGTCATGCTGGGGCCTTGCCACACTAAGTAAGTGTTCTATTACTGAGCTACACCTGCAGCCCCGCCTCTTCTTTAGGGATTCTTTTGTTTGAGTTCTCTATGCTTTGGGCTTGAAATACTGAATTTTGGCTTCAAGAAGATGAACAATTTTTCCAAAATAACTTGTATTCTTAGAGCTTTGATTTCTCTAGAATAAAATCTGAGTAACCATAAACATTTTGTGGGTTTTTTTGAGCACTGAAGTCTCAGATTGCTTAATATAAGAACAGAAAAAAAATCCTCTGATATGGCATTTGTCACTCAGCATTTCTTTTTAATAATAAGATTTTGTGTGCCTTGAATCATGACTCCATTAGCAAGTATTTGTTGGATATTTATTGTGTGGATGGGGATATTATTTTGTAATATCTATAGATAGAAGTTTGGCTTTAGAGGCTCTTTTGTTAGCAATTTGTTTTCCTTTTTAATAAGATCTAGAATTAAACCTTTAGAGGAAGGTATCTACTTAGCAACATGTCAAGGTTAATTTTCATCAGATTGATTGAGGAGAAAACTAAAAAGGAATTGGCATTTCCTTTTTTTTTTTCCTTGTGCTGGGCATGCACATGCTAAGTGGGCTCTTTATCTCTGAGCTGCACTCACAGCTCCAACATTTTAGAATCTTTATCTTTTCTTCTCTACTAAATCCATTTCTTTTTGGTTGTACTAGGGATCAATTTCAGGACCTCCAGCATGCTAGGCAATCACTCAACCACAGAGTTACACCCCAGCCCATCAATCCCTTTCTTATTCAAAGCATGAGAATATTTGACACCATATAAAGAAAAGGAAAGAAAATAGCAAATGGAGGGATTTTCCCTCCTTGGAAAGTACTTTATAAAATTATTTTCTTGTATGTGTCCATGTTTTTAAAAAATATTTTGTCAGCTAAATTCACAAATGGCTGAAACAGCCCTCTTCTACAAGTGCTTAAACAATTCATGATTGATCTTTTTGTTCATTTGAAGGTTTTCAGTCATAGATTGGTAGAGCTGAAAGGAGCCGTAGAGATAATCTAGTATGGTCTCCTTATTTTTTAAGTGAGGAAACAGAAGCTAGGAAAGTTAACAGCTAATAAATGGCAGAGTCTGATGCTTGGGAGGCTGAGGCAGAGGATCACAAATTTGAGGCCAGCCTTAGTAAGTCAGAGAGGCCCTAAGCAATTTAGTGAGACTCTGTCTCAAAAAAAAAAAAAAAAAAAAGAGAGATCTAGTGATGTAGCTAAGTGTTAAAGTATCCCTGGGTTCAATCCTCACTACCAAAATAATTGAATAAATTGAATGAATGACAACAGAGAGAAAGGAAGAAAGAAAGCAGAATGACTTTTTGGCTTCAAGGTGGCATTACCATAAACTCACTTTGATAGTAGATATTCCCAGCAGTTCAGACTTTAAGGTTATTGTGAGCTTGTTTTAGGACAAAAGACTGCTGTTTAATTCCTCTAATGTGGAGATAAATAAAAGAGCTATTTAATAGCATCATTTTGTTAGACATGGCATTATATCATAATATGATAACATAAGGTAGTACACAAGTTTTTGCATTTACAGAAAAAGTGACTGCCATTCATTCATTATCTACATTGTTACTAAAGGTTCTTATCACTTATTCCTCTATATTTTGAGCTGGCTTTTATATTTAGTTAGACCAACTAGCATTGTGGAAAAGATTAGAAAACACAGTAAGACTTTATAATAGTAGTAAAAATATGATAAAACTGACTTAGAGACAAACTCCTTGTCATTTCATTTTAACCAATTACTGACATTCTCTTTCTCAGGCAGTTGCTCAAGGGGATTTTCAAAGAGCATCTACATGTGCATTGCGTTGTAAAGATATGTTGATGAGGCTTCCCAAAATGGTGAGTGAAATTTCTGCATTTATTTTCCAAGAGTTTGAAAATGTGCTCTTTCAATTTCCAGGAAGAATCATTACTACTGCATGAAACCTTTTGGAGATTCTATTTTGAGATCAGTTCCACTGACTTAGCTGATATTTGAAATATTTTGCTTCCTTTGTCTTTATCAGAAAGGGCATTTGAAAAAGTGATATGGGTTATTTCTTAAGATTTCTTTGCTTTTCCTTTTATTGCCAAATCATCTTGAAACTATTTCTTCCATATTTCATGCTACACAATGAAAGAAAGAAAAAATGAGTCTATTTTACTACTGACAGGGTTGAAAGCAGTTAATTAGGTCACTGCCATATTATTTTTTCTATACTGAGATTTGGAGGTATGAGAGATTTGATAGGATAAAATTTGTTTCCTGGATTGGTTCTCATCAAAATTTCTAAATTTATAGCATTTTTGCTTTGCTTCTTTATCTCCCTTTTCCATTCTTTCTTTGTTTTTTGTTTTTTTGTTTTGTTCAGTGTTTATGTTTACTTCAGTTTTTACTCTTACAGTGGGCATTCACAGAGATATAGTTGGATATCAAGGAGAATATTTCCAGGGTTCCATAAGTTGTACCTACTTGTGAGATTGTTTTTTCCCCAAAATTCTGCTTTATAATGTAGAACATAATTCAGTAAATACTTATATGTTGCCTATTATGTTCTAGGCATTTTTCCAGGCTTTAAAATATTTGAAAACAATTTCATATTTACAGAAAACTCAGAAGAGTAGTACAAAGAACTCCTGTATATCCTTTGCCAGAGACTCTAGATTCAAGTTTTCTAGTAATGACCTATATAAAAATGGATTCAGTGTAGGAGTAAATGTCTCTAGTCTTCTTTAATCTAGAATATTGCTTCATTCTTGCCTTGACATTCATGACCTTGAGAGTTTATAGAATTTGACTTAATTTGAGTGTATTCAGTTTCCTTATTATTGGAATAGGTTATGAATTTGATGCCAGCTAATCACATGAGAAATTATATGTTCTCTTCATACCTTCCTATTTGGTGGCATAAAGAATTGGTTTATCCTATTATGGGTTGTGCTCATTTTGATCTCTTGATTAAAATGGTGTCTTCCAGGTTTTTGCACTGTGAACTTCCAGGTGTTTGTACCATAACCTTGAGCATTTTCCCTTGGTTATTAGTAAGGATTTTATGGGGTGACATTGATATTTTGGAAATCTAATATCTCATTTCACTTTCACCACCTATATTCTTTCTCCCATTTTTCCAACTTTATTGAGGTATAATTGAAAAAATTGTATATATTTATAATGCATAATGCTAGTTTTTGCAGCACTAGGGTTTGAATTCAGGGCCTCATATATGTTATGCAAACATTTTTTCGGGGGCTAGGCTAACTCTTTACCAGTGAGCTACATCCCCATTCCAATGTGATATTTTGATACATGTATACAGTGGGAAAAGATTACCACAGTCAAGTTAATGTGCATACTCATCACGTCACTTAATTATCATTTTTCATGGAGAAACATTTCAGATCCACTTTCTTTGCAATTTTGAAGTATAAGTTATTATTAACTATAGTTATGTGCTATACAATAGATCTCTAGAGTTTATTTATACTAAATATCTGAAACTTTGTACCCTTTGACCAACATCTTTCCCTCACCCCCATACCCCTAACCCCTGGCAACCACCATTCTGCAGTCAGGTTCTTCAAGTTCAGCTTTGTCAGATTCCACATATAAGTAAGATCAGTTTTTAGTTATGTGTATTTTTTTTTTGTTGCTGGGAATTGAACCCAGGGCCTTGTACATGTGAGGCAAGCACTCTACCAACTGAGCTATATCCCCAGGCCCATAAGTAAGGTCATTTTTAATTGGGCTGTTTATCTTTTGATTATTGAGTTGTAAGAGTTTGTTTTTTGTTTTTGTTTTTGTTGTTTTGGTGCTGGGGAATGAACCCAGGGGTACTTAAACACTGAGCCACATCCCCAGGCCGCAGTTTTTAAAAAATATTATTTTGAGACAGGGTTGCACTAAATTACTTAGTCCTCTCTAAATTGCTGAGACTGACTTTGAACTTGTGATCCTCCTGCCTCAGCTTCCCAAGCTGCTGTGATTACAGTTATGTACCACCATGCTGGCAAGAATTCTTTATATATTCTGGTTATTAAATCCTTATATGATTTGCAAATATTTTCTCCCATTTTGTGAATTGTCTTCTCACTCTTAATAAGGTCCTTTGATCCACAAGTATCTAATTTTGATTAGGTTCAGTTTATCTTGTCATGTTTAAGAAACCATTGCCAAATCCAAAGCTATGAAGATTTTTCTGTTTTCCTCTCAGGATTTTATAACTTTAGCTTTTAAATTCAGGCCTTAGATGCATTTTGAGTTAATTTTTTGTATGGTATAAGGTAAGGGTACAACCTCATTCTTTAGCATGTGGATATCCAACTTGTCCCATTTATTAAAAAGACTGTTCCAGGGGCTGGGGTTGTGGCTCAGTGGTAGAGCATTCATCTAGCATGGGTGAAGCCCAGGGTTTGATCCTCAGCATCACATAAAGATAAATAAATAAAGGTATTGTGTCCATCTACAACCAAAACATATTTTTTAAAAAAGACTGTTCTGCCAGGTCTGGTGACACACACCTAAAATCTCAATTACTTGGAAGGCTGAGGCAGGAGGATCACAAATTCAAGGCCAGTCTGGCAACTTATCCAGACCCTGGATAAAAAACGATTTGGGGATGGCCTGGTGTTGGTGATGCATGCCTGTAATCGCAGAGACTGCTGAGGCTGAGACAAGATTGCCAGTTCAAGCCCATCCTAAGCAACTTAGTGAGACTCTGTCTCAAAATTTAAAAATAAATAAATAATGGCTCAGTGGTGAAGCCCCCTTGTATTCTATCATGGGTACCCAACAAAAAAATAAATAAAATTTTTGGGAGTATGCTCAGGGGTAGTATGCTTTCCTAACATGTACTAGGCCCTGGTCCAACCCACCCATACCACATGAAACAACAAAAACAAAACTTGTTTATTTTGCACTGAATGGTTTTCATACCCTTGTCAAAAATTATTTGACCATATATATGAGGATTTATTTTCGTGTTCTTGTCACAGAAGAGTGAGGAGCGGTAGCTCCAAATCTCAGTTCTTGTGGTTGCAATGAAAGAAGATTTAACATCAGACATGAAAAGCCAAGCAAGAAAATTTTATTGTGAGTGAAAGTGTAGTAAGGTTCAAGCAGAAAGCACTCTCAATGGAGAAGAGAATAGGCTGTCTCCAAGTGTAGAACAACAAAGGAAACAGTGCTGTTTTCAAATTTATTGCTGTTTTATGGGTACCTTGAAAGCTGGGTTCCACCTTGTACACTCTTTGCCAATTAGATGTTCAACTCTTCCTTCATGTTGGGTGGGAGAGTTTTTGACAGTCATGATGGCTATGCTATTCAGGGGGACATTATCTAGAAGTTAATCCTATGTTGTTTTTTTTTAACAATTAAAAAAATAAAAATTTTATTTTTAGATAGGGTCTTGTTATGTTGCCCAGGCTAACCTTAAACTTTTCAATCTTCCTGCTTTAGCCTCCTGAGTAGTTGGGATTATAGGTATGTGTCACCATGTCTGGCTACTATCATTTTATTTTTTTTTACTTTTTTCAGTGCTATTGATCCAACCCAGGACCTTGCACATACATACTAGGCAAATGCTCTATAACTGAGTTACATCCATCAGCCCTAATCTTTTAAAAATAATTTATTTTTATTTTATTTTATTGGTTGTTCAAAACATTACAAAGATTGCAGAATCACATTGGTTACACATCCACATTTTTACATAATGCCATATTAGTAACTGTTGTATTCTGCTACCTTTCCTATCCTCTACTATCCCCCCTCCCCTCCCCTCCCATCTTCTCTCTCTACCCCATCTACTGTAATTCATTTCTCTCCTTGTTTTTTTTTCCCCATTCCCCTCACAACCTCTTATATGTAATTTTATGTAACATTGAGGGTCTCCTTCCATTTCCATGCAATTTCCCTTTTCTCTCCCTTTCCCTCCCATCTCATGTCTCTATTTAATGTTAATCTTTTCCTCCTTCTCTTCCTCCCTGCTATGTTCTTAGTTGCTCTCATTATATCAAAGAAGACATTTGGTATTTGTTTTTTAGGGATTGGCTAGCTTCACTTAGCATGATCTGCTCTAGTGCCATCCATTTCCCTGCAAATTCCATGATTTTGTCATTTTTTAGTGCTGCGTAATACTCCATGGTGTATAAATGCCACATTTTTTTATCCATTCATCTATTGAAGGGCATCTGGGTTGGTTCCACAGTCTAGCTCTTGTGAATTGTGCTGCTATGAACATCGATGTGGCAGTATCCCTGTAGTACGCTCTTTTAAGGTCTTCAGGGAATAGTCGGAGAAGGGCAATAGCTGGGTCAAATGGTGGTTCCATTCCCAGCTTTCCCAGGAATCTCCATACTGCTTTCCAAATTGGCTGCACCAATTCGCAGTCCCACCAACAATGTACAAGTGTACCCTTTTCTCCACATCCTCGCCAGCACTTGTTGTTGTTTGACTTCATAATGACTGCCAATCTTACTGGAATGAGATGGTATTTTAGGGTGGTTTTGATTTGCATTTCTCTGACTGCTAGAGATGGTGAGCATTTTTTCATGTGCTTGTTGATTGATTGTATGTCCTCCTCTGAGAAGTGTCTGTTCAGGTCTTTGGCCCATTTGTTGATTGGGTTATTTGTTTTCTTATTGTTTAATTTTTTGAGTTCTTTGTATACTCTGGATAATAGGGCTCTATCTGAAGTGTGAGGAGTAAAGATTTGTTCCCATGATGTAGGCTCCCTATTTACCTCTCTTATTGTTTTTCTTGCTGAGAAAAACTTTTTAGTTTAAGTAAGTCCCATTTGTTGATTCTTGTTATTAACTCTTGTGCTATGGGTGTCCTATTAAGGAATTTGGAGCCCGACCCCACAATATGTAGATCGGAGCCAACTTTTTCTTCTATCAGATGCATAGTCTCTGATTTGATATCAAGGTCCTTGATCCATTTTGAGTTAACTTTTGTACATGGCGAGAGAAGGGGATTCAGATTCATTTTGTTGCATATGGATTTCCAGTTTTCCCAGCACCATTTGTTGAAGATACTATGTTAATGTGGGTATTGGGTTTGGGTCAGTGGCCAGACAAACTTTACCTTGGTGTGTCTGCACTACTAAAGAAATTTCTCTTCTGAAATACATTTAGAAACTTATGGCCATAAATCTTAACAGTGACCTCAATAGACCCTGTCAGGAGTTAACCCTATTGATCTTTCTTTCTTGATCCATTTCTTAATTGGCTCACTTTGTTTCTCTTTGTTTATTCTCAGGTTTTGTGAACCTATTTTTCTATATGTAACTTGATTATTTATTTGCCTTAAAAGCAATTTAAAGAAAACCCATGACCCTTCCATGTTATTGGTTTGCATTCCACTGCTCATTACTAAATACTAACACTCTTATTTCTACTATTTTGGTTTATATGTCCCTCCTCCTATCAATCCCGCACTGTTTTGTTTTGTTGCTTTGTAGCACTGCACTTTTGAAAGAGAAACATGAGACTTCCACTATTGTCCTTTTCAAAGTTAATTTTGGCTATTGTGAGTCCCTTGAAATTACATATGTATTTTAGGATGATTTCTTCCAATTCTGTAAAAGCTATTGGAATATTTATAGAGTTTGCATTAAATCCGTACATATCTTTATTTAGGTCTTTAATTTCTTTTAGCAATGTTGCCAAAAGCTTTGTCCTTGTTCCTGATGCCAATCCAATAACGAGGACATGGTTTTGAGAAAAAGGAAAAATAAGGTTTATTCCTTTTCTAGCAAAGGAGAAACACTGGGGATTCCTGTCCCAAAGGCTGTGATTTTGCCTATCAACAGGAAAAGGGGGCTTTCATAGAGGTTATTCAAAAAATGAGATTAGGGAGGAGAGATCAGGAAGGAGAAGATCAGGGAGGAGAAGGTTAGGGAAAAGATCAGAGAAAAGGTTAGGGAAAAGATCAGGGAGTAGAGAATGAGGAAGGACAAGGTTAAGAAAAAGATGATCAGGGAGAAGAAAGTTGGGAAAAAGAAAACAAACAAACAAACAAACAAACAAAAAAACCCTGTAAGTTTCAAAGCCACAAGTGATATACTCAAAACATCAAGTGAACCTCTGTTATAGCAATGTTTTCCAATTTTCAGTGTGCAAATCTGTACTTCCATGATTAAATTTATTCCTAAATATGTTATTCTTCTTTATGATTATAAGATCCTTGCTTAGCATCTGGATGGCCATCTTAAGAGACAACCCATTTTAAGGAAAAAGTTTCGCTTTCTGCCCAAGGGCCTTTCTTGAGAAAGGCTCACCACTCCCTCAAACCAACCCAACCCAACCCTTAACCACCCACATTAGGACCCGCCCAGCTCTGATTCCTGAGCCTCTCCCCAAAAAGTCCCAGAACCCAAGCCTGTTTTGCCTCTCTCTCCTATGGAGAGATGGTCTTTATTTGTCAGCTCTGTCAAATAAACTCTCTTGTTTATCTCTGCCTGGTCTCTGTCTTTCATTTCTTCCTCACTCATTTCTTGTTCCTTCAATGATGATGTAAATGGAATTGTTTTCTTAATTTTTCTTTTGGATTGTCCAATACTATTGTATAGAATTACAACTGATTTTTGTATGTTAGTTAGTTTTTCTTTTTTTAATGTAGTGCTAGGGAATTGAGCACAGGGCCTTATGCATGCTAGACAAACACTCTACCAACTGAGCTATACCACCAGCCCCTGTGTGTTAATTTTGAGTCCTGTAACTTTACTGAATTCACTTAGAATATTCTAACTTTTATTTTTTGCATGAGTTCTTTTGAGTATTCTACATATAAGGTCATATCACCTCCTAAAGGAGATAATTTTACTTCCTCCTTTCTACTTTGGTTGACATTTTTTTTTTTTTTGAGAAAAGGGAAAAAAAAGCTTTATTGCTTTGCCAGCAAAGGAGAAACACAGGAGACGATTCCAAAGGCTATGGTTCTGCCCATCAGCAAGGTTGTGTTCTCTGTGGGAGTTGTAATTCACTTGTTAATTTGAGTGTTAGTCATTTCTGATGCCATCCCCAAAGTCTGGATTACTTCATTTCTATGGTGGGTGTGTACTCAAAGACAAATAAATCTGCCTAAAATGGGGAAGAAAGGTAATGCTGTTTCTCCTGAGATTAGGGAGAGGGTGAAATTAGGGAGGAGCAGGGAGAGAGGAAGAGAAAGAAACATGTCCATTTAAAAAATAAGTTGCAGTGGCAGAGCAGCAAGGGCTATATTCAAAGCATAAAGTGAACCATTGTTACATTTTCCTGCTGTCAATTTCTATATTCCATTTCTATGGAAAAAATGGGTTACAACATCTCCAAGCTGCTTCCTGCTGAAAGAGGGCAAAGTTGGGGGAAGTAACCCAAAGTTTTTGTTCTCTATCAGGTGAGGCAAAGACAGTTAAGGGTATTTAGCATCAGAGCAGTCCAGAGGTCCACAGTGGCAGTGACTGGACAAGGTAGACATAGGGCAGAGATCATGCAAAGGCAACAATAAACTAGACAGCAAAGCATTACTTTCTTGTAAACAAGGAGCACAAAAGCAATTAGTAATTCAGCCAGTCTCTGGAAACCATGAAGACAGTAACTCATAATCATATCAGTGAAAAACAGACCAAGTTTATCAATGTAGGAGTTTAGGAAGATTTGAAAGTCTATGAGATCAGGTTCAATTAACTCAGGACAAACTTGGGACTCTAGAGCCCTTTGTGATCATTATTATTAGGCATACCCACACAAGAACCCTTCCTTTATAGCCTCCAGCTTTACTTACTTTTTGTATAGCTGACACAAGTACACATTTAAAAATATTTTTTTTCCTCCTTTTAAATGTCCATGTAGGACTGTGCTTTGGCTAACTTCTTCCTGCCAGTATTTAATACCAAGTTGGTCAAAATGGACCTTGTTCCTACAACTCTTGAGTCAGCTGAGATTCCTCAGAGATCACTCTTGGGGACCTGTGTGAAGCCCCTTGGCTCCTTTAGTTTTCCTCTACTAGTGTGCCACCCACCGGGATGGGTAAGAGTCTTGCTGACCATATGTGGCTTCTCTTGGAAGCATCAGGGACATTTCCATCCCTAATGACCCTTTGGTTGACTTTCATTTAAGTTTCTTAGCTCATGGCTTCAAGTAGAACTTCCAGAACCATGTTGAAGTAGTAAGTCATTGATTATAGATGAAAAATTTTCACTTGTTCACCATTGAGTATAAATGCTAGCTATGAGTTTTATGGTCTTTATTATATTGAGGAAATTTTTGTGTATTCTTAGTTTGACTTTTTTTTGGTATTGGGAATTGAAACTTGGGGTACTTCACCACTGAGCCACATCCAAATCCTTTACATTTATTTTTTAAATTTTGAGACAGGGTCTTGCTAAATGGCTGAAGCTGGCTTTGAACTCGGGATCATCCTGCCTCAGCCTCTGAAGTTGCTGTGATTGAAGGCATGTGCCACCATGCCCAGCTTTTCACTTGACTTTTTAATCATGCATGATTGTTGGATTTTGTCAAATGCTTCTTCTGAATGAATTGAGATTTTCATGTATATTGTGATTTGGATATAAGGTAGTCCCCTCAAAAAAGCTCATGTTAGGGAATTGAACAGTGTTCGGAGGTGAAGTGATTAGATTGTGAAAACTGTTTCTTTTTTTTTTTAAACTGTTTCTTAATCAGTAGATTAATTCATTTAATGGGTTAATAATTTGAAAGGACTGTGTGGTAACTGTTGGCAGGTGGGGCATGGCTAGAGGAAGTAGATCATTGGGAGCATGTCTTTGGTGTTTTTCTTCTGTTTGTTGCACCTTCATATCTCTCCTCTCTCTCTCTCTCTCTCTCTCTCTCTCTCTCTCTCTCTCTCTCCCTCTCTCTCTCTCCCCCCCCTCCCTCCCTCCCTCCCTCCCTCCTCCCCCCTCCTTCTTGGCTGCCATGATCTGAGAAGCTTTCCTCCACCATGGCCTTCTTCTATGAACTTCTGTCTCACTTTTGGAGTAATGGCATTGGCCAAACATGGATAGAGTCTCTGAAACTGTGGACCCAAAATAAACTTTCTCAGTTGTTCTTTTTTTTTTTCTTTTGGTACTAGGGATTGAATACAGAGGTGCTCAACCACTGAGCCACATCCCAAGCCCTCTATATATTTTATTTAGAGACAGGGTCTTGCTAATTTACTTAGGGCCTCCCTGTATTGCAGAGGGCAGCTTTGAATTTGCAATCCTCCAGCCTCAGCCTCCCTGACCTCTGGGATTACAGGTATGCACCACTGCACCTGGCTTCTTAGTTGTTCTTGTCAAGTGTTTTGATCACAGAGAAGATAATCTGACTAGACTAGGATAATGTACTATTTGGAGGATACTACGAATTGTACCCCTAGATGGTTTACCACTGAGGTATATCCCAAGTCCTTTTAATTTTTAGACAGGGTCTTGCTGAATTGAGTCTTGCTAAATTGCTGACAGCCTTCCTGAACTTGGAATCTTCCTGCTCAGCATCCTGAAGTCACTGGATTATAGGGATATACCAACACACCTAACTATCATTTTTAATATATCATATATAAAATGTTTTATATATATGTATATGGGGTGTAACCCAGGGGTGCTTAATGACAGTCACATCCTTAGCCCTTTTTATTTTTATTCTTTTTGGGGACAGGGCCTCTAATTTGCTGAGGCTCGCTTTAAGCTTGCAATCCTCCTGCCTCAGCCTCCCAAATCACTGGGATTACAAGCATGTACCACTAATATATCATAATTTCATTAATTTTATGAACATTTTGAAAGGAGGATACATGCATCATGGACTTTTACTGCTTAATCAGTTAGGGTGTATTTTTCTCTCTCTCTCTCTCTTTTTATTTTTTTCTTTAATTTTTATTGTTGGTTGTTCAAAACATTACATAGTTCTTGACATATCATATTTCACACTTTGATTCAAGTGGGTTATGAACTCCCATTTTTATCCCGTATACAGATTGCAGCATCACATCGGTTACACATCTACTGTTTTACATATTGCTATACTAGTGTCTGTTGTATTCTGCTGCCTTTCCTATACTCTACTATCCCCCCATCCCCTCCCCTCCCATCTTCTCTCTCTACCCCATCTACTGTAATTCATTTCTCCCCCTTGTTTTTTGTCCTCTTTCCCCTAACTTCCTCTTGTATGTAATTTTGTATAACCATGAGGGTCTCCTTCCATTTCCATGCAGTTTCCCTTCTCTTTCCTTTTCCCTCCCACCTCTCAACCCTGTTTAATGTTAATCTTCTTCTCATGCTCTTCCTCCTAATTCTGTTCTTAGTTACTCTCCTTATATCAAAGAAAACATTTGGCATTTGTTTTTTAGGGATTGGCTAGCTTCACTTAGCATAATCTGCTCTAATGCCATCCATTTCCCTGCAAATTCTGATTTTGTCATTTTTTAATGCAGAGTAATACTCTATTGTGTATAAATGTCACATTTTTTTTTATCCATTTGTCTATTGAAGGGCATCTAGGTTGGTTCCACAGTCTTGATATTGTGAATTGTGCTGCTATGAACATCGATGTAGCAGTGTCCCTGTAGCATGCTCTTTTTAGGTCTTTAGGGAATAGACCGAGAAGGGGAATAGCTGGGTCAAAAGGTGGTTCCATTCCCAGCTTTCCAAGAAATCTCCATACTGCTTTCCAAATTGGCTGCACCAATTTGTAGTCCCAGCAGCAATGTACAAGTGTACCCTTTTCCCCACATCCTCGCCAGCACTTGTTGTTGTTTGACTTCATAATGGCTGCCAATCTTACTGGAGTGAGATGGTATCTTAGGGTGGTTTTGATTTTCATTTCTCTGACTGCTAGAGATGGTGAGCATTTTTTCATGTGCTTGTTGATTGATTGTATGTCCTCCTCTGAGAAGTGTCTGTTCAGGTCTTTGGCCCATTTGTTGATTGGGTTATTTGTTATCTTATTGTTTAATTTTTTGAGTTCTTTGTATACTCTGGATATTAGGGCTCTATCTGAAGTGTGAGGAGTAAAGATTTCTTCCCAGGATGTAGGCTCCCTATTTACCTCTCTTATTGTTTCTCTTGCTGAGAAAAAACTTTTTAGTTTGAGTAAGTCCCACTTGTTGATTCTAGTTATTAACTCTTGTGCTATGGGTGTCCTATTGAGGAATTTGGAGCCCGACCCCACAGTATGTAGATCGTAGCCAACTTTTTCTTCTATCAGACACCATGTCTCTGATTTGATATCAAGGTCCTTGATCCATTTTGAGTTAACTTTTGTGCATGGCGAGAGAAAGGGATTCAGTTTCATTTTGTTGCATATGGATTTCCAGTTTTCCCAGCACCATTTGTTGAAGATGCTATCCTTCCTCCATTTCATGCTTTTAGCCCCTTTATCAAATATAAGATAGTTGTAGTTTTGTGGATTGGTTTCTGTGTCCTCTATTCTGTACCATTGGTCCACCCGCCTGTTTTGGTACCAGTACCATGCTGTTTTTGTTACTATTGCTCTGTAGTATAGTTTGAAATCTGGTATCGCTATACCTCCTGATTCATACTTCCTGCTTAGAGTGGTTTTTGCTATTCTGGGTCTTTTATTTTTCCAGATGAATTTCATGATTGCTTTATCTATTTCTACAAGAAATGCCATTGGGATTTTGATTGGCATTGCATTAAACCTATAGAGAACTTTTGGTAATATCGCCATTTTGATGATGTTAGTTCTGCCTATCCATGAACAGGGTATATTTTTCCATCTTCTAAGATCTTCTTCTACTTCTCTCTTTAGGGTTCTGTAGTTTTCATTGTATAAATCTTTCACCTCTTTTGTTAGGTTGATTCCCAAGTATTTTATTTTTTTTGAGGATATTGTCAATGGAGTGGTTGTCCTCATTTCCATTTCAGAGGATTTGTCGCTGATATACAGGAATGCCTTTGATTTATGTGTGTTGATTTTATATCCTGCCACTTTGCTGAATTCATTTATTAGTTCTAGTAGTTTCTTTGTAGACCCTTTTGGGTCTTCTAGGTATAGAATCATGTGGTCCGCAAATAGTGATAATTTAAGTTCTTCTTTTCCTATTTTTATGCCTTTAATTTCTTTCGTCTGTCTAATTGCTCTGGCCAGTGTTTCGAGAACTATGTTGAACAGAAGTGGTGAGAGAGGGCATCCCTGTCTTGTTCCAGATTTTAGAGGGAATGCCTTCAATTTTTCTCCATTCAGAATGATGCTAGCCTGAGGCTTGGCATAGATTGCTTTTACAATATTGAGGTATGTTCCTGTTATCCCTAGTTTTTCTAGAGTTTTGAACATAAAGGGATGCTGTACTTTGTCGAATGCTTTTTCTGCATCTATCGAGATGATCATATGGTTCTTATTTTTAAGTGTATTGATGTGGTGAATAACATTTATTGATTTCCGTATATTGAACCAGCCTTGCATCCCAGGGATGAATCCTTTTATATTTTTTATTTTGTTTTATTTTTGGTACAGGGGATTGAACCCAGGGGTGCTTAACCACTGAGCCATATCCCCGGTCCTTTTTTTTAAAAAAAATATTAGTTGTTGATGGACCTTTATTTGTTTATATGTGGTGCTGAGAATTGAACCAGTGCCTCACACATGCTAGGCAAGTGCTCTACTGCTGAGCCAGAACCCTATCCCCTATCCCCAGCCTTTTTTTAAATATTTTATTTAGAGACAAGGTCTCACTGAGTTACTTAGGGCCTCACTAAGTTGCTGAGGCTGGCTTTGAACCTGCAGTCCTCCTGCCTCAGCTTCTAGAGCTGAGCTTCTAGAGCCGCTGGGATTACAGATGTGTGCTACCATGCCCAGCTCCCTGTTTATTTTTTTATATTTAATTTTTTTAGTTGTAGGTGGACAATATCTTTATTTCATTTTTATGTGGTGCTGAGGATTGGACTCAGTGCCTCATGTGTGCTAGGCAAGCATTCCACCGCTGAGCCATAACCTCAGTCCTTTTTTTATTGTTTACGTTGAGACAGGGTCTTGCTAAGTTACTGAGAGTTTTACTAAATTGCTGGGGCTGGGCTTGAACTTGCAATCCTCCTTCCTTAGCTTCCTGAGTAGCTGTGGTTACAGGTATCTGCCACCATGCCTGGCCAGGTTGTATTTCTTAAGAATAGGATATTCTCCTTTATAAATGAAATATAGTCATCAAGTTCAGGAAATTTAACATTAATGAGTACATTGATCTACAATGCATATTCTAATTTTATCAAATGTACAAATAATTTACTTCACAGCAGCTGTTTAGTGAGGCTCTAAGCGACTCAGTGAGACCCTGTCTCTAAATAAAATACAAAAAAAGGGCTGGGGATGTAGCTCAGTGGGTGTAGCCCTTGGTTTCAATCCCCAGACCAAAAAAAAAAAACTGTTTTATCAAGGTATAGTAAATCATATACACTTGTATAATTTAGTGAATTTTGACATGCAAATTCTCATGAAGCTGTCATTACAATGAAATTTATGAACTTTTCCGTAGCTTTCTCCCATTTTTTCTTTCTCTTTCTTCTCACTTCTCTGTTCTTCATATCCAGACAATCACTAATTTGTTTCCTTTCATTATAGAATGATTTGCCTTTTCTAGAAATTTTATATAAATGGAATCATATGGTAAATGCTTTCTTGGTCTGGATTCTTGCACTTAGGACAATTCTGAGATTCATACATGTATTTTAATGTATTAATAGTTTTTTGTTGTTCTTTTTAGTTATATATGACAGTAGAATGTATTTTGACATATTATACATGCATGGAGTATAATTTCCTATTTTTGTGGTTATACACAATATGGAGTTACACTGGTCGTGTATTCATATATGAACATGGGAAAGTTATGTCTGATTCATTGTACTGTCTTTCCCATTTCTATCCCCTCCATTCCCTCCATTGCTCCCTGTCCAATCCAGTGAACCTCCACTCCCCCTCCCTTTGTGAATTAGCATCTGCATATTAGTGAGAACTTTAGGCCTTTGGTTTTG
This sequence comes from Ictidomys tridecemlineatus, assembly GCF_052094955.1. Lineage (NCBI taxonomy): Eukaryota > Metazoa > Chordata > Mammalia > Rodentia > Sciuridae > Ictidomys > Ictidomys tridecemlineatus. The sequence goes on along the minus strand of NC_135493.1, from coordinate 74,025,852 downwards.
GGGGATTGACTTATTTCACTTAGCATTACAGACTCTAGTTCCATTCTTTTACCAGCAAATGACATAATTTTATTCTTCTTTATGGCTAAATATGAATCAGTAGTTTATCTATGAATTTTTTATGGATAGATCACTGTTTATCCATTCACCTGTTGATGGACATCCAGGTTTGTTTGTTTCCAGTTCTTAGCTATTTTTTATCTGTTATAAATAAAGCTGCTTTGAACATCATGTACAAAGATTTATACATGATGTTCAAAGCAGCTTTATTTATTATATATAATATATATATATATATATATATATATATATATATATATATATATGGGAGGATGAGTACTGGGGATCGAACTTAGGGGAACTCTACCACTGAGCCACATCCCCAGCCCTATTTTGTATTTTATTTAGAGACAGGGTCTCACTGGGTTAGCTTAGCACCTCGCTTTTGTTGAGGCTGGCTTTGAACGTGTGATCCTCCTGCCTCAGCCTCCTGAGCCGCTGGGATTACAGGTGTGCATCACCACACCTAGCTCTGTTGCTAGCTCTTTCAGAGTATAAAATTACTAGAGAACAGAGACCTCTTTTAAAAAGTCAAAACTTTGGGCCAATTTTTTGATCAGTGTGTGTGTGTGTGTGTGTGTGTTATTTGAATTCAATCAGGGGTGCTCTACTACTGAGCCATATCCCCAGCACTTTTTTTTTTCCTCCAAAAGGATAAATATTTTATTTTTTTCTTTGATGAAGCAATAAAATTTATTACTTTTATTTAATCTTGACTCCTTTATTTTATTTTTTATTTGTTCTAATTAGTTATGCATGACAGCAGAATGCATTTTGACATGTTGTGCACAAATGGAGTAAAACTTCTCATTCCTCTGGTTGTACATGATGTAGAGTGATCCCTAGCACTTATTTTTTGTTTTGAGCTGGGGTCTTACTCAATTTCTGAGGCTGGACTTGAACTTGTAATCCTCCTGCCTCACAGCCTCAGTCTCCTGAGTCACTGGGATTAAAGGCATGCACCATTACATCTTGTTCAGCTTTTTCATTTTCTCATTGTTAAATTTTAAGAGATCTTTGTATATTTTCTCCCAGTCTGTTGCTTCTGTTTTCATATTCTTTTTCTTCTTCTTTCTTCTTTCTTCTTTCTTCCTTCTTCCTTCTTCCTTCTTCCTTCTTCCTTCTTCCTTCTTCCTTCTTCCTTCTTCCTTCTTCCTTCTTCCTTCTTCCTTCTTTCTTCTTCTTCTTCTTCTTCTTCTTCTTCTTCTTCTTCTTCTTCTTCTTCTTCTTCTTCTTCTTTCTTCTTCTTCTTTCTTCTTCTTCTTCTTCTTTCTTCTTCTTCTTCGCAATTCTAGGGATTGAACCCAGGGGCACTTTACCACTGAGTTACTTCCCTATCCCTTTTTTAGTTTTTCTTTTAATATTTATTTTTTAGTTGTAGTTAGACACAATAACTTTATTTTATTTTCTTATTTTCATGTGGTACTGAGGATCAAACCCAGGGTCCCACACATGCTAGGTGAATGCTCTGCTGCTGAGCCACAATCCCCACCCTTTTTAGTTTTATTTTGAGAGGAGAGCTTGCTAAATTTCTGAGGCTGATCTGTGCTGCAGTCTGGCTGGGCACAATTCACAAGCCACTTATCAAGCAGAAACGAACTTTATTTTTAGAACACACCCACACCCACACCACATGAGCTCTTCAGGAATTCCCTCAGAGCCCAACTGCCACCACTGGCTTCCCACAAGCCTCTCAATCCCCCCCCCCACTCCTCCTGCTCTTAAGGCCGATTGGCTGGGTCACGTGGGCGGAGCCAAAAAAGTCCCCCAATGAGCAGCTCCGTGGTCTGAAAGGGCAGGGAAACAGCCCAATGAGCATCACCGCAGAGGAGCCAATCAGCTGGCAGCTAGAAGTTTGCTGGTGCCGCTGTGAGCCAATCATCAGCTGGCAGCTGGAAGTTTGCTGGGGCCCCTTGGGCTGTGGCTCTCAACAGGTCTGGAGCTTGAGGTCCTCCTAACTCAACCTACCCAATTTCTGGGAGTACAGGCATGCACTAATGCCCTCAGATCTGCTTTATAATAAATCTTGAGTCAGATTGTATCAGTCCTCAAACTGTGTCCTTGTCCTTTAATAATCTATGGGCTGTTCTGCATCTTTTTCCTCTCTTTATAAACTTCAGAGATTTTGGTTGGGATGGCATTGAATCTGCAGATGAAGTTGGGAAGAATTGACTTCTCAACATTATTTTTTAAAAATAATATTTATTTTTTAGGTGTAGATGGACACAACACAATGCCTTTATTTTTATGTGGTGCTGAGGATCAAACCTGGGTCCTGCCCATGCTAGGGGAGTGCTCTATCTCTGAGCCACAATCTCAGCCCCTTCTCAACATTATTTATTCATCCTGTCTATGAGCATGGAGTATTTCTCCATTTATTTAATTCTTTGATTGTATTCATCAGAGTTTTGTATTTTTCTTTATGTACATCTTATATATATTTTGTTAGATTTATTCCCAAGCACTTAGTTTTCTGGATGATAACATAAGTGGTTTTGTGCTTTTTGTATTGTTTTGTCATACTTGGGATCAAATCCCAAACCTTGTGCATGCTGATGAAGTGCTCTACGACTGAGCTACAGCCCCAGCCTAGTGTTGTAGGGTTTTTTTTTTCAGTATTATGTTTATAAATTCAAATTCCACTTGTTCATTACTGGCATATTAAAAAGTGTTTGACTTTTGTATATTAACCTTTTATACTATAGCCTTACTATAATTGCTTATTATTTCTATTTTTTCCCAGACATTTTCCATTTTCTACATGGACTGTAATGTCTTCTGCAAATAGCTTTACTTCTTCCCAATCTGTATACTTTGTATTCTTTTTTTGTGGAAGAAAAAATAAAAAAATATTATCAACTTTAGAACAATAGTTTTCATATTCAGCCATATACAATTAAGGCAGAAAGGAAAATAAAACATCATGGAGAAAAATTTCTCAAATAATTTATTTTTTTTAATATTTGTTTTTTAGTTTTCGGTGGACACAACATCTTTGTTTATATGTGGTGCTGAGGATCGAACCTGGGCCGCACGCATGCCAGACTAGCGTGCTACCACTTGAGCCACATCCCCAGCCCCCCTCAAGTAATTTCTAAGAAGTGTATATGGAGACGGGCACTCCCACATAACAGGGGGCCATTTTTTCCCTAAAATGTTCTTGCCACAGCTCTCCTTTCTTTGCATTTTTATTGGATCTTTTTAGTTATATGGACAGTAGAATTTATTTTGGTGTAATTGTACAAGCATGGAATATACCTTATTCTAGTTAGGACCTCATTTCTATGGATGTACATGATGGTTGAATTTGCTATGGTGTATTCATGTAAGTACATAGGAAAATTATTTTGGGTTCATTCCACTCCCCTTTTTTTGTCTTAACTTCATTATGTAGGATTTTCCATATGGTATTGAAAAGCAATGGTGATAGGTTCCATCTTTGCCTTGTTCTTGACCTTAGTTTTCACACTGTTGTATATGATGTTAGATGTAGATGTTTTGTATATTTTTGTTTATCAAGTTGAGGAAGTTCACTTCTTTTACTATTTTGTTGAAAGTGTTATTTTATTTTTATTTTTAAAATATTTATTTAGTTGTAGATGGACACAATATTTTCATTTATTCATTTTTACGTGGTGCTGAGGATCAAATCCAGGGCCTCACATGTGCAAGGCAGGTGCTCTATCACTGAGCTATAGCCCCAGCTTGAAAGTGTTGTTTTAAGTGGTGTTGGATTTAGTCAAATATTTAGGTTATTGGGCTGGGGTTGTAGGTCAGTGTTGTAGAGTTCTTGCCTAGCATGTGTGAGGCACTGGGTTTGATCATCAGCACCATATAACCTAAATATTTTATGTATTTATTTTTATCAAACTTGTGGGCTTAGAGTTGTTCATAATTTTCGTCTATCATTATTTTTTTATGCCCATAAGATCTTTAGTGATGTCCCATATTTTTTTTGGAATACCAGGGGTTGAATTCAGGGGCACTTGACCACTGAGCCACAACCCCAGACCTATTTTGTATTTTATTAGAGACAGGGTCTCACTGAGTTGCTTAGTTCCTCGCTTTTGCTAAGGGTGGCTTTGAACTCTTGATCCTCCTGCCTTAACCTCCCAAACTGCTGGGATTACAGGCATGTACCACTGCGCCCAGCTCCCATCTCTCTTTTCTGGATATTAGTAATTTGGGTCTTCTCTTTTTTTCTTAGCCTTACTAGCATATTATCAATTTTATTGATCATTTCAAAGAATAAACTTTTGGTTTGATAAATTTTCATTAATTTCCTGTCTCCCCCTTCATTGATTTCTACTCGAATTTTTCACATTTGTGTTTTTCTGATTATTTATATTTATTTTTCTCTTCTTTTTCTATTTTCCTAAGGTAGAAGTTTAAATGATTGATTTTAGATCCTTTTTATTTTTTAAATACAGTCATTCTATGCTATAATTTTCCCTCTAATCACTGCTTTCCCAGTATTCCACAAATTTTGGTAAGTTTTGTTTTTATTTTCATTTAGAATAAAATATTTTAATTGTTCTTCATATTTCTTCTTTGATCTGCATATCATTTAGAAATGTATTATTCATTCTCTAAATTATAATTTTCAAGCTATCTTTCTGTTATTGATTTCTTCTTTAATTCCATTTGATCTGACAATAGTCATTGCATGATTTTTATTTCTTAAGATGTATTTTGTGGCCCAGAATGTGATCTATCTTCTTGACTATTCCATGTGAGCTTAAGAATAATGTGTGTTCTGCCATTTTTGGATGAAATAGTCTATTGGTGTCTATTATATCCTGCATATTGATGGTATTGTTGAGTTCAAGTATGTTCTTTCTGATATTCTTCCTGCTAAATCTGTCCATATCTCATAAAATGATGTTGAAATTTCCCAGTATAATTGTGTATTCATCTATTTTTCTTTGTAGTTTTTGCCTCACAGATTTTGACACTCTGGTTAGTTCCTGAAACGTTAAGGATTATTATGTCTTCTTGGAGGATTGATCCCTTTATTGTTAGATAATGACTCCCCCCCTTTATCTCTTGTAGCATTCCTTGTTCTGAAGTCCCCTTTGTCTGAAATTAATAGTTATTTCTGCTCTCTTTTGCTTAGCATTAATATGGTGTATTTTTTCTATTTCTTTAATTTATATGTGTCTTCACATTTAAAGTGCATGTCTTATAGAGAACATATAGTTGGCTCTTATTTTATGATCTATTCTGACACTTTTTCTTTTAATTGTGTTAGCTGCTAAGGAAGGCAAACACATTTAGGGGCAAACTCCTAAATTTATGGGGGAGAAAGTTATTACCTCTTAAAAAGATTGTTAATGCAACTTCAAAGTTATTCTTTCTGTTTCAGCTAAAACTCTTTGGAGAAAGTTAGGAGAAATCAGGCAAGGTTACTGAGTCACTCTGATTCATTCTTATAGGCAATCTAGAGTAAACTTGGCTCAATATAATACTGAACTGAGCATGCCCAGAAGTGTTTGTGTCCACCATATTTCCTTTTTGAACATGTGCTCTAGGATCCTGAACTGAGGATCCCCAGAGTGTTTGTAGTGTTTCTGTCTGCCTCTTTCTTTCTTTTTTAAAGGTAGTTAGAAATTTAGAACTTAATGCAATTATAGCTAAAAATATTCAGGGATGCATTTTGAAAAATCTCACTGGAAAAAGTTAATTGACATTTTATTATTTTGCTATATTTAAATCCTTAGAGATTAATGAAAAATAAAAAAAAGAATCACATGTACTTTAAAAGAATTGTCCATTATGATATATTAAGAAAGAGAGTCATTCCAAGGAGGGAGAGCTGGAATTCTTTATAAACAATACAGTCTATTTTGTTCAGGAATTTGCCAGTGTATTACAGTTATTTTTGAAATACAGGATGGACATTATTTCATCATTTGCTTTTTTAAAAAAAATTAGTGCTTTATAGTTATACATAATAGTGGGGCTCATTTTCATATATTCATAAATGTATGTAGCATAGTATTCTATATTTTAATCCCCAGTGCCACCGCCTTCCCTCTTTTTTTCCCTCTTCTTCATTCTGTTCCTCTACTTTATTGATCTTCCTTCTATTTATTTATTTTAATTGATGTGTTATAATTATATATAAAATTAAAATGCACTTTGATATAATCATATGTGCACCTTATATAATTTTGTCAATTTAATTCTCCAGTTTTTCCCCTTTCCCTTCCCTCCTCCCTCGTCCTTGGTTCCCACTCTTGTTCCACTCATCACCCATCTATCTTCATGTAGTCCCTCCTTTTTTTATTCCTTTTTCCCTTTTAGCTTCCACATATGAAAGGAACATTTGGCCCTTGACTTTCTGAGTCTGGATTATTTCACTTAGCATTGTTTTCTAGTTCCATCCATTTATCAGCATATAACATAATTTCATTCTTCTTTATGACTTGAGTAGAACTTCATTGTATGTATATACCACATATTCTATATCTATTTGTCTATTGATGGACACTCAGGTTGTTTTCATAACTTGCCTATTGTGGATTGTGCTTCTATAAATGTTGGTATCCATGTTTCATTATAGTATGTTGATTTTAGCTCATTTGGATAATTACAAAGGAGTGAGATAGATGGATCTTATGGTGGTACCATTCCCAGTCGTTTAAGGAATCTTCATGCTGCTTTCCAAAGTGGTTGTACTAATTTGCTGTCCCAAAAACAATATGTAAGTGTATCTTTACCTCCATATCCTTACCAATTATTGTGTTTTTTATTATTTTTTAAAAAATTTTGTAGTTGTAGGTGGATAGAATGCCTTTATTTTATTTGTTTATTTTTATATGGTGCTGAAGATCAAACCCAGTGCCTCATGCATGCTAGGCAAATGCTCTGCCACTAAGCTACAGTCCCAGCCCTGATTTTTGCATTCTTGATGATGACATTCTTACTGAAGTGATACTAAATCTCAGTGTAGTTTAGATTTGTATCTCCCTGATTGCTAAGGATGTTGAACATTTTTTATATGTTTGTTGACCATTTGTATTTCTTCTTTTGAGAAATGTCTTTTGAGACCTTTTACCCATTTACTGAGTGGGTTATTAGGTTTTTTCCTAGAGTTTTTGAGTTCTTAATGTTGTCTGCTTATTAATCTCCTTTTGCAAGAGTAGCTACTGAAGATTTTCTCCTGTTTTGTAGGGCTTTCTCTTCATGCTCTTCATTGTTTCCTTTACTTGAAAAAGCTTTTAAATTTAATGTTCTCCCATCTATTGATTCTTGGTTTTATTTCTTGAGCTTTAGGAGTCTTATTAAGGAAGTCTGTTCCTGTGACAATATGTCAGAGTGTTGCCTCTGTTTTTTTCTAATAGATTTCATTCTTCCTGGTCTAATTCCTAGGTCTTTGATACACTTTGAGTTTATTTTTGCACAGGGTTAGAGGTAAGGATTTAGTTTCATTCTTCTACATATGGATATCCAGTTTTTCCCAGCACCATTTGTTAAAAAAGGCAGTCTTATATCCAACATATGCTTTTGACCTTTGTCAAGGATCAAATGAATGTAGTCATGTGGACTTGTCCCTGTGTCTTCTAGTCTATTCTCTTGGTATCATTTCTATTTTATGACAAAACTCTTTTTTGTTTTTTGCTTAGGAGGGTGGTTACTGGGGATTAGAACTCAGGGGCACTCAACCACTGAGCCACATCACATCCCCAGCCCTATTTTGTATTTTATTTAGAGACAGGATCTCACTGAGTTTCTTAATGCTTTGCCATTGCTGAGGCTGGCATTCAGCTTGTGATCCTCCTGCCTCAGCCTCCCAAGCCTCTGGGATTACAGGTATGTACTACCATGCCCAGCTATTTTATGACAAAACTCTACTGTTTTGTTATTGTATCTCTGTAGTATAATTTAAGATCAGGTATTGTGATGCTTCCAGCTTTGCTCTTGTTGCTCAGTATTGCTTTGGGTATTCTGGTTCTTTTATTCTTCCATATAAATTTGGAACCATTTTCTTTAGTTCTGTGAAGAAAGTCCTTGATGTTTTGATGGGGATTGCATAGAATCTGTATATTGATTTTGGTAATGTAGCCATTTTGATGATATTAATTCTACCTATCAATGAACATGGTTTCATCTTCTACTGTCTTCTATTTCTTTCTTCATTGTTGTATAATTTTTATTGTATAGGTCTTGCATATCGCTGGGTGGCCAGCACCTCACCAGGGAAATCTTGCCTGCTTGGAAGGATAAGCCTCCTAAGAAATTAAAGTCTAGAATAATTAGTGAAGAACAAAAGACAAAGTTGGAAAGATAGTTTCAAAAGGTTGGAGCCCCTGATAGATCCAGTCTACACAGGAGCTAGAGCTAGACAATTAGAAAATGGCTCCAGTGGTTTATTTAAGGGGGTATACCAAAGGCAGGGATAAGGTTTCAGGATGAAATATTTTTAAAAATATCTTTATTTCATTTATTTATTTTTATGTGGTGCTGAGGATCAAACCCAGGGCCTTGCATGAGCTAAGTGAGTGCTCTACCGCTGAACTACAACCCCAGTCCCTCAGGGTGAAATCTTATTTCTTGATGTCTTACAGTCAGCAGGTTTATTGGCATCTTGCCATATCACACCCATCTCAGAGGGACTGTGTGGCTACAGCAGGTCACCCCATCTCCAGTGCTGTGTGGGCCCAGGCAGAGCAGACTAGGGCCCCCAATATTTCTGAATAGTCAACCAGAGGAACTACCCACTGGAAGTTCCCAGATACCAGATTATCCTATTCACTAGGCTGCAATGCACAATATAGTTCACACACAGCTCTTAACACTTCCACCTATTTACTTAGACTTATTTCTAAGTATTTTCTTTTATTTTTTTTAAGGTTATTATGCATGGAATAGTTTTCTTTATTTCTTTCTTGGCAGATTCATTATCGGAGTGTAAGAAAGCTATTGATCTTGTATTTTGCTACATTGCTGAATTTATTTATTGGATCTAGAAGTCTTTTTTTATTTTTTAGTTGTAGTTGGACATAATACCTTTATTTTATTTATTTATTTTTATGTGGTGCTGAGGATCGAACCCAGGGTCTCGCACATGCTAGGCAAGCGCTCTACCACTGAGCCACAACCCCAGCCCCTAGAAGTCTTCTTGTAGAGTTATTTGGTTCCTCTAGGAATTGAATTATGTTATCAGAAAATAAGGTATTTGACTTCTTCTTTTCCTATTTTTTTCCTTTTAATTTTCTTCTCTTGCCTCATTGTTGTGCCTAGAGTTTCAAGAACTTGAATGGGAGTGGTAAGAATGGATATCTTTGTCTTTTCCCTGATTTTATAGGAAATGATTTTAGTTTTTCTCCATTCAGTATTATGTTGGCTTTGGTTTTGTCATATATTGCCTTTATGGTATTGATGTAAGTTCCTTCCATCCCTAATTTCTCCAGTGATTTTAAAGAGAACGGGTGCTAAATTTTGTCAAAAGGGTTTTTCTCCATCTATTGAGATGATCATGTGATTTTTGTCCTTGATTCTATTTATGTGATTACATTTATTGATTTATGGATATTGAACCACCTTGTATTCCTGGGATGAATCTAACATGATCATGGTGTGCATTCTTCTTAATGTGTTTTTGAATGTGTTTTGTTAATATTTTATTGAGGATTTTTGCATTTACATTTATCAGAGACATTAGTGTTTAGTTTTCTTTGATGTGTCTTTATCTGGTTTAGTATCAGGATGATGCTGAATTCATAGAATGAGCTTAAGAGTGTTCCTTCTCTGTTTCATGATATAGTTTGAAGGGGGTTGGCATTAGCTTTTCTAGGATAAATGATGATGGAGTAGAGGAAAGCTGAAGTTTCTAGTTTCTCTGTGATTTGAGATTCAGGTAGCAGGAATACTGCTTCCCAGTGAGGTGTATGACAGGGAATTCACTGAATCTCAATATCAGAATCATAGAGATATAAATTTGGATACTTTGAACATAAGACAGGAAAGAATACCTCAGAATCCAGCCAGTAAGGGCACAGTGCCATTTTACCGTGGAAGGGAGAGGCAGCCCAAACAACAATACTGAATTTCTGAATAAAATTTGGTACTGTCAAACCCGTAGAATAGAGAAAAATCATAACTTGAGTGACCCACAGCCAGTGCAGTGAGCTAATATGTGATGGGTGCTCCACACTTCTTGTTTGGAGAGCAGAGAGCTGATATGGGGTGCCAACTTGAGGCAGTAGTGGATTTCTGATTTGTCTTTATATGGCAGGAGCCAGAGAGTTTATAACAAGAATTAGTTAACTCTTCTTCCATGTTTCTGCCATGAGATCTAGAGTTCTCTAGGCAAGACACAACTGAGGCAGACACAGGGGAATGTGCAAGGGTGGGGTGATGTCTTAGGCTGGGGATACATAGCAGAGTGCTTTTCACTTTCCCTTTGGGTTTGACACCTTGTGGGATTAGCTGGAGATATCCCAGAACCTGGACAGTTGGACATTCATGCTCAGAATCTGATCCTTGAACGACCACATTTGTGGGCAGTTGGGTATAGGAGAAGAGTGGAGAATTGGTCTCTTTGCCTCAAGAATGGAATCCTCAGGTCACCACCCCCCCGCCCCCCAGCAAAGATTGGCATCTGCCCGTCAATAGGTTGGTTGGAGCTATTCTTTCTATAGCCAGTACTTCACAACAAAGCTGGAAATGTCAGTCAGAACTGAACATCAGCTACTTGAACTTCACATTTAGAAATCTGTATCAGCCCTGCCCTGGTGGGGCATTTATGTAGTTGAATGGACAAAATTCCAAACAGCTTTGGATCCAGGCCACTCCAGCTGACAGCTTAGTGAGCAACTCAAAGAGGATGAGATAAACAACCCCAAGCCTTTCTCTCTCTAAGGGGTGTACCACTCAAGAATAAATGGAAATATTTCCTTTCTTCCTTATTTCTCTCTCTCTCTCTCTCTCTCTCTCTCTCTCTCTCTCTCTCTCTCTCTCTCTCTCTCTCCCCTCCTCCTCCTCCTCCTCCTCCTCCTCTTCCTCCTCCTCCTCCTTCTCTCCCCCTCCCTCCCTCCTCTTGCCTTCCTTCCTTCCTCTCTTTCTTTCTTTTCTCCTTTTTCCATTAAGCATATGAATAAAGGTATGTATGGGTGTGTATATTCTATTTGTGTGGATTTCCCCTCTTCTTTTTACCTCCTTTTTGTTTTTATTTTTTTTAATTTTTCTTTCTTTAGCTGGTTATTATTTTACCTTGTATTGACCTTAGAAGAGTAAGTATTTTTAAATGTGTTTTGACTTGACATTTTCTTTATTTCAGCTTTTGTGCTTATTACTTCTCTCCTCTCTTCCCTCTAAATGAACTGTGATTACTGTCACCATCATTCATGTTGTTGCAGTTATTAGTACTGGGGAGGGTATAGTGGACACCCTCAATTTAATGCTAGATCTAGTTCATGACTGTTCTTTTTCCTCTTGTTAAGTGCTGATATCACTGTTCTTCTTTTTGTAGTAATTATGGGTGTACATGCCATAATAGGCCCTGGACACTTATTCTAATGCTATATATTGATCACTACATTTTAGCTGTTGTTTGTTTCCCTCTTTTTTGGAGATTGACTGGGAATTAACTTGTAGGAACATTATGAGTTAACAAGGTAGGAACTCCATAGTTGAACTACATTCACAACTCAGCAAAGTGACAGTGCATTTCCCTCCATACTCAGACTAACCTTGCTTAAGCTTCAACAATACTTTAACACAGAATAAGTAAGACAAAAATCCCAAATCAACAACTAAGCCTTAAATAAGAATGACTAGAGAGGGACATCAGGACCCATATTTGGGCATCTAATAGCAAAATCAGAGAAAGATCCTAAAACGAAGGCATAAAAACCCCACAGTGTCACAGCAGCTCTATAAGAGTTAGTTACTCAGCATTTTTGCCATGGTAAACTAAGAGGTATTAATGGTAGAAGCTAACACTTGATTATGCTAAACCTGTGGGTTGAAACTAATATATACCAGAAACACAGGACTTATTACAAAAGAGACAACTACATACCAAAGGACATCCTCATAAAAGAGGAAAAGGAATCCATTTCGACAGATGTGCACATCTAAGAACTCTGAAAATATGAGGAAACGGGCAAACAAATATCTGTCCAAAAGTTGCATTTGCCTAAAAAAGGAACACACAGACATGGAAAGGAATGAACTTTTAGAGAAAGACTTTGAAAACTTGATCATTAAAATAATTAATGAACTAAAAGAAAATATAAGAAATAAGAAATGAATTAAGAAATAATTACAGAAGGTCAAAGACCATTTCAATAAAGAAATAGAGTTTCTGCAAATAAACCAAACAGAACTCCTGGAAATGAAAAACACAATAAATTAAATTTAAAAATTCACCTGAAAGTATCACTAACAGACTAGATTATTTAGGAAACACAACATCAATCCTCAAAGATAGGGTATTTGAGCTGGAACACTTGGAAAATAAAGAAAAAAAGACCATAAAGAATTCTGGTACAACATTACAAAACTACACTTAGGTGTCATTGGGATAGAAGAGGACATTCAAATACAAGGTAATAAAATCAATAACTTTTCAGTGAAATAATAATTCAAAAATTTCAAAACCTTAGGAATAAGATGGACATCCTTATACAGAATACATGTAGAACTCCAAATAGACAAGATCATGAAAGAGCTTCTTCAAGGCACATCATAATCAGAATGGGAGAGTAAGGATAAAATTTTAGAAGTTACAAGAGAAATATATCAGATCACATATAGATGTAGACCAATGAGATTCACTTCAGATATCTCAATTTAGACACTCTTGGAATGAGATTAGTCAAGCTCTGAAAGAAAACAATTGCCAGGCAAGGTTGCTATATCCAGAAAATCTCTCATTCAGAATTGAAACAAAAATAAATACTTTCCATGATAAGAAAAAACTCAAAGAATTCATGAACACTAAACCTACACTACAGAAAACACTTATAGAGAGAGCTGCACAAAGAACTCAAAAACAAACCCCACAGTTCTCAAATTGGTGAAGCTCTCTAAAAGAGCAATAAAGCAAATGAAATTTAAAAACATATTAAATCCATGAAGCAAACAAAAAATGACAGGAAATAAACATCTCTCCATAATAACTGCAAATATAAGTGGTCTGAATTCTTCAATTTTAAAAGATACAAACTGGCAAAATTGAATAAAAAACAAGACCCAGCCATGTGCTGCTTCCAAGGGACTCACAGGCAAAGATAACCACAGACTGAAAGTAAAAGGATGGAAAAAGATCCTTCATGCAAATGAAGTTTGAAAGCAAGCAGAAGTAGCTATTCTCATTTCTGGCAAAGGAGATTTCAAGCAAAAAATATTGAGAAGTCACAAAGAAAGCCATTAGATATTGTGGAAGGAAACAATCCAACAGGAAGATATAAAGATAGTAAATATTTATGCCCTAAATATTGATGCACACTTATTAACTGCAAGTCCTATATAGACCCCAGTACAGTAATATTTCGTCATTTAAACATGCCCCTCTCAAAGAGACTCAAATCACCCAGACACAAAATCAATAAAGACACTTTTGACCTAAATAATACTATAAATCAAGTAGGCCTGACCCACATCCATAGAATATCTCACCCGACAACAGCTGAGTATATTTTCTTCTCAGTAGCTCATGGAACCTTCTCCATTATAGACCATGTTTTAGGACACAAAACACGTCTTAGCAAATAAAAAAAATGATATTATCCTGTGCATCTTATCAGATCATAATGAATGATTATGTAATTACAAGTCAGTAGCCAGAAAACTTATAGAAAAGACATAATCACATGAAGATTGAACAAAAGCCTTTTAAATGTGGAATGGATTGTTAAAGAAATGAGAGGCAAAAATTTTAAAAATCCTAGAATCAAACAATAACAATGATACAACATACCCAAATCTCTGGAACATTATGAAGGTGGCACTAATAGGAAAGTTTATAGCTTTTAGTATTCACATTAAAAATAGAGCAAGAGGGGGATAGTAGAGGATAGGAAAGGCAGCAGAATACAACAGACACTAGAATGGCAATGTGTAAGTCAATGGAAGTGTAACTGATGTGATTCAGCAATCTGTATATGGGGTAAAAATGGGAGTTCATAACCCACTTGAATCAAACTGTGAAATATGATATATCAAGAACTATGTAATGTTTTGAACGACCAACAATAAAAAATTTAAAAAAAAATAGAGCAAGAATCTGATAGAGAACCTAATACTGGTGTTGGGTTATAGCTCAGTGGTAGAGCACTTGCCTCTCAAGTGTGAGGCACTGAGTTCATCCTCAGCACCACATAAAAATAAATAAATAATAAAGATATTGTGTCAACCTACAACTGAAAATATTAAAAAACAAATAACCTAATGCTACATCACAAGGGTCTAGAAAAGCAGGAAGAAACTAATTTTAAAACCAGTAGAAGAGGGGGCTGGGGATGTGGCCTAGCATGTGCAAGGCCCTGGGTTTGATTCTCAGCACCACATAAAAATAAATAAATGAAGTAAAGCTATTTAAATATTTTATTTATTTATTTATTTTTAAATCTTAAATTTTTTTTCTAATATTTATTTTTTAGTTATCGGCGGACACAACATCTTTGTATGTGGTGCTGAGGATCGAACCCCGGCCGCACGCATGCCAGGCGAGCGTGCCACCGCTTGAGCCACATCCCCAGCCCTATTTTTATATATTTAAAAAACAGTAGGAGAGAGGAAATAATTAAGATTAGAGATGAAATTAATAGAGAATAAAAATTGCAAAGGATCAGTGAAACAAAGAATTAGTTATTTGAAAATATAAACAAGATTGATAATACGCTTCCCTTTTTACACATGTGTTCTATGACTTGAGCTGAGTGTGCCCAGATATGTATGATATCCTTCCTTTTTGAACTATGACCTCAAACTGAGCATACTCAGAAATGTACACCTTAAATATGTTCACTCTTAATGTGCTTTCCTATATTGCATATGTATAGGTTTCCTAAATAAAATTCCCATGCTTGCTTTCTTTTTCTTTTCCTTTTTTTTTTTGGAATTTGTTTATTTCACTTAGCATGATAGTCTCCAGATCCATCCATTTACTGGTGAATGTCACAAAGTCATTCATGTTTTCTTTAGGGAAACCATTGCTTTAAAAATAGACTAATGATGGGCTGTGGCTGTGGCTTAGTGGTACAGCACTTGCCTAACACATGTGAGGCTCTGGGTTCGATTCTCAGCACCACATAAAAATAAAAAACTAAAATAAAGGTATTGTGTCCAACTACAACTAAAAAACTAAATAAATATTTTTAAAAAGGAAAAGAAAATAACTTAATGTTATCCTTACATGCTGCAGGTAATAAATCCTTCTCCATTCTTTTATCTCCTGCTTGCACTTTCTGTCTTTACACTCACAGAGAGGCAAACCCATGTGTTCAGTTGTATTTGGAACATTTATTTATTTTTATTTTTATTTTATTTGAGAGAGAGAAAGAGAGAGAGAGAGAGAGAGAGAGAGAGAGAGAGAGAGAGAGAGAGAGAGAGAGAATTTTAATATTTATTTTTTTTAGTGTTTGGTGGACACAACATCTTTGTATGTGGTGCTGAGGATGGAACCCAAGCCGCACACATGCCAGGCGAGCGTGCTACCGCTTGAGCCACATCCCCAGCTCTGCATTTGGAGCATTTATACCATTGATATTTGAGATGATTATTAGTATAATTGGTTAATATCTGCCATATTTGTTACTATTTTGTTTTTGTTGCTCTGACTCCTTGTTGCTATTTTTTCAACTCTTTTTCTGCCTTTAATGGTTCAAATTGAGCATTTTGTGTGATTTCATTTTATCATCTCAGCACATCAGTTATAGTGTGTGTGTGTGTGTGTGTGTGTGTGTGTGTGTATCTATGTATGTATGTGTGTGTGTTTGTCTGTGTTAGTCACTAGGGAGTGAACCCAAGGCTTATGCTTGCTAGGCAAATGCTTTACCATTGAGCTACTTCCACAGTACTGTTTTTATTTTTAATTTTGAGAAAGGGTCTTGCTGACTTGTTAAGGTTGGTCTTGAATTTGCAGTCCTCCTGCCTTAGCTTCCTGTGAGGCAGTCTTGGCTCAGCCGTACTCCTTAACTTGTTTATTGGTTTCCCTAGAATTTGCAATATACACCAATCCAAATCAACTTTCAAGTTACACAATACTACTTGACTAGTAGTATGAGAACTTTATAACAAAATAGCTATGAAGCTGGAGGTGTGGGTCAGTGGTAGAGTACTTGCTAGCATGTGTGAAGCTCTGGGTTTGATCCCAAGCACTACAAAAACACATCTGAATTCCTCACTCCTATTCTTTGTATCATTGCTGACATTCATTTCACTTATATGTAAATAAACAGACAAACAAATAAATAAAATTTATATATTTTGCTTACACATAAACATATATAATATATATTTATTTGTGCTATATCATCATTGACTTCTGTTGATTATCTTTTATTATGTAAATTGAGATTTTTCAAAGGTCTTTATACATAATTTTTGAATTCTAATTTAAAAAAAATTTTTTTTTTGGTACTGGGAATTGTTTGAACCCAGGGGCGCTTAACCACTGAGCTGCATCCCCAGCCCTTTTTTATGTTTTATTTTGAGACAAGGTCTTGCTAAGTTGCTTAGGGCCTTGCTAAGTTGCTGAGGCTGGCTTTGAACTTGCAATCCTCCTGTGTCAGCCTCCTGAGCCACTGTGATTACAGGTGTGTGTCACCACACCTCGCTGAATTCTAGATAATTTTATGTTTTTAGTTTCTGGGCTTTGTTTAAACTTTATTTAAATGTTAATATTTTTATTTCAACTGGCAATCAGCCTGGTCAGATTCAAACCACATTTTTCAACTGGTCTTCTGTGGGATATGATTCCACAGTTTTGTAGTGCTCTTTTTATTTTCCTGTGGTGCTAAGGATTGAACCCATAGTCTCACATATGCTAGGCAAGCAGTCTACAATTGAACTACACCCCTAAGCCCCTGCAATGTTCTTTAGAATATGGAACGCTCATTGGTGAGTCTGGTACCTGGCAGAGGTTTATCCATTAGCTCAGTTATGAAACTCTTTGATAATGCAAATTCGATCAGCTCTGTAGTTGCATAGGTTGTGGAATTATCCCAGGACTTTATTATCAACTGAGCTACCTTCTCTGTTTGATCTTCTTGGTAATTTTGAGACCCCTTGAGATACCCCTTTCAGTCTTATAGTCAGTAACCATCCATATCTGCTGTTACACTATGATTGGGACCAAGCAGTGGTAAGACACTGACAGAAGGGAAAAAAGCAAGAGTTTTATCCATCCTCATGGAAGTGCTACTGAACTGAATGGAGAGTAAGGTTTCTCTCCCTCGAAGTGTTAATGTACAGCAGTATTTTCTTGATTCTTTCAAAATTCTCTTGTGTTTGACTTTTGATGATTTAATACAATGTGTCTCAGTGTTTGTTACCACAAGACGGGGTCAAGCAGGTCTCTCCAGAAACAGAGGAGACCTATATTTAGACCTTCCAAACTCTTGAAAAAGAATTTAAATGTGTGTCAGGATTTAGCAAAATGGAGAGTTTTATCAGAAAGTGAAAGGTGAAGGTATGCATCCTCAGGGCAGAATATGGGCTATCTCAACAGAGACACACTGCCCAGGCTTAAAGTCAGTTTTTTTATTAGGATGCATAAGTAGGTGGAATAAGTGAGATCCAAAGGGACTAGACTTCCCCCCAGGATTGGAAAATATTAAACAAGATCATGTTTCCCCTTTAGGGGGTCTGATCTGCCATGTGGGTGTCAGCTTATATCAATGTCCCTGGTGGTTGATTGGTTGATCTGGTAATTGGGCCATCCAATCAAAGGTTAGTCCCTAGCTACCAAGATTAATGGTTACTTTCTATTAAAGTCTTGGTCCTGCTTTGCTACCTTCCAGAAAACTTATAGAGAATTGAAAAGTTAACAAGTAATTGTGGATTGTTTAGTGTACTCACATATTTTGCTCCCTTTTTGTTCCTTAGACTTCTTTTTTCTGGGTCATGAGTTGTTCACAAGTCATTTGTTATACATTCCAACAGGGATAGTTCCCCTTTAAAGACTAAGTTTTTTTTCTCTGTATCCCTAAATTTCTGTATCATGTTGACCTATTTATATTCAACCATTTTGGTATCCTTTGGGTGTTTTGAATTTGGATGTATGTTTCCTTCTTTAGATTTGGGAAATTTTTAGTCAATATTTCTTTAAATAAGTTATTTGCATCTATCTTTTTTCCTTCTGAGACTTCCATAATGCATGTATCAGTTTGCTTAATTGTGTCCCTTCAACTGTGTAGGTGTTCTTCATTCTTTTTCTTTTTTTCCCCTACTCTGACTGAATAATCAAATGCCCATACCATTGTCTTCAAATTCGCTGATACTTTCTTCTTCTTGACCTATTCTCCTTTTAAAACTCTATTTCATATTCCAGTTTAGCCATTGCATTCTTCAGCTCCAGAATTAGTTGGGTTGTGTGTGTGTGTGTGTGTGTGTGTGTGCGCGCGCGCGCGCATATGTGGTGCTTGGGTTGAACCCAGGACCATGCACATGACCAGCCATCCTAATTTGGTTCTTAATGATTTCTATTTCTTTATAGAACTTCAGGATTTGTTCATGTATTACTTTTCAGATTTCTTTGAGCTGTGTTCTCTTGTGCTTTGCTGAGCATCTTTCAAATAATTAATTTGAATTCTTCATCAGGCAATTTGTAGATCTCCAAATCTGAAATTGTTTTTGGTGTCATGCTTCACCAATTTTTTATGTTCTTTGTACTATTTTGTTGGTGTCTGAACATTTAAAGTAATTACTTCTTAACTGGGTATGGTGGCACATACCTATAATCTCAGTTATTTGGAAGGCAGAGGCAGGAGGATTGTGAGTTCAAGGCCAGCCTGGGAAACTGTGTGAGTCCTTGTCTTAAAAGGAAAAATAAAAAAGGCCTGGGGGTATAGCTTAGTGGCACAGTGCCCCTGGCTTCAATCTCCAATATTGCCAAACAAATAGTCACCTCTTGTAGAGTTTATAGACTAACATTTGAGGGAACAACTTTTACTTTCAGATATGTGAAGGTGTCAGGGATGTGTGGTGATGCCAGGGTCAGGGGTTGTGTTGTGGCACCAGCTCTAGAGGACATGTACTGTCATTGGCTGAATGGAGGCAGGGAGGTACAGTGGTATGGGCTTTGGATATCTCCAATAGCTGACTTTCATCTTGCAAAGGCTGCAGTTTTCCTCATGGTGAGGGCATATCTTTAGGTATTGAGCTGTCTTGGCCTGGAGGATGGGGTGATGCAGATAAAAATGAAATTATTCTTTCTACCCTTTTCTATGAAATTATTCTCAATTTTTGTGATCCAGTATGTTGTTTCACTTCTTAATTGGACTTGGAAGCTCTCTTGGAGTATGTTTTTCCCTTGTGGATAGCTGATAAGTCATTGCTTTTTGTGGAGGAGTGAGGATTTGGATTTCCTAGTCAGCTTTCTGAAGTCACCTAACTTTTGTTTGGTTTTCACAGTTACCATTACTTTTGAGTACTTCTTTCTTTTCTGGTACAATTAAGTAGCTTCATTTCATGCTTTCCTGCTCAAGCCATAGAATTAGATACTTTTTTTTCAGGACCCTTTACTACTTTCATGGAAAATCTTTATGGAGAAGCCAGAATCTAGGTATTAGGTATGCTTATTGCTTTTAGGGTGTTACTGCCCTTGGGCCATCTCAGTGGAAAGAGCATATGCATACATAGATATACACACATTCACATTCTTCTATCACATTTATCCATAACATCTATCATATGTCTCTCTATCTTTATCCAATATACTGAAAATTATCATCATTGATATTACTTTTGTGGTGCTGAGAATTGAACCTAGAGCCTATGTATGCTGGGCATATGCTTTACCACTGAGTTACATCCCTAGTCCCCTGTACTGAAAGTCATGATACTTTCTATTTCCAGACCAACAAAAAAGTGCTCATTCTAGTTTTTTTTCCCTTTCCCATACTTCTAATTCTCTTCTTTAATAGCAAAAAGACTGTTTCCAATTATTTTTAATATAGTTGTGTATATAATCAATCCACTTGTATATTATTAATGTCACATCTTGTCTTCTACCGTCTGCACTGTGAGGATGCTCTCTTCTCCCTGATTATGTTCTAGCTCTTCATTTAAGGCCTCTTTCACCAGGTGGTTACCTTCCTTACCCTGCTCTGAATTCCCAAACCAGATCATTGTTTCATGTCAACATTCTCTCACCCCAAAGACTTTACATTCTTGTGTACTGGATGGATGGATAATACTTTCTTATGCAAGAATGATAGCATGGAATCTTAATCAGAGAGACTACTCATTCCTCAGAGTCTCTGTTTTCTGGAAAATTATAGAACTATAGAAAGAAACTTCTAAAATACTTATAATTCAAGGGGCTACTCTACGGGAAGACAAAGTACTCAAAAACTGTAAAGTAGACATAGATAATTTGACATTAAAATGTCTTTAAATCATTTTGAGACAATTTTATAGTTTTAAGAACAAGAAGCCAAATTCTAAAGCAAGTTAAACTCCATTAGTTTTATTTTAAAGTAAATGTATGCCATAGAACCCCCCTTGATGCTTGATGGGGGTGCCGTGAAGTCAAACAATGAAATGGTTAGAAATAATGGTTCAGTGTCCAGCTTCTGTAAGTACATGGCACAAATAAATTATCCAGGCTAACTTGGACATAGCAAAGTTTTGTTGAATAGAACTTTCTTGTTTAGTAAGAGATAATTCTTCCATTTTGAGCATTTATATAAATCTTTTGGCATATATTTATGTTTGTAAGGAGAGCGTAGAGACTTGTTGATATTTGAGACTTTTATAAATATTAAGACAATGTTAGTGATCTATGTACAGCATTGTAGTGAGAGCTCATCACTTAGTATGGCAAGTTGTGACACTTCACTGCTCTGAAAGATTAGTTTTCTGATCTGTAAAATGAGAGTTTGACAACATGATCTCAAAGGTCCTATCAGTGCAAAAATTTCTAGCTCTCAATTTAGAGAATCCCTGGTTCATAGCCCAGAGGTTGTGTGTCTATGTGTGTATTTTTTATTGCCATGATCTCTGTTGGATCACTTAAATTTTTACCTCTTTCTCCTCAAAGTTTGGAGCTTTAATTTTATTTTGATTGGTTGGGTCGTGTGCTTTGGCTTGCTTTTATGCTTCATTTTTATCTTTAATTTCCTCTAGAATTTATCTTCAGTGTAGAGTTTTACTTCATTGTGAAACTTTTATTGACACAATGAAAATGGCCAGTTAGTTTCTGAAATCCTTTGAAGTAATTCATTCAAGGTTCAGCTACATTTAGTTGCTGCTTTGTAGGGACGGAAAGCTTCTAAATGAGGTCTATTCTGCCTAATTTGAATTATAATTTTTAACTCTCTTTTATCTATATAAATTTACCATTTTGTAAGCAAATATTTGAAAAATAATATGTGAGATTTTATACTTTTCTTTCTGTAGTAAAATCCAATTCCATGGCACATGAATGAATTACTCTTCTGGAAGTAAAATACAGTTTTCAGCCTGTTATGGGTAGCAGGCACATAATTGCTTTCTCTGACCCTTTCTATCCACTGCTTTTTGATTCTGGGAGAGCACAACTCACTTAAGGTATCTATTTCATTCCAAACTCAAATTCATTTTAGCCTTAAAAAAGACTCATTAGAATATTTGTAATGGTATGTTCCATTAAATTTTAAGTGAGCTATATAATTTTAAACTAAATGCCAATAGTGTATTGAAAGCTTGGCTAGACTTGTTTGTGCTCTTGGCTGCTATGAAGCTGTATAGACATTAGAACATTAACGCTTCTAACAAATATCAAAGTTTAATTTTAGCTCAGGCTATCATTATTATTCTTAAATGTGCAGTTTACTTTTTATGCCTACTTGTTCATGTGGTGTTAATTTTTTATCAGTGTATTTATGTATATAGTTTAAGGAGAAAAGTAATTCTACAATTCTTGTTAAACAATCCCCAGTGATGCTTTCTTTTTGTTTGGTTTGGTTTTCTCTTCCTTCCCTTTCCTTTTTGTTTCTCTGTTCAGTTTTTACCACCTTCCTGTGAGTTAGATGAACATTTTTAGAACTACATTTTGATTTATCTTTATTATTTTGGGGTGCTTATCTCATAGGGACAGAAGTCATATTGGATTTAGGTCCCACCCTAATTCAGTGACCTTTTCTTGATTGTGTTACTTTATTTACAAATAAGGTCACACTCATTGTTTCTAGGTAGACATGCATTTTTAAGGGAAGATTATACAATTCGATGCATTCTATTTTTATAATGTTATTATATTTTTATACCTTTATTTTATTTATGTATTTTATGTGGTGCTGAGGATTGAACTAAGGGCCATACACATGCTAGGCAAGGGCTCTACCACTGAGCTACAATCACAGCCCCTCAATGCATTCTTAAGAGGGTAAGTCCTTCCATTTTTGTTGTTCTTCAGCATTATGTTAGCAGTTCTTGGCCCTTTCCTTTTCCAGACTCATTTTAGATATAGCTTGTCAAGAATGGTGAAAAACTCAGTTGGGAGGCTGGGGTTATAGCTCAGTGATAGAGTGTTTGCCTAGCATGTGTGAGGCACTGGGTTTAATTCTCAGCACCACATATAAATAAAGGTCCATCAACAACTAATAAATATATTAAAAAAACTCAATTGACTCAATTGGGTATTGATTCAAATGGCAGTGAATTTTTAGATTCACTGTTTTATTTATTCTTTTTAGATATACATGACAGAGTATGTTTTGACATTATACATACATAGAATATCTTATTCCAATTAGGATCCCATTTTTGTGGTTGAATATGATGTGGAGATTCAGATTCACTATATTTATAATATTAAAACTTCATATCCATGAATAGATATGAATTTATATAAAGTTTGTAAATGTCCTTCAGTATAGTTTTATAATTTTTCTCTATAAAAATACTTCATATCCAATTGCCATTGTAAAACATTTTAAAAATTATATTTTTAAACTATCACTGGTATATAAAGAATGCAGTCTCTATTAACACTTACTTACATAACCTTACTTCACTGTTTTCACTGTTAGGACCTTTGGTACTATACTTCTGTTCCTATTGCTCAGTCTGGGTCTTTTTAATCCAATAAAATTTGTCTCTTCCAGATTACAACAATTCCATGTTGAGAGAATGGCAACACAGGAATATCAACCCATCCTGCAACTGAGACCAGTGTTTCTCTCCTTTAGAATAGTCAGGATGAGATTTTGATCCCTGGCTAGGGATCATCTATGGGTCATCTCCCTTTGCCAGCCTGTAATAGTCATAGAATACGGATCTTCATCTCTCACCAACCCTTAAAGATTAAGGGATCAAAGTCTGCCCCCTATGAGACAAGGATTTAGGATAAAGAAAGAGAAATATAGAATCTTAAGGGAAACATTCTCAAGCCATTAAGATGTGGAAAACATAGTTGCAAACCTTGACCCACACCCTTGGCCCATGCCCTTGTGAAATGAGGGAAATACTCAAGTGCAGGAAAACTGGCTTAAAATTGTACAGCTCTACTCTGAATTCACCTCCAGTCCAGTCCCTGATACAGCCCTTCTATAAATATGGTACCCCCATCCCAAGTCAGGGCTGCTTCTCACTCTTGAGAGAGCCCACATTCTCCCTTGAATGTATATCTACCTTCCTAAATAAACCTCTATCCATGCCTTAAAAAAAAGAATGCAATCTCTTTTAAAGGTTTATTTAATACCTAAAAATCTTTCTGAGCTCTCTTATTAATTTTAATAACTTTATAGAATCTCTTGGATTATTTACATTTACTTGTTTTTTTAAAATATTTTTTTTAGTTGGACACAATACCTTTATTTTATTTTTATGTGGTGCTGACGATCGAACCCAGGGCCTCGCTTGCACTAGGCAAGTGCTCTACCACTGAGCCACAAAGACACAACTCCAGTCCCACATTTACTTGTTTTTACTGTCCCTTTTTCATTGGCCCTGTTTCTCTCTCTCTCTCATTTTTTGGTACTGGGGATTGAACTCGGGGGCACTCCACCCCTGAGCTACATCCCCGGCCCTATTTTGTATTTTATTTAGAGACAGGGTCTCACTAAGTTGCTTAGCAACTTGCATTTTCTGAGGCTGGCTTTGAACTCACTATCCTCCTGCCTCAGCCTCCCCTGCCACTGGAATTATAGGTGTGCATCACCACGCCCAGCTATCTCTTTCAGAGTATAAAATTACTAGAGGATTGAGATCTCTCTTTAATATCTTTGTAAAGTACATGGACATTGAATTGTATATCAAACAACATGAAAATTGACACTTGAATAATATTAAGGTAAAGAAAACTATCTTGGAGAGTGTTAGAGGTAGTAAAGGGAAAACCAGATGTAGAGAGAAAAAAGGGCTGAATTAGAGGATTCAGGATGATGTATAACAGAATTGTGCCTTTGTCAGGATGGGACTACCAATGAAGTGTTATACATTGAGAATTAAGAGTTTGTATTTTATCTGGAAGGTGGTTGATAGAACTATACTATTATGAAAGTCATGCTTTTAATTCTAAAGGTCAATGCAATTATTTAGAGTGTATGTTTTTGATGGGTTTAAGGGTTAGACAAGGGACCTGAAAATTTAGAGCAGGAAATCTTATAATGAGAGGAAACAATCCAGTAAAGGTTGAAGAGAAGCTAATAGAGTGTTATTCACTTAAAATGAATTAATGAATTAAATAAACCAACTCTTTTTTTTCCTGAGACATCCTTCCTGTATCCCAAAACTAGATTAGGAATCATTTTATTGTAAGGTGTTGGTATTTAGGCAGAAGGTAATGCTCTATTATTAATTAGAGGCAGAGAGAAAAATATTTGGAAATTGGATATGTATGTTTGTATTTTAGAGCACCATGACAAATAACTAAGGAGCTATGTGGATTATTACTGAGCTATCTGAAGATTAGAGACAAATGAGTAAGGGAGGGGCTGAAAGGCAAACGTTTTAAAGCTAGGCAATTATTACTTAATTATTTCTACACTGTTATAATTGAATAAAATGTAAAAATACATTATCTATAAATGTTTAAAAGACAACAAAATCAGAAGGGAAAATAGTCTGGAAACTTAGGGCTGAAAAATAATAGGTTTGCTTTTTCTGGATTTTAAAAACCTAATTTACAAAATAAGTTTCAGAAAATGAAGCTATTTAGTTAATTAAAAATAAAAAACCTTGTATTGAACTGATGGTTCAATGGTTATCAAACTCATTTGTATCAGCAATAACAGATTTAGTTCATTTTCCTCTATATAGTCTCATCTTGGCATTTTAAAGTAAAATGGAGCTGTCATAAGTTGAAGTTGTCATTTCTAGGCCAGTTGATGTAGCAATGACTCAAGTTTCTGGATATATCATGTATCCTGGAGTTCCCATAGGTCCCTTTGTATAAGACTAGTATGCAATAGATTTACAGATCTGTTTTCTTAAGAGTGACTCTTTTGTTGTATTTTCTGGCAAAGTAAGATGTTAGCATTCCATGGAAGGCTAGACTGACTTTCCATCCTTCCTTCTACTTTATTTTTGCAGTGCTGGGAATTAAACCCAAGGTCTACTGCATGGACAACATATTTCTTTCTTTCTTTTTTTTTAAAGAGAGAGAGAGAATTTTAATATTTATTTTTTAGTTTTTGGCGGACACAACATCTTTGTTTGTATGTGGTGCTGTGGATCAAACCCGGGCCGCACGCATGCCAGGCGAGCGCGCTACCGCTTGAGCCACATCCCCAACCCGACAACATATTTCTTTAAACAAATGTTTTCATTAACCTTTTTAATTCAATATCCCATTAAAAATGTTTCAGAAGGACAGAGATTTTTATCCTTTTTGTTCCATGATCTAACTATAATTCCTAGATTAATACTTACTAGATAGGAGATGCTTGGTAAATAGTTGTTACTGAAAGAATAAATGAATGGAACAGTATTAGTAGTAAAAGCATTTTTTTAGTCATTGTATTAAAAAAATTAGTACGGGGCTGGGGATCTAGCTCAGTTGGTAGAGTGCTTGCCTCGCATCTACAAGGCCCTGGTTTCAATTCCCGGCACCACACACACACACACACACACACACACACACACACACACTGGTACATGTCTTTTGAGAGTTTTTTTTTAAGTTAGCTTTTTTGCCACTGCCACCAAAGACCTGACAAGAACAATTAGAGGAGGAAAAGTTTATTTGGAGGCTCATAGTTTCAGTTGATAGATGGCCAACTCCATTGCTCTGGGCACAAACCATGGTAGAAGACTGTGGCAGAGGAAAGCAGCGAGGAACATGGCAGAGAGGGAGACTACCTTCACCACTGACAGAATATATACCCCAAAGGCATTTCCCCAATGACCTACCTCCACACCCTACCTGCCTATAGTTATCATCTAGTTAATTCCTATCAGAGGAAGGATTAGGTCACTGATTAGGTTAAAGATATCATAACCCAAACATTTACCTCTTTCTTGCATTGTCTCACACATGAGCCTTCAGGAAACACCTCATATTCTAAACCATAACACTTTTAGTCTTTTATAGTTTTATTTTTATATGTTTATTATTATTTTGTATTCTTTTCTCCCCTAGGAAGTAGCATTTAATATGAGTACACTTGAAGGTATTGTGAGAGTAGAGACAAATACTGAGGAAGTTGAATAAAGGCTCAGTACACATACATGTTCATCAAAAATTTTATTTTCCATTTTCTCTGTGTAAATTTAGTTGTAGGCCTCTGCAAGTGGGTGTGAGCTGCATTATTCCAGTATAGCTATATTGTTGGCCGGCCCTATTTGAACCTATTCGAACTGGGGCATATAATAAGTTAAACTGTTTTTTAAATATTTATTTTTAGTTTTAGTTGGACCCAATACCTTTATTTTATTTATTTATTTTTATGTGGTGCTGAAGATCAAACCCAGCACCTCACACAAGCTAGGTGACTGCTTTACCACTGAGCCACAACCCCAGCCCCAGTTAAACTGTTTTTGTTGAAGTGTTAAGAATGCATTTAAATACCATTGGATTCATAGGAGGCACACATTAACAAGAGTATTCTTTATTTTAAATTCATATATATATATAAATTCATATATATATATTTTAAATTCATATATATATATTAAGTCTGATGTGCTCAGGCATGCATATTGAATTTCTACTTTTTGAATGTACTGTAAGTTGAAAGGATTTTTTTTTTGAAGAAAGATCGGTCTTTATACATTACTTATAAATAACTTGCTTCAGATTCTCAATTGAGGATCAGCTTCTGTAGTCCTGCTCAGGTAAATCTTTTTTTTTTTTTAAACACTTTATTTTATTTTTTAGTTGTAGATGGCCACAATATCTTTATTTTATTTTATGTGGCACCGAGGATTGAACCCAGGGCCTCACACATGGTAGGCAAGTGCTCTACTGCTGAGCTACAACCCCAGCCCCACAGGTAAATCTTATAAAGGACTCCTTTATATGAGTATAATCAAATTCTGTATATGTGATTTCTTTAATTCTGGATAGGTGAGGGGGTATTTTGATAATTTATTAGAATTAAGCAATTTTTCTTCTTCCATTTTTAGTATGTTGAAGGGTGAAATTTCTGTAAAATGTGACATTAATGGAGGGACTGAGATGCTGATTAGCCTACAAAAGAGTACTTTCCTGTGGCATTCATTATTCACATATTTGTTTCTACTTTTATCTTCATGGTAATTTATAAAAAGGAAATTTTTGTTGTTGTTCAAGAAAGTCCATTAAACCTGTTATTTCTAAATAAACCTTATGACTGGATAGTTCTTTGAACATATTTTAGAATTTAGAATTTTAAAAAGTTGTCTTAATTTTGAAAAAAAAGAATCATTCCTTTTCCCTCCTCAATAGTAACTTTTGTCTTTCTTTTTTTTAAGAGAGAGAGAGAGAATTTTAATATTTATTTTTTAGTGTTCGGCGGACACAACATCTTTGTTTATATGTGGTGCTGAGGATCGAACCTGGGCCGCACACATAGCCAGGGGAGCACGCAACCGCTTGAGCCACATCCCCAGCCCTAACTTTTGTCCTTGAGTCTACTTCCTACTTAACGCCTTTTTCTAGATCTGGCAACCCAAATCAATGTTTTAGCCTGTTGTTTTGCTGTGCAGTGATTGGATTTCTCCATTGAAGTTACAAAGCATGTTTCACATTCTACTACTAATCTATTGTAATTTTTAACTTGAATGTTTTGTAGTTTTCTTTATATAAATTGACAGATTTTGATAAGGAAGTTTATTTTGATGTACAGAATGCATTATGGACATGTTTTAAAGACTTTGAGCAGCTGTTGATACTTATTTTTAACTTTAAGGAAATCATGAATCTGACATGTTATTTTTTCTTTTTAACTACAGACAGGATATCTTCATGTTCTCTGTTACAACTTCGGAGTAGAAACCCACAAGCATAATAAATATCAAGAAAGTTCTTTCTGGCTTAGGTAATGTAAACAAAAAAAATAATGTAAATTTAGGAAATTATAATACAGGTCTGCTAATATTTAATCTAGCATATTTTGGCAGTTTAAACCTTGTCTGACTTTGAAAGCCAACATTTTAATTTATTTACTCCTTTAACATGTATTTTTTTTAATTCTTACATGTTGCCAGGTGATATAAAGATAAAGATTAATTCCCTTCTTACTATATTGTAAGAGCATTAATTCCCCTCTATTTCTCCTTTGTCTCTTCTTCAGGAGTATGAAAATTTGTGTTGAATTTGTTGATTTTGCTTTGGTACTTTTTTTTTGCATCAGGGATTGAACCCAGGGACATTTAACCACTGAGCCATTTTTCTGTATTTTATTAGGGCCTTGCTAAGTTGTTGAGGCTGGCTTTGAACTTGTGATCCCCCTGTTTCAGCTGCCCAAGCTTCTAGAATTACAATTGTGCACCACCGTGCCTGGTGCTTTGGTACTTATTGATGTCTGATCACTCCTAAGTAGAAGGTGGGGAAAGGGGTGGGCAAGAGTAGAATCACCTAAAATTACAAGTCTTGTGAATTTTGGTATTTTGATATTTGTCAAATAAATATATATTTAGTGCTTATTGTATCCTGAATACTATACTAAGATTTGTACTGCCATGCTGCATCAAGTATCAAGAGAATAATATAAAAGTATCAAGAGAATAATATAAAAATACAGTAATTACATCTAAGAATCCTATCTTTCACTTGAAAATGTAGGTCTAGCACAGATTCCAACATAAAATAGTTATTTGATAATTGTTAGTTAAATGAATTTATATGAAAAGTGTGTTTTTCTGGCATTATCACTTTGAATATCAGACACTTGTGGGGTAAAAAATAACCAATCTGTTCACCACTATTATTATTATTATTACTATTATTATAGTAAAGGGTTAATTCTAGTTATTTGAAGATACTCCCATGATTATTTTAACTATAGTTTTAATGATTGTGAAAATCACATTTGTCATCTAAGGAGATAAATACATGTTTCATCATTGAGATTATAGTATTTACAGCCTATATATCTCTATCAAAGTATTTGTGCAAATAACTTGTTTATATAAAAGACTTTTTAAAGTTCAAAGATGGCTCAAACTTCGTATAAAGAACATTGCCTGACAGAGTGATCTTATGCAATTATAAAATGTACACGTGTCTCAATTTAGACTGTTTTAAATAATTGGAACATTCCTAGAATTTTAGTTCTAAATCACATTTTTTAAATAAATTTGATTCTTTGAAATATACAGAAGTTACCTAGTTCACCATAGGTTTTACCACAGATTTCATGTAAATGATCACCCTTATATAAAATGCATATTAACTAAGCTCTATTCCAGGATTTAACAGCATTGGGGAATAGGACACTCACAAAGTGGCATCAACTTATGAAAACAGTGGGATGCTAAGGAGGTAACAATGGAAAGGTTAAAAAAATGCTGGTGACATGATGGCTTTTGGAGATTTAAGACTGGAGTTAAAAATAAGTTTATGCCCAGAATGAGGTTGCATTAGGAATCCTAATAAATGTTCTCTAAGAATTGATCATAAGAATAGGGAGAGACTTGGGGCTGGGGTTGTGGCTCAGTTGTAGAGTGCTTGCCTAGCATGCATGAGGCACTGGGTTCGATTCTCAGCACCATATACAAATAAATAAAGTCCCATCAACAACTAAAAAAACAATTAAAAAAATTAAAATAGGGAGAGACTTGAGTGGCATTACATGTAGATTATTTTCATATATGCCACGGGTACACTTTTTTGGGGTTCTTTTTAGTTATACATGACAGTAGAATCCATTTTGACATAATTATAAAAGCATGAAATATATATTGTTCTAATCTAGTTCCCAGTGCCTCTCCTTTCCCATCCTTCCACCAAACCCCTGTTCCCTTCTCTCTACTGATCTTCCTGCCATTTATTCATATTTTTTAAATTATTACATGATGGTGAGATTCACTTTGGTATATTCACATATGTACATAGGAAAGTTATATCAGATTCATTCAACTGTCTTTCCTTTTCCCATCCTTTCTCCCTTCCCTTCATTCCCCTTCATCTACTCCACTAAACTTCTATTCTTTTTTTAATCCCTCCCTCTTATTGTAGGTTAGCTTCCACATCTGTTTTGTTTTTAAAAAACTTTATGGAAGAAAAATGTGATGGTGGTCATGACTGACATCCATATTATAAGCTTTTTATAGACATAATTTGATCAACAGTCATATTCTCATAAAATGTATATAATAAAAAATTTGTAAACTACCACTTAGTATGATGCTTTTGTGTTTTCACTAGACTGATATTGGAGGAAACAGGAAGAACATGAAGTCTAGCCCTAGTTATTTTGTATACTTTAAATCTCTTTGAGTATTTTTTCCCACATCTTTTGATGATATAAAAGTGACTGGGGGGCTGGGGTTATAGCTTAGTGGCAGAGTGCTTGCCTAGCATGTGTGAGGCACTGGGTTCAATCCTCAGCACCACATATAAATAAAATAAAGGTATTGTGCCCATCTATAACTAAAAACATTAAAATGATAATAGTAAAGAAATGGCTGGGTTTGGTGGTACATGCCTGTAATCCCAGCAACTCTGGAGGCTGAGGCAGGAGGATTGTGAGTTCAAAGGCAGCCTAAGCAAAAGTGAGGTGCTAAGCTCAGTGAGACTCTGTCTCTAAACAAAATACAAAATAGGGCTAGGGATGTGGCTCTGTGGTTAAATACCCTTGAGTTCAATCCCTGGTACCCTCCCCCCCCAATTACATTGATGGGATGCCATATATTTTAATTCATGTATACACTGTATAATGTTTATATCAGATTAACATATCTCTTCAAACATTTATCATTTCCTTATGGTGAAAATATTCAAAATCCTTCTAATCTTTATTTATTATTGTAATATTGTGCTCAGAGTAGTCTTATTTACATCTATCTATCTATTATCTATGTATGCAGTTCTGGAGATCAAACCAAGGGCTTTGTGCATGTCAGGCAAGTGCTCTACCAGTAAGCTACAACTGTAGCCCTCCTAGCCTTTTAAGATATACAGTACATAATTGTTAATCTATAGTTACTCTACTGTGCACTAGTACACCTGAACTTCTTAGTCTTTAATTGTAACTTTAGTACCCATTGATCAATCTTTCCTCATCCTTCTCTCCACCTTCTCCCTAGCTTCTGGTAACTACCATTTCACTCTGAACTTCTATGAGATCAACTTTTTTTTTATTGGTTGTTCAAAACATTACAAAGCTCTTGACATATCATATTTCATACATTAGATTCAAGTGGGTTATGAACTCCCATTTTTACCCCAAATACAGATTGCAGAATCACATTGGTTACACATCCACATTTTTACATAATGCCCTATTAGTAACTGTTGTATTCTGCTACCTTTCCTATCCTCTACTATCCCCCCTCCCCTCCCCTCCCATCTTCTCTCTCTACCCCATCTACTATAATTCATTTCCCTCCTGTTTATTATCCCATTCCCCTCACAACCTCTTATATGTAATTTTGTATAACAATGAGGGTCTCCCTCCATTACCATGCAATTTCCCTTTTCACTCCCTTTCCCTCCCACCTAATGTATCTGTTTAATGTTGATCTTTTCTTCCTGCTCTTCCTCCCTGCTCTGTTCTTAGTTGCTCTCATTATATCAAAGAAGACATTTGGTATTTGTTTTTTAGGGATTGGCTAGCTTCACTAAGCATAATCTGCTCTAGTGCCATCCATTTCCCTGCAAATTCCATGATTTTGTCATTTTTTAGTGCTGCGTAATACTCCATGGTGTATAAATGCCACATTTTTTTTATCCATTCATCTATTGAAGGGCATCTAGGTTGGTTCCACAGTCTAGCAATTGTGAATTGTGCTGCTATGAACATCGATGTGGCAGTATCCCTGTAGTACGCTCTTTTAAGGTCTTCAGGGAATAGTCCGAGAAGGGCAATAGCTGGGTCAAATGGTGGTTCCATTCCCAGCTTTCCCAGGAATCTCCATACTGCTTTCCAAATTGGCCGCACCAGTTTGCAGTCCCACCAGCAATGTACAAGAGTACCCTTTTCCCCACATCCTCGCCAGCACTTGTTGTTGTTTGACTTCATAATGGCTGCCAATCTTACTGGAGTGAGATGGTATCTTAGGGTGGTTTTGATTTGCATTTCTCTGACTGCTAGAGATGGTGAGCATTTTTTCATGTACTTGTTGATTGATTGTATGTCCTCCTTTGAGAAGTGTCTGTTCAGGTCCTTGGTCCATTTGTTGATTGGGTTATTTGTTATCTTATTGTCTAATTTTTTGAGTTCTTTGTATACTCTGGATATTAGGGCTCTATCTGAAGTGTGAGGAGTAAAAATTTGTTCCCAGGATGTAGGCTCCCTATTTATCTCTCTTATTGTTTCTCTTGCTGAGAAAAATGTTTTAGTTTAAGTAGGTCCCATTTGTTGATTCTTGTTATTAACTCTTGAGCTATGGGTGTCCTATTAAGGAATTTGGAGCCCGAACCCACAATATGTAGATCAGAGCCAACTTTTTCTTCTATCAGACGCCGTGTCTCTGATTTGATATCAAGCTCCTTGATCCAGTGTGAGAGGATTGCCTTTTTTCCACATCTTTGCCAATCCTTGTTAATTTTTTACTTTGTGATGATAGCCGTTCTTACTGGAGTGAGGTATGTCTCATCTGTATTTCAGTGATGATTAGTGATGTTGAACATCATTTCATCTACCTGTTGGCGACTTGTCTCCCTTCTTTTGAGAATATATATTTAGGGTCCTGTTGTAGTTCCATACAAGTTTTAGGGTGGTTTTGTCCTGTTCTGTGAAGTTCTGTGAATAATGTTATTGGTATTTTGAATGGGATTACATCAAATGTGTATATTACTTTAGTACTATGGATATTTTAACAATATTGATTTTTCCATTCCTTAAGAAAGGAATGTCTTTCTATGCTTTTTGCCCTCTTTAATTTCTTTCTTTATGTTTTTCATTTTAGACCTCTTTCAAAACCTCTTTGATAAAATTTGCTCCTAGATTTTATATCTATTATAAATGGAACTGGCTGTCTGATTTCTATTTCAGATAATTCAATATTGGCATACAGCAATGCTGCTTATTTTGTATGTGAATTTAGTATCCTGCAACTTCACTAAATTAATTTATTACTTCTAATAATCTTTTGGTGGTGTCTTTGAGGTTTTCTATATATAAGAATAATATCACCTGTGAATGATGACAGTTTGACTTCCCCTTTTTCAATTTGGGTACTCTTTCTACCTCTTGCTTGATTGCTCTGATTAGGACTTCCAGGATTATGTTGAATAAAAGTAGTGAGAGGGGGCATCCTTCTCTTGTTCTAATGAGAAAGTTTTCAGCTTTTCTTCATTCAGTAGTATTAGCTATTGGCTAATTATAAAGTCCATTTATTATTTTAAGGTACATTCCTGATATACCTAATTTATTCAGCATTTTATCAGGAAGGGATGTGGAATTTTATCAGTGCCTTTCTACATCTATTGAGAAGATAGATGTCTCTCATTTTGTTGATGTGGTGTATCATATTTATTGTGTATGTTGGACCACCCTTACATCAGTGGGATGAATCTAACTTAATCATGGTGACTAATCTTTTTTAATGTGCTGTTGGATTTAGCTTGCTAGTATTTTCTTTTCTTTTTATTTTTTATTATATAACAGGGCCTCGCTAAGTTGCTGAGGTTGTCCTCAAACTTTCCATCATCCTGTCTCTGCCTCCCAAGTCACTGAGATTATAGGCATGTGCCACCA
This sequence comes from Ictidomys tridecemlineatus, assembly GCF_052094955.1. Taxonomy (NCBI): domain Eukaryota; kingdom Metazoa; phylum Chordata; class Mammalia; order Rodentia; family Sciuridae; genus Ictidomys; species Ictidomys tridecemlineatus. The sequence goes on along the minus strand of NC_135493.1, from coordinate 73,991,347 downwards.
TGCCTGGCCCTTGCTAGTATTTTCTTGAGAATTTCTGTATCTATGTTCATTAATAGTATTGGTCTGTAGTTTTTTGTTGCTGTTGTTTCCTTGCCTGTTTTATTTTTTTAATTAGGGTAATGCTGGTCTCAGAGAATGTGTTTAGATAAATTCCCTCATTCAATTTTTTGGAATAATTTAAGAAGATCTAGTGTTAGTTCTCCTTTAAATATTTGGTAGAATTCAACAGTGAAGCTTTCTGGTTCTGAGCTTTTAATTGATGGAATTTTTTAGTACTGATTTAATTTTATTACTTCTTATTGTTCTGTTCAAGTTTTCTGTTTCTTCATTATTCAATCTTGGTGAGATGTATTTATCCATTTCTTTTTTTTTCAGTATTGAGGATTGAATCCTCAGCCCTTTTTTATATTTTATTTAGAGACAGGGTCTTGCTGAGTTGCTTAGGGTCTAAGTTGCTGAGGCTGGCTTTGAACTCATGATTCTCCAGCCTACTGAGCCGCTGGAATTACAGGCGTGTACAATTACATTGCACCCGGCTTTATCCATTTCTTATAGGTTCTCAAATTTGTTGGCATATAATTGTTCATAATACTTTCTGATTTTTTGTATTTCTTTGGTATCAGTTGTATTGTCTTCCTTTTCATTTGGTTTTTATTTGAGTCTCCTTTTTCTTATTCTAGATCAAGGTTTGTCTATTTTATCTTTTTGAAGAACCAGCTCTTCATTTCATTGATGTTCTATATAGTTGTTTTAGATTCTATTTCACTTATGTCTGCTTTGATATTTATTTATTTTTTCTTTCTACTGCTTTGCAGGGGGTTCCTTGAGATGCAGGAATCAGTTGTTTATCTGAGATCTTTCTTCTTTTTTGATGGAGGTGTTAATTGCTACAAATTTTCTTCTTAGTGCTGATTTTGTTATACCCCATAGGTTTTGGTCTATTCTATCTCCATTTTCATTTTAATCAAGAAAGTTTTGCATTTTCTACTTGATTTCTTCTTTGATCTGTTAGCTATTCAAGGGTAAATTGTTTAATTTCCATGTATTTGTGTACTTTCTAACATTTTCTTGTTATGGTTTCTAGTTTTATTACATTATGGTCAGAAGAGATGCCTGATATTATTTCAATACTTTAAAGTTTGCCAAGATTTGTTTTGTGGCCTATCATATGATGTATCTTGGAGAATATTCCATGTGCTGAAGAGAAAAATGTGTACTCTATAGCTGTTGGGTAGAGTGTTCTGTGGATGTCCATTAAGTTCATTTGATCTAGGGAGCCATTTAATTCTGCTGTTTCCTTGTTGATATTCTGTTTGCCTAATCTATCTGTTGCTAAAAGTGAGGTGTTTATGTCCCCTACTATTACTGTGTTGGAGTCTGTCTTTCTTTTTAGGTCTATTTTTATTTACTTTACATATTTGAATATGCCAATGTTAGGCATATCCATGCATGTATATATGTTGTAGGGAACAATCAAGGCAGGACACCGGATAGGAAACAGGAAGCAGGTTTATTTGGCTGCAGTCAGGTTCAGAGGGCACAGCTTTTGCTGTAATCAATCAATCCTCCTGAACCCCTAGTTCAGGCAGTTTCAGAAGTTTATACCCAGTGTGTAAGGGGAGGGGCTCAGAAGTTCACAGTCTGCAGAAGTTCACATAAAAGCAGCATTTTCTTTCACTGTTCTGGGCAAGTTAACTCTTCAAGGACAACACCTGAGAAGGGGAGAGCTTCTTCTCTGCTTTCTTCTCTCCCCACTGCCATCTGTTACCATGGAGCTCAATTAGTAATATCTTTTCTTATCTTTGAAATGTAAACATCTCTGTGAAGCTCCAGCTCAAGGCCAGAGGCCTTGTTAAAGGATCTTTCTTATCATAGTATGCATTTGCTGACACACTTCCCTTAGAAACCTTTACAAATTGTTATATATATATATGTATATATTCTTACTAGATAGTCCATAAATGTTTGTGGAAAAACTAGTAAAGAGGTGTTCAGCACCTGGAGTGCCGATCTCTTTTAGGCCCGTTTCCAAATTTAATTATTGTAAGATAGAGCAACAGGAAATAGGAAGCTTAGCTACATTGGACTCTTGTTGAGATTCTTTTGCTGATAGTCCTAAAATCAATTATGGTGGAGATTTCTGGAGAAGCTTAATTAAGATTTTCTGTGGAGGAGGAGTGCCACTACATATATATGTTGCTTTTGTTTCTGTTTGCATGGAATATCTTTTTTTTTTAAGATAGGGTCTCGGGCTGGGGATGTGGCTCAAGTGGTAGCGTGCTCGCCTGGCATGCGTGTGGCCCGGGTTCGATCCTCAGCACCACACACGAACAAAGATGTTGTGTCCGCCGAGAACTAAAAAAATAAATATTAAAAAAAAATTCTCTCTCTCTCTCTCTCTCTCTCTCTCACTCTCTCTTAAAAAAAATAAAAGATAGGGTCTCACTATGTTGCCCAGGTTGGCCTTAAACTCACGACCCCTTTGCCTGACAGTCTCTTAAGTAGCTAGGATTAGAGGTCTGTACCACAGTTGCCAGCCCTGCATGGAATATTTTATTCCATCTTTTCATTTTCAGTCTAAGTGTGTCCTTAGAGACAAAGTGAGTTTTGTGTAAGCAACGTGTAGTTGGGTCTTGTTGTTGTTGTTGTTTTTTTTTAATCCATCCACTTACTCTGTATCTCTTAATTGGAAAATCTAGCCCATTTACATCCAAGGTAATTATTGATAGGTAAAGTTTTACGATAGCCATTTTGTACTTTCTTTTCTAATTTTATTGTAGTTCTTTTTCTTACTCTCTACAGTCTTCCTTGTGGCTCAGTGATTTGCTCTAGCAGTGTTTTGATTCCTTGCTTATTTTTTGTTTTTCTGTTATAGATTTTTGCTTTGTAGTTACCACGAGGCATACAAAAAACATAATTTGATTATAACAAGCTATTTTGAAATAATAGCAACTTAACATGACTTTAAAGATAAAAGAAACAAAGAAACAAAATGTACTAATTAAAACTCTATACTTACACTCCATTCCTCCCCTCCTTAAGAATTTTTGGTGTCTCATATCTTTCTACATTGTGTATCTTAGTATAGTTATTTACGTTTTTGAATTTTTAATCTTCATGAAATATGAATGGTTATGTACAATGCTTATAAGAACATTCTGAAATCGTGTACATAGTTACTTTTACTAATGAGTTTTGTACCTTTAAGTATCTTTTTTCTTACTTATTAAGGGCTCTTTTAGGACTGAGGAAATCCTTTTAGCATTTCATGTAGCACAGGTCAGCACAGGTCTGTTACAGATATGTTCTCTTAGTTTTTGTTTGTCTGGGAAGATCTTTATCCCTCCTTCAGTGCTAGAAGACAGCATTGGTGGGTGCAGTATTCTTGTTTGGCAGGTTTTTGCCTTCAATACTGTGAAAATCTCATGCTACTCTTTCCTGTACTATAAACATTCTTCTGAGAAGTCTGCTGTCAGGTGAATTGGGACACCCTTCTGTGTTACTTATTTCTTTTCTCTTAGTGCCTTAAGGATATTCTCTTCGTATTTAACCTTTGCAAATTGACTGTAATATGTTTTGAGGTAGATGTGGTAGGGTTAAGTCTGACAGGTGACCTTTGATCTTTCTAGACCTGGATATTTATAACATTCTCTAGGTTTGGAATGTTTTATGTTATTATATCTTTCAATAAACTTTCCATATTTTTGGCATTCTCAAGTCCTCTTTGAACCCCCAAAACCTGAATATTTGCTTTTTAAATACTGTTCCAAAGTTCCTGTAGGCTTTCTTAACTCCCATTTATTCTTTTTTTTTCTCCTGTGCATTTTCAAATAGCCTGTCTTTGAGCTTATTACTTCTTTATTCTGTTTGATGTGTTCTGCTAATAATACCTTCTATGGCATTTAAATTTTTTTCTATTCTGGACAATTGAGACCCTGACTCAAAAAAAAAAAAAAAAAAAGAAAGAAAGAAAGAAAGAAAGAAAAAGAAAAGAAAGGAGGGCTGGGAAAGTAATTCAGTGGTAAATTGCCCCTGGTTCAATCCCCAATGGCAATAACAGGTGGTGATATTGTTAGAAAGCTCACTTCCATCCTCTCCCCTTTTTAAAGACAGATTTGAGTGTAGATTTCTTTTCCTTTCTTGTTTTTTGTTTGTTTTTTTGGTAGTGGGGAATGAACTCAGAGGCGCTTAAACACTGAGCCACATCCTTAGTCCCTTTCTGTATTTTATTTAGATACAGGGTCCCCCTGAGTTGCTTAGGGCCTTGCTGAGTTGCTGAAGCTGGATTGAACTCCCAATCCTCCTGTCTCAGCCTCCCGAGCTGCTGGGATTATAGGTGTGCACCACTGTGCCCAACTGTGGTTTGTGTTTCTTACCTACCTTTGTGTATATATTTTTGTGTGTGGTTTTGGAGATTAAACCCAAGGTCACAGACAGGCTAGGCTAGTGCTCTGCCGCTTAGCTATACCATAACCACCTGTATTGAGCTTCTGTGTCTACTCTTTGTCATAAGGAAATAAGTAGATGGAAAGAAAGTATTGATAAAGAACTTTCCTCCACAGTCTAGAAGATTTGTTAGTGACCTTTCAGTTTCCTTGGTGGAATCTACATTGTGTTATATTTTAAAATCTTATCTAATGATTAGGATATATATTATGCTGAACTTGGATTTTTTTATAAGAGGTATACAGAAATTTTATTATAAACATTTTAGTATTCTAGAGATAACGGTTGTATACTAAAATACAAACTAGTCCAACTGAAAAGCCTTTGGACTGATATTGATTTTTGATTTACCACAAAGAATTTGCAGGGCTTTTACCCACTGGGAGAAAAATGCCCTAATCTCAAAACTATATATATATATATATATATATATGTATATATGTATGCATATATGTATGTATATGCATACGTATATACAGTGTTTTCTTATTAATTTTGAATCTGGATGATCTGTCTGTTGATGAAAGTAGGGTATTAAAGTTTGCTAATATTTGTTTTATATGTTTAGATGCTAAAATATTGGGTGCATATACATTTACAATTGTTATATCCTCTTGGTGAATTGATCCCCTTAGGCATTATATAATGGATTTTTGTGACTCCTATGATAATTTTTTATTTAAAATCCATTTTTTTTCTGATATAGACACTCCTGTTCTCCTTTGGTAACCATTTTACATTGAATATTTTTCTATCCCTTCACTTTCAGCCAACATATATCTTTAAGACTGTAATTTCTTATAGGAAGAAAATAGTTAGATCTTTCCTTCTTCATTACCCATTCAGGCGCTCTTTTTTTTTTTTTTTTTGAGAGAGAAGATCATCTTATATAGCCTAAGCTAGCCTTGAAATCTTTCTGCCTCCATCTTCCAAGTAGCTGTGATCATAGGTATGCACCACTGTATATTTTTTGATTGAAGAGTTTAAGCCATTTACATTTAAATGGATTATTGGCAGGTAAGAACTTTCTGTTTGCCATTTTGTTAATAATTTCCAGTTCTTGTTCCTTTCTTCCTTTGTTCTCTTCCTTTATGATTTGAGATTTTTTTATAGTAGTATGTTTTGATTCCTTTCAATTTATCTTGTGTATCAATACATGTTTTTTGTCTGTAGTTACCATGAGACTTATATAAGATATTTTACTGTTCTAAAATTCTTTTTAAAACTGATACTATTTTAACTTTGATCATATTTAAAACCTTTGTATTCTACGCTGCCTCACCAACATTTTAGTTTTTTGAGATAGGGTCTCCCTAAGTAGCCCATCCTGGCCTCAAACTTGCAAACTTCCTTCCTCAGCCTCCCAGGTAGTTGGGATTATTGGTGTGCACCACCATACCTGACCATTTTATACACTTTTTAAAATATTTATTTTTTAGTTGTCATTGGACACAATATCTTTATTTTATTTATTTATTTTTATGTGGTGCTGAGGATGGAACCCAGGGCCTCGCACATACTAGGCAAGCGCCCTACCGCTGAGCCACAATCCCAGCCCCCCCATTTTATATTTTAATGTCAAATTTTACTTATTTTCATATTGTATATCCATTAACAAGTTAATGTAGCTATTATTATTTTAATACTTTTGTCTCTTTACTTTTACTCTGCATTTAAAAGTGATTCACATATTACCATTACAGTATTATAATATTGTGAACTTGACTGTATTCTTATGTTTCTCATGAGTTTTACACTTTTTTTCCGGGGGGTGGTGGTGGTGGGGATTGAACTCATTTGAGCACTGAGTCACATCCCCAGCCCTTTTTTGTGTTTTATTTAGAGACAGGGTCTCACTGAGTTATTTAGGGTCTCACTAAGTTGCTGAGGCTGGCTTTGATCTTGCGATCCTCCTGCCTCAGCTTCTCAGCTGCAGATATGTGCCACCACTCCCTGGCCAAGTTTTACACTTATTATATGTTTTCATATTGTTAGCATCTTTTTGTTTCAACTTAAAGAACTTTGTCATTGCTTGTGATGCAGGTCTAGTGGTGATGAATTCCCATAACTTACTTTGTGGGAATGTGTTTTGCCTTGCAATAATTTCTAAAAGACAATTTTGCTGAGTGTAGTATTATTTTGGGAATTTTTTTCTCTCTCTCAGCACTTTTGAATATATCATCTCCCTTCCCTATTTGACCTGTAAGCTATCTACTAGAAACCTCATGATTGTCTTATAAAAATTCCCTTTTATGTTCCAAATTACTCTTCTTTTGTTGCTTTCAAGTATCTCTCCTTTTATATTACTTTTAAGAAATTGACTGTAATCTGTCATGGTGAGGATCTTTTTATGTTTAGTCTATGTGATATTCTTTGGCTTTCATGAATCTGAAAATTCTCTTCCAGCCATAGATTTAAGAGATTTTTCTCTCATTATTAACTTAAATAATCTTTCTGAACCTGTCTGTTACCACGCTCCTTTGTATGAATGAGTCCTTTGGGGGTTCACATTATATATATTTATTTTTGCTTTATGCTATCTCTCATAGGTCTCAAAGGCTTTCCTCAATTTTTCATTCTTTCTTCTTTTTGTCCCTTTGACCAAATGATTTTAAATGACCTATCTTCAAACTTGCTGATTCTTTTTTTCAGCTTGAACAATTCTGCTGTTGAAGCACTCTATGAAATCTTTTAGTTTCATTGTTGTGTTCCTCAGCTCCAGAATTTGTTGGGTTTTTTTTAAATAGTTTCTTCTTTTCACTTTGTTTATGTATTGTGTTCTCTTTTAACTTACTGAACTTTAAAAAGGTAATTATTTTGAAATTTTTGTCAGGCAACTTGTAGATCTTTGTTTCATTAGGGATGGGTAACTTGTGCTTTAATTTGTTCCTTTGTTGGTGTCATGTTTCCCTGATTATCCTTGATTTCTTGTGGCCTTGTATTGGTGTCAGAACGTGTGAACAAATAGGCAGCTCTTCCATTCTTTACAGGCTGGCTTCAGTATGGAAAGCCTTTTACCAATTAGCCTGTGTAGTGGTACTTGGTAGACCATTTGGTAGTGTTCATGGGTGATTTTGCTGCTGGAGTTCTCCGTTATGCTGGCCTCTGGCCTATGTGTTTTTCCTGCATGGACTAGTCTATTGTTTGAGTCTTTGAAGGTTAATCTGGAGCTAGGTTCCACTGGAATGTTACTATACCCTGGGTTCACTGGAGCCTTGGGTCATTTGGGCAAGCTTGGAGTTGGGGAAGGCCTAAAATCTGAGTTTGGTGTGGTACCTTGCCCTGAAATATACCTAGAGCTTGGGTCAATGGTTTCCAGTTTAGAACCTGGTGACATGAGTGCTGACCTGGTACTTTGACAGGCCTGGATTCTAAAGCTTCAGGGGCCAGCCTCATAGAGTATGCCTGGTGCCTGGGACCATAGGGGCAGGACTCAAGTCTTTGCCTGGGGAGTGGCTCTGGGATGTTCCTTGAGTCTGGAAGTGCAGACATCCTCATACTGAGGTGGGCTTCAAGTCTCAGTTCACAGGGATGGGGCTAAGATCTCTGATTTTATAATTATGGTAAATTAATTTGGGGGGTAAATAGTCAAAATGAAAGGGTAATAGCCATTGATATAATAAAAATTAAGTTTATTATCTCTTTGTTTTATTAAAGAAATTATTTGTGCTCAATATAATAATCATAAACCTGGACTGGGTTGTGACTCAGTGGCAGAGTGCTTGCCTTACATATGTGAGGCACTGGGTTTGATCCCCAGCACTATATAAAAATAAATAAATGAAATAAAGATATTGTTTCCATATAAAACTAAAAAACACTTTAAAAAAATAATAAACCTACATAATATGGAAAGTTAAAGTTCCTATAATTATGCTCCCATGATTCAAGGAAGATGGCGGCGAAGGGAGTGCATCACCCCCGTGTGCCGCGTCACTGTGCGGGAGAATGATGAGTTGAAACAGCTGAAGGCTGTCTTGTTGGGAATTTCCAGCGAAATTGAGGCACTCCAGAATCTAGTGGAGGGATTTTCATCGTGGGAGGATCGGCTGCGGGGACTCGGTCGCGGGCGATTTCTCCGCACGGAGAGTCGCATTGCTCGTTCAGCAGATCGCCCCGCGGCTGGAGTCTGCGGCGCGCACTGGGAAGCTGCGAGGTGTTGGCGCGGGGGTGCAGCGCTACGGATTCTGTGGGCTCCTGGCAGCGGTACAATGGCTGTGCTCAGTGCTGAGTTCTGGGTTTGAGATGGAGGAGGGAAGCGGTCCAGTTCAGTTCTCCACACCGGTCGGACCACGGAGGAGGCCAGTGGCCTCCATCTTGGAGAGCTGACATAATCATCCCTGTTTTCTACTGATTTCAGCTCATTCAGCTACGGAACAGGTGATTTCAGGCTGGTATTTGCCTGCGTCTCGCAGACAGATTTTTGCTCAGGCTCAGGGCTAGAGAACCCACGGAGACTACTTCTGGGAGCTTGCTCCTAGCAGAGCATGCACCGAGCTCTGAGCGGCCAGGTTCTGGCTCCCAGAGCAGCTCTGCCCAGGGCTGGGGAACCCACGGAGACCGCTTCTTAGAGCCTGCTCCTAGCGGAGCATGCACCGAGCTCGAAGCGGCCTGGTTCAGGCTCCCGGAGCTGCTTTGGCCCAGGGCTGGGGAACCCGCGGAGACCGCTTCTTGGAGCCTGCTCCTAGCAGAGCGTGCACCGGGCTCGGAGAGGCCAGGTTCTGGCTCCCGGAGCTGCTTTGGCCCAGGGCTGGGGAACCCGCGGAGACTGTTTCTTGGAGCCTGCTCCTAGCAGAGCGTGCACCGAGCTCGGGGCGGCCGGGTCCTGGCTCCCGGTGCTGCTTTGGCCCAGGGCTGGGGAACCCGCGGACACTGCTTCTTGGAACCTGCTCCTAGCAGAGCGTGCACTGAGCTCGGAGCGGCCGGGTTCAGGCTCCCGGAGCTGCTTTGGCCCAGGGCTGGGGAACCTGTGGAAACTGCCTCTCGGTCCGGGTCCTGCTGGGTGCTGTGGGGGCCAGAGGGGCAGAGTGGAGCTGCCGCCTGCGCCCAGAACAGGCCAAGAGACCCGCCGGCGTGGTATCACGTCACCCCAACTGCAGCTGGGGCCAAAGAGAGTAGCTGCCCACGCCTGAAACAGGACCAGCGACCCGACGACGTGGTAGTCAAGTCACCTCATTTGGAGTAGGGGCCGAGCAGAGCTGCTGCCTGAGCCTGCAAGGTAGGCAGACCTGTGACCCACCGGCGGGACAGGCCAGGTGGCCTGCCAGCGTGGTGGACACGTCGCACCGAGGCAGACACGTCACACTGGTTGGAGTGGGGGTGGAGCAGAGCCGCCGCCCGTGTCCGGAAAAGGCCCAGCGACCCGCCAGAGTGGCAGTCAGGTAGCCCCATTTGGAGTGGGGGCCGAGCAGAGCTGCCGCCTGAGCCCGCAAGGTAGGCAGACCTGTGACCCACCGGCGGAACAGGCCTAGAGGCCTGCCAGCGTGGTAGACACGTCACACCAATTGGAGTAGGGGCCGAGCAGAGCCGCCGCCTGCATCTGGATCAGGACCAACGACTTGAGGGCGTGGTAGTCACGTCACCACAATTGGAGTGGGGGCAGATTAGAGCCACTACCCGCGCCCGCAGGGTGGGCAGACCTGCGACCGACCGGCAGAGCAGGCCTAGCAGCCTGCCAGCGTGGTAGACAGATCACCCCAATTGGAGGAGGAGCACAGCCACTACCCGCCCTGCAAGGGAGATTTTTCAACTATATAAGAGCAATATAAATAAATAGGGGGAAAATTTCAAAAACACAACAGTTTCACCAAACAGAAAGAAACGCGAGCAGTATGAAAAGACAAGGAAAGAAAGGACCACAAGCAATGCAGGTCAACTCAACTTTAGAAGAGGTAATAGCTGAAACAGATGGAATGTCAGATAAAGAATTCAGGATATACATGCTTCAGATGATCTGGAGTCTCAAGGAAGACATGAGACAGCAAAATCAGACAATGAAAGATCACTTTGACAAGGAATTACATAAACAAATCCAGGAAGCAAAAGATCAATTATACCGGGAGATAGAGGTAATAAAAACAAACAAATAGAAATCCTAGAAATGCAGGAAGCAATAAACCAACTTAAAAACTCAATTGAGAATACTACCAGCAGAGTAGATCACTTAGAAGATAGAACATCAGACAATGAAGACAAAGTATTTCAACTTGAAAAGAACATAGACAGCTCAGCAAGACTGTTAAGAAACCATGAGCAGAACATCCAAGAAATATGGGACAACATAAAGAGACCAAACTTAAGAGTCATTGGGATACAGGAAGGTATAGAGGTCCATACCAAAGGAATAAACAATCTATTCAATGAAATAATATGAGAAAACTTCCCAGATTTGAAGAATGAGACAGAATCCCAAATCCTAGAAGCTTACTGGACGCTGAATGTGCAAAATCATAAGAGATCCACACCTAGACACATTATAATGAAGATGCCCAACATACAGAATAAGGAGAGAATTTTAAAAGCTACAAGAGAAAGGAAGCAGATTTCATTTAGAGGTAAACCAATCGGGATAACAGCTGATCTTTCACACAGACTCTGAAAGCTAGAAGAGCCTGGAAGAACATATTTCAAACACTGAAAGAAAATGGATTCCAACCAAGAATCGTGTATCCGGCAAAATTAAGCTTCAGGATGGAAGATGAAATTAAAACCTTCCATGATAAACAAAAGTTAAAAGAATTCGCAGCTAGAAAACCATCTCTTCAAAAAATCCTTGGCAAAACATTACAGGAAGAGGAAATGGAAAATAACAATGAAAACCAACAGTAGGAGGTAGGACAGTAAAGGGGGGAAAGTAATCAAAGAGGAAAACAAATCAGGTTTAGTAACATTAATAAACAAATATGGCTGGAAGAACAAACCATATCTCAATAATAACCCTAAATGTTAATGGCTTAAACTCACCAATTAAGATACACAGGCTAGTTGAATGGATCACAAAACAAGACCCAACAATATGCTGCCTACAGGAGACGCATTTGATAGGAAAAGATATACATAGACTGAAGGTGAAAGGTTGGGAAAAATCATATCACTCATATGGACTGCGGAAACAAGCAGGAGTGTCCATACTCATATCAAATAAAATAGATTTCAAGCCAAAGTTAATCAAAAGGGATAAAGAGGGACACTACATACTGCTCAAGGGAACCATACACCAACAAGACATAACAATCATAAATATATATGCCCCAAACAATGGTGCAGCTATGTTCATCAAGCAAACTCTTCTCAAGTTCAAAAGTCTAATAGACCACCATACAATAATCATGGGAGACTTCAACACACCTCTCTCACCACTGGACAGATCTTCGAAACAAAAGTTGAATAAGGAAACTATAGAACTCAATAACACAATTAACAACCTAGACTTAATTGACATATATAGAATATACCACCCAACATCAAGCAGTTATACTTTTTTCTCAGCAGCACATGGATCCTTCTCAAAAATAGATCATATATTATGTCACAGGGCAACTCTTAGACAATATAAAGGGGTAGAGATAATACCATGCATCTTATCTGATCATAATGGAATGAAACTGAAAATTAACGATAAAAGAAGGAAGGAAAAATTATGCATCACTTGGAGAATGAACATTAGGTTACTGAATGATCAATGGGTTTTAGAAGACATCAAGGAGGAAATTAAAAAATTCTTAGAGTTAAATGAAAACACAGACACAACATATTGGAATCTATGGGACACATTGAAAGCAGTTCTAAGAGGAAAATTCATTGCTTGGAGTTCATTCCATAAAAAAAAAAAAAAAACCCAACAAATAAATGATCTCATACTTCATCTCAAAATCCTAGAAAAAGAAGAGCAAAACAACAACAAAAGAAGTAGAAGGCAACAAATAATTAAAATCAGAGCTGAAATTAATGAAATCGAAACAAAAGAAACAATTGAAAAAATTGACAAAACTAAAAGTTGGTTCTTTGAAAAAATAAATAAAATCAACAGAACCTTAGCCATGTTAACGAAGAGAAGAAGAGAGAGAACTCAAATTACTAGCATACGGGATGAAAAAGACAAAATCACAACAGACAATTCAGAAATACAGAAGATAATCAGAAATTATTTTGAATCCTTATACTCCAATAAAATAGAAGATAGTGAAGGCATCGATAAATTTCTTAAGTCATATGATCTGCCCAGATTGAGTCAGGAGGATATAGACAACCTAAACAGACCAATATCAATTGAGGAAATAGAAGAAACCATCAAAAGACTACCAACTAAGAAAAGCCCAGGACCAGATGGGTATACAGCAGAGTTTTACAAAACCTTTAAAGAGGAACTAATACCAATACTTTTCAAGCTATTTCAGGAAATAGAAAAAGAGGGAGAACTTCCAAATTCATTCTATGAGGCCAACATCACCCTGATGCCTAAACCAGACAAAGACACTTCAAAGAAAGAAAACTACAGACCAATATCTCTAATGAACCTAGATGCAAAAATCCTCAATAAAATTCTGGCGAATCGGATTCAAAAACATATCAAAAAAATAGTACACCATGATCAAGTAGGATTCATCCCTGGGATGCAAGGCTGGTTCAATATACGGAAATCAATAAATGTTATTCACCACATCAATAGACTTAAAAATAAGAACCATATGATCATCTCGATAGATGCAGAAAAAGCATTTGACAAAGTACAGCATCCCTTTATGTTCAAAACTCTAGAAAAACTAGGGATAACAGGAACTTACCTCGACATTGTAAAAGGTATCTATGCTAAGCAATTCTAAGCAGGAAGTGTGAATCAGGCGGTATATCGATGCCAGACTTCAAACTATACTACAGAGCAATAGTAATAAAAACAGCATGGTACTGGTACCAAAACAGGCGGGTGGATCAATGGTACAGAATAGAGGACACAGAGACCAATCCACAAAACTACAACTATCTTATATTTGGTAAAGGGGCTAAAAGCATGCAATGGAGGAAGGATAGCATCTTCAACAAATGGTGCTGGGAAAACTGGAAATCCATTTGCATCAAAATGAAACTGAATCCCTTTCTCTCTCCATGCACAAAAGTTAACTCAAAATGGATCAAGGAGCTTGATATCAAATCAGAGACACGGCGTCTGATAGAAGAAAAAGTCGGCTATGATCTACATGCTGTGGGGTCAGGCTCCAAATTCCTCAATAGGACACCCATAGCGCAAGAGTTAATAACTAGAATCAACAAATGGGACTTACTCAAACTAAAAAGTTTTTTCTCAGCAAAAGAAACAATAAGAGAGGTAAACAGGGAGCCTATATCCTGGGAACAAATCTTTACTCCTCACACTTCAGATAGAGCCCTAATATCCAGAGTATACAAAGAACTCAAAAAATTAGACAATAAGATAACAAGTAACCCAATCAACAAATGGGCCAAGGACCTGAACAGACACTTCTCAGAGGAGGACATACAATCAATCAATAAGTACATGAAAAAATGCTCACCATCGCTAGCAGTCAGAGAAATGCAAATCAAAACCACCCTAAGATACCATCTCACTCCAGTAAGATTGGCAGCCATTCTGAAGTCAAACAACAACAAGTGCTGGCGAGGATGTGGGGAAAAGGGTACTCTTGTACATTGCTGGTGGGACTGCAAACTGGTGCAGCCAATTTGGAAAGCAGTATGGAGATTCCTGGGAAAGATGGGAATGGAACCACCATTTGACCCAGCTATTCCCCTTCTCGGTCTATTCCCTAAAGACCTAAAAAGAGCATGCTACAGGGAAACTGCTACATCGATGTTCACAGCAGCACAATTCATGATAGCAAGATTGTGGAACCAACCTAGATGCCCTTCAATAGATGAATGGATAAAAAAATGTGGCATTTATACACAATGGAGTATTACTCTGCATTAAAAAATGACAAAATCATAGAATTTGGAGGGAAATGGATGGCATTAGAGCAGATTATGCTAAGTGAAGCTAGCCAATCCCTAAAAAGCAAATGCCAAATGTCTTATTTGATATAAGGGGAGCAACTAAGGACAGAGTAGGGACGAAGAGCATGAGAAGAAGATTAACATTAAACAGGGATGAGAGGTGGGAGGGAAAGGGAGAGAGAAGGGAAATTGCATCTAAATGGAAGGTGATCCTCAGGGTTATACAAAATTACATACAAGAGGAAGTGAGGGGTAAGGGAAGAATAATACAAGTGGAAGAAATGATTTACAGTAGAGGGGTAGAGAGAGAAGAGGGGAGGGGAGGGGAGGGGAGGGGAGAGGGGATAGCAGAGGATAGGAAATGCAGCAGAATACAACAGACACTAGAATGGCAATATGTAAATCAATGGGAGTGTAACTGATGTGATTCAGCAATCTATATACGGGGTAAAAATGGGAGTTCATAACCCACTTGAATCAAACTGTGAAATATGATATATCAAGAAATATGTAATGTTTTGAACGACCAACAATAAAAAAAGAAAAAAAAATATGCTCCCATTGTGCATAACATTACTATTAACATTCACTTTACATTCTTTTGATATTTTTCTAAAAATTGTTTATAAAAGCTCTTTTAACACATTAAATGATGTAGAAAACATCAAAATCATTGATAGGTTTGTGAGATTGCAGAAGTTTTTGAGTTTTTTTTCCCAAAATGAACTGTGAGCAAAAAAACATTAATAGAATTAAATAAAACCAAAGACTACACAGGAAATTTCCTAATTGGTGATCTCTTGTTATATTAGAGTCTGTGAGATAAATAGATAAATGGAGAAAACAACATTCTGGAGAATTGGATAAAACCATGAAGATGTTCTATAAAAATAATCTAACATTGACCTTAATTAATAAAATTTAATGACCTTAGTTCTTCAACCTTCGGGTTAGGAAGTAGATGTTTATACATTCCCAAAGAGGAGAATCCCTTGTAGGTTACAAAGAGTATTTCTTAACCCCTTGTGTGTTGTGTTGCCTTTTTCCCAATAAGATTGAAATAGAGCATGTTTTCAATAACCTCCTCCTTTCATGGTTGTAAGTTTACATTATTTTTTTAAAGCTAAACTTATTTTTGATAGTGTTTTTTTTTTGAGAATGTAGATAAATGTTTGGATGGGCAGTATGTTGGAGGATCTCAAAAATCCTTTTCCAATACTATTTAATGTTTTCTAAATATTAATCTGAAACCTATCTCACATGGTGGGTAATATGAGTTGGTTCCCATTGATTAGAAGTAGTTGTTATCCTTTATGTAGTATCCTCAAGTGGAGAGAGAAGTATGTTTCTTTATTACAAATGTAAAAATTTTTATATACATCATAAATTCAAAAGAATAAAATGTATGCTATAGCTTTCTAAATTCATAGTACTTAGCTTTCTAAATTCATAGTGTTTAGGTTTAGTGAACCTGTATTATGTAATTTCCATCCTGAGTTTAAAAATAGCTATCATATTTCCTAAATGTGTGATATCTTTACTACTTTTACTTTACTACTGTTACACATGAATATATCACCAGAAGACTTATAATGAGAAATAAAGGAAATAATAAAATTAAATGTACAAATATTAATGGGACATTATATGAGCCCAAACAAAATTTGAACCAGTTTTAATGCTATTTGATATTCTTTTGTTTTCCCTTCTTAACCTGAGATCTTGAGAATTATATATAGCCATGCAACACAATCTAGGAGACTATCTCAGAGGTGCTGGAAAATCTGATATTGATCAACTGTGACCGTGAGTCACTCAACTAACAACTACTATGTGCCACAATGTCTTCAACTGAAAATTAAACACAATTATTATCTGTGTCACAGGCTTGTCCTGAGAATAGCATAAGTAACATAATAGTGCTTTGAAAAGTTAAGGGTATTATATAATCATGAATGATATTAAATTATTAATTTAAAAAAGGGTCCTATACAAAGCCAATTTTTAATGGAAAATGGGATATGTTAGTGCCATCTGGTGGAAATACAATGAATTGTATAATAGCAATTTTAATATAGAATATAATTTACTATAGATAACAATTTACAGCTGCAAGAAATCTTACAGATCATTTTCGTTCTATGGTGCTCTTGGGTTCTGTAAGAACATTAAGATTTCATTTGGGAAGAAAAGGAGTCTTACACAATTCTTGAAGATCCCCATGTTACTTTAAATAGAGAATTTAGGCTTTAAATCAGTTTCTTATTTAATATGTCTGTAAGATTTTGTTTTAAAAAATTATTTACCTGTTTTAAAAAGTTTGAAAATGACTGCTGTAGATCAACTTCAAATTTGTAAAGATAAGGAAATAGAAATTAAGTGAGAGTAAGAGATTCATTCAAAGTCACATAGTTGAGGCATTAGATCTTTTAGGAATAGTCTTTTTTCAAAGATCAATATTGATGTTCTTTTTCATTCCTAATTTTAATAATTTGAATCTTCTCCCTAATTTTATTAGTCACTGTAGCTAAAAGTTTGTCATTTTTTTTTAATCTTTGGAAACCATGAACTTTTTTTCCATCACTTTTCAATTATTTAATTCCCACTCTAATCTTTGTGATTTCCTCTGTCCTTGCTTTAGGTTTAGCTTGCTTCTCCTTAAGGTAGGAGGTTTGGATATTAATTTGGGATCTTTCTTCTTAATGTTGAAGTTTATAGCTGTGAGTTTTCCTCTTAGCATTGCTTTAGCTGTATCCCATAAGTTTTGGTGTTTTGTGTTTTCCTTCATTCACCTCAAGGTATTTTCCAATTCCTCTTATTAGTTTTTTACTTTGACTCATTAGTTATTTAGGTATGCATTGTTTATTTTCCACATTTACTAATTTCCAAAATTTCTTTTTGCTGTTGACTTTTAACTTAATCCCATGTGAACAGAGAACATACTTTGCGTGATTTCAATACTGTTCAATCTAATGTAGCTTTGTGTGGTCAGTGTATGTTCTATTCTGAACTATGTACTATGTGCAGTCTGCTATAGCTGTCTGTTATGGTCTAGTAGGTTTAAAGCGTTGTTCAACTTCTCTGTATTCTTTTTGGGATTCTACTTACTTGCTGTATCCATTATTGAAAAAAGGGTATTGAAGAACCCAAACTACTATTGTTAAATTATGTATCTCACTTCAATTTTGTCAGTTTTTTGCTTCATGTATCTTGGGACAGACACAAATGTTACAGTTTACTAATGAATTGCCTATTTATCATTATAAACATTCCTCTTTATCTCTATTGACATTTTTGTTGTGAAGTTTATTTTGTCTGATATTAGCATACCCACTCTAGCTGTCTTATACTCTAGCTCTCTTATTATTGTTGTTTACATGGTATGTTTTGTTCATACTATGTAAACAACATTTATCTCTAACCTCTTTGTATCTTTGAATCTAAAGTGTGTCTTTCATAGGCAGCATATAGTTGGATTTTGTTTTTTCAATTTAGTCTTACATCTGTCATTTGATCATATTGTTTAATCCATTTATAGTTAATGCTAATATTAATATTATTGTATTTATCTTTGATATTTTTTCTTTTGTTTCTTGTATGTCTCATGACTAATTCCTCCCCCCCCCCCTTTACTATCTCTATTGACTTAGATTTTTTTTAAATTAATGAATTTTTTTATTTTGGTAAAATACATATAACAAAACTTGCCCCTTTAACCATTTTAAGTGTTTGATGCAATGGTATTAATTATATTCACAATATTGTGGAGCCATACTTCACCACTATCTATTTAAAAACTTTTCATCACCTGAAACAGAAACTCCCTCTATAATCTTTGAGCATTAACTCTCCTTCCTTTACTTCCCCCATCCACTGGTAATCTGTAATCTATTTTCTGTCATGAATTTTCCTATTCTAGATATTTCATGTAAGTGGAATCATTTAGTATTTGTTTTTAGTATGTCTGGCTTATTTCACTTTGCATAATATTCATCCATCTTGCATGTGTAAGAACTTTATTCCCTTTTTTTAACCATTGATTTTTTTTATTGTGGTAAAATACACATATAAAGTTTACCATGTCAAACATTTTTAAGTATATAATTAGGTGACGTTAAGTATATTCACAGTGTGGTGTAACAATTTTTAGAACTGTTTCATTATCCCAAACAGAAATAATCTACCCATTAATCAAAAACTCCCCATTTTTCTTCTCTCAGCCACCAAATAACCTCTATTCTGCTTTCTTTCCTTATGGCTAGGTACTTCATGTAAGTGGAATCATATAATAATTGGTTTTCTGTATCTGTTCTTTTTTTTGGTACTGGGGATCGAACATAGGGGTGTCTAACCACTGAGCAACATCCCCAGCCCTTTTTTATATTTTATTTATTTACTTATTTTAAAGTGAGAGAGAATTTTAATATTTATTTTATTTTATTTTTAAAATAACAACATCTTTGTTTGTATGTGGTGCTGAGGATCGAACCTGGGCCGCACGCATGCCAGGCGAGCGCGCTACCGCTTGAGCCACATCCCCAGCCCCTTTATATTTTATTTAGAGTTAGGGTCTTGCTGGGTTGCTTAGTGCCTCAATAAATTGCTGAGGCTGGCTTTGAACTCAGGATCCTCCTCTGAGTTGCTTAGGAACTTGCTAAATTGCTGAGGTCGGCCTTAAACTTGTGATCCTCTTGCCTAAACTTCCTGATTTGCTGGGATTACAGGTGTGCACCACTACACCCAGTTTATCATTATTTCTTTCAATATGTTTTGACCCTTTCTCTTCTTTCTGTTACTCCCACTTCACATATGTTGGTGTGCTTAGTGGTGTTCCACATTTCTCTGAGCCTCTGTTGATTTTTCTTATTTTTTCCTGTTTGTTTTTCAGATTCGTAGAATCTATTGATCTATCTTCAATTTTGATTATTGTTTGCTTTGCCTCTTAAATTCTAAATCTCGAATTTTCATTGTTTCTTTTTTATAATTTATCTTTATAATCTGATTTTCTATATGATGAATCATTGCTATCATATGCTCCTTTAATTCTTTAAACATTGTTGCCCTTAGTTCTCTGAATGAATTGTAGTAGTGACTTTGAAGCCTTTATTAAGTGCAACATTAAGGGCATTCGAAAAGGAAGTTTTTATTGCTTTCTGTTTTTCTTCTGTATGGGTCACAGTTTTCTGTCTTATTGCATATCTTGTAATATTTTGTTTAAAACTAGACCTTTTGGGGCTGGGGTTGTGGCTGAGCGGTGGAGTCCTCACCTAGCATGTATGAGGTGTTGGGTTCGATCCTCACTACCACATAAAAATAAATAAATAAGATAAAGGTGTTGTGTCCAACTACAACTAAAAAATAAATATAAAAAAAAACTAGACATTTTGAACAATATATTGTACCAAGTCTAAATGCCATTTCTCCCCCTTTTGAGCTTATTTTTATTTATCTTGTTTGGTCATTTGACTGATGCCCCAGTTCAAATTCCTCCTTGGTTTTTTTTTTTTTTTTTTTTTTTTCATCTTTTCATGGCCTCCTAGATGTCACTCCTGCATCCTTGTAATCCAGTTATTGGTCAAAGGTTGTGCTTAAGTCCACTTAGCCAGTTTAGGCTTTCCCCTTTCCTCTAGAATGTGTATTTGTTTAGAGGTTGTTTTCACATTTCAGGAAGTTTACTATTTTACCTGGCATTCAGGCAGGGACTAGTAATGAAACCAGAGTTTTTGAGATGAGACTAGATTCCCTGCTATGCCAATTTCCTTCTGGGTTCTTGTCTCACAAGTTTGAAGAGTAAAATCCAGGAACAATCACGGAAGGAAAACGTAAACACAGTAGGATTTATTTAAGTGAGAAAAGAGAACTCCCGCCATGCAGAAAATCCATTTTGCTGTGCTAAATTAGTACCTTGCATATGGCTCTGGGTAGAGCATGGAACAAAAGCTGTTAAACAGGGCATGGAAAACAGCACCAAGACTATCCCCTTCCTATAATTTCCATCTGGGTTCACCCCCACCTTCCGTTTTCCCAACTCTGGGACAAAGGAGTTGGCTGAAGGGGTTCCCACAGGTGAGCCTCTAGGCCTTTTACATTTGAAATAGGCCTGGTGTTGCTCATTAGTATTTCCACCGGTTAGCCTGCAGGTGTTGTTCTGCATTTGAACAAGACCTCAATTAGGGCCCATCACTTTTGATTGGGGATCATTCACTATTCTTATTCAGTAACTCTTGGATTCTTTCCCTGTTTGACTGAGAAAGCACTGTCTAGGGCATATAGTCTCAGAACTCTAGGTATGAGATGATTTTTTTTTGCATTTAAATTTTTTTATTTATATATGACAGTGGAATGTATTACAATTTTTATTACACATATAGAGCACAAAATTTTTCAATCTCTGGTTGTATGAATAGTATATTTATACCAATTTGTGTCTTCATACCTGTATTTTGCTTATTTTTATTGGTTGGTCAAAACATTACAAAGCTCTTGGCATATCATATTTCATACATTAGAATCAAGTTAATTATGAACTCCCAATTTTACCCCAAATACAGATTGCAGAATCACATCGGTTACACATCCACATATTTACATAATGCCCTATTAGTAACTGTTGTATTCTGCTACCTTTCCTATCCTCTACTATCCCCCCTCCCCTCCCCTCCCATCTTCTCTCTCTACCCCACCTACTGTAATTCATTTCTCTCCTTGTTTATTTTCCCGTTCCCCTCACAACCTCTTATATGTAATTTTGTATAACAATGAGGGTCTCCCTCCATTACCATGCAATTTCCCTTTTCTCTCCTTTTCCCTCCCACCTCATGTCTCTGTTTAATGTTAATCTTTTCTTCCTGCTCTTCCTCCCTGCTCTGTTCTTAGAAACTTAGCTTTCTTACAGTCACCCTTCATCTTAGCATAATTTTCAGTTGGTGTTTGGTCAGAGGTTCTGCTTAAGCCCCTGGATCCACTCAGGCTCAAGCTGTTTGCTGATGGATCTGTTTATGCTTTCAGTAATACTTTCTAGTCACCTGAATACAACCTCTGATTGTGCCTGAGTGGGTGCAGCCTAGCACAGATACACAGCCTTTTGGGCCCTCAGGGATAAGTTTGACCCAAGAGGTGTTCTTGTTTTTTTCTTTCCTTGGTTCTCCGTGCTAACCTTCTGGCTTGTCTGCTGCTTTGGCTTGTCTGCTGCTTTAACTTGTCGCAAGATTACCAAGGAGCTACCAGCCAGTCTCCTCTTAATTGCTCAGATCTCCATTGTTTTCAACAAGGTGCACTCAGTGTTCTCTTAACTGCCTGTTTCCCCTCTCTCCCCAGGCAGAACTTCTCTGCCAAATGACTAGAGCTGGGAGTGTAACTTGCTTCACTGAGAATTATACCCATGTTTTATGAGTATATACTGGCTGTATGTTACTTCTAGTCTTCTTAGTTTTGATATGGAAGCTCTGCCTGATGAATCAACTGGGGTAAAGATCATCAGGGTATCAGTATTCTTCACCTGAAATTCCCATGGTAGAGTCCTTAGCCTAAGAGTGAAAGCTGAGTGGACAGAAGAAGCCAAGTCTTCATAATTGTGCCTGCCCTGAATAGTAATTTCATAACACAGGCCTGAGAATGGTAAGAAGGGCTGGTAGCCAGCCCCTCCTAAGGTGAAACCAGAGCCTAGCATTTCAGGAGCAGGAGGGGGAGAGAATTTCCATCTTCTTGACTGCACCCACCACATAGAGCCAAAATGGACAGAAGTAGTTTAAATGACACAGATTCTCACTGTTTTTAATGAGATTTCGTTTATATTCATGAACAAATGTTTCCCCATATTTCAATATGCCCTTATGACACACTACCAATTTTATGTGGTTGTTTGTCTTAATTTCCAAATGAATGGTCACTTCACAGAGGTGGAGAAGGGTCAAAAGAGCTCCTTAAATCACTATTGCCAAAGTTTCCTTTGTTATTGGTTGTTTTAAAGACTTGTAGTAGAAAGTTTAATGTTACATAACCCCCATTAAATAGGCTTACAGTGACTAGGCTAACATTAAATCGTTGTTAACAAGCTAAAACTTTGTTTTCTCAATTCTGGGTCTTTTTTTTTTTTTAAGAACATTTTGTATTTCAAAATACTGTCTTCAACTTAGTTTAATTTACCAAGATTTGTTGAAATACTCCCCTGGAATACCAATGGTGAATGATCTTTATTTCACTTTTTCAGTTTTCAATTTTGAAATCTTGAGAGTCATAGTAATATATTGTGTGTGGTTATCAGAATGTCCAATGGAGAATATGTCTTGGTAATTAAAGCAGAGAACTGAAAGTCAAATTTCTCTACTCCCCATGTTTTTAGCTCTCATTCTACCTACTAATCTAGAATATATTAGAAATCACTCTTGCTTTGTTGGTTCATTCAGTTGCAAAATAGAACCAATAGTGATTCACAAGGGTATCATAAGGTTTAATGAATATTGCTAACACATTTGTTTCTGTGATAACAGCTGTATTTATTTTATTTTAAAATGCATTTATATTTCTTAGACTTCAAAATGTGCCCACTAACTAAAAGCTTAAATACATGTGTAAATTATTTTAATGCAGTATATATATTTATAGCCAAATTAAAAAGAGCATTAATATAATCACAGTGTTGATATGTTGGCTATCTCTTGAGGAAATTGTGTTTTTTCTAGAGTTAGGAAGTATTGCTGTATAAAATTGACTTTTATGTTAGTTGGCTAACCATCTCTTGTAGTACAAAATAGAAAAATTTGAATAAAGTATGATTATGTCTTCTTAGTATATATAATCTTTACAATGATATGTATTGAAATATAAATATGTACATACACAGATGTATATATATTTTTCCCTTTTTAATGATAGCCAAAGCTATGATATTGGGAAGATGGATATGAATTCTGTTGGGCCAGAAATGCTGGTAAGGATCATATTAAATATTGGAGAAGTTGGGTGGGGGGTGGGGGTGGGGATTGTGACTCAGTGGTAGAACACTCACCTAGCATATATGAGGCACTGGGTTCAATCCGTGGCACCAAATAAAAATAAATATTGGAAAAGTCAATTGAAGAAAGAGTTTATGGAATTGATACAAAATTATAATACTCTACCCCCCATTTGTGAATAGATTATCTGTGGGATACATCATTTAACATCTTAGTGCATTAGTTTCCATAAAATGTAAATGGTAATATAATATAACCCAGAGCTTCACAATCAACCCATGAGTTAATATATATAAGGCATTTTAAACAGCGTTTGGCTATTTAATACAACAAAATATTATTCATTCTTAAAAAAGAAATAAATTCTTACAATGTGGATGAATCATGAGGGCATTATATTTTTTAAAAAAATATTTATTTTTTTATAGTTGTAGTTGGACACAATACTTTTATTCCATTCATTTATTTTTATGTGGTGCTGAGGATGGAACTCAGGGCTCCGTGCATGCTAGGTGAGTGTTCTATTGCTGAGCCACAATCCCAGCCCCATAAGGGCATTATATCATGTGAAATAAGCCATTTACAAAATGATAAACACTGTATGGATCTATTTATATGGGGTCTACAGTAGTCATAAAATTCAGAGACAGATAGTAAAATGGTAGTGTCAGGGACTGGGAGGAGGGGGAAATAGGGAATTATTGTTTAATGGATATGGAGTTTTAATTTTGCAAGATTAAAAGGTTTTGGAGATGGACGGTGGATAGTGGTTGCACAACAGTGTGAATATTTGTAGTACTGCTAAACTGTAGACATAAAAATGGATAAAATTGGTAGGAAAAATGGTGGAATGAGACAGACATCATTATCCTAGGTACATGTATGATTGCACAAATGGTGTAACTTTACTTCATGTACAACCAAAGAAGTGAAAAATTATGCTCCATTTGTATACAATGAATCGAAGAGCTTTCTAATATCATGTATGACTGATTAGAACTAATAAATTTTTAAAAAAACACTTAAAAATAGCTAAGATGTATTTTACCACAATTAAAATTTACTAATATAATTATACATTTTTATGTGGTGATATATAGTGATATTGTCACTTAATGGAATATTATATAACAATGATAATCAATGTACTATAGTAATTGCAGCAATACGCATGTTTTCACATGTAATGCTGAATAAAGAGAGCAAGATAATAGCTTGTCATGGTGGGCTGGTGTCATGGTGTTCAGTGGTCGAGTGCTTGCCTCCCATATGTGAGGCACTGGGTTTCATCCTCAGCACCACATAAAAATAAATAAAATAAATAAAGATATTGTGTCCATCTTTAAAAAAAATCTTTTAAAAAAAAACTAGTCATGATGGCATATGTTGTGGCATATGCTTGTAGTTAGTTTCTTGAGAGGCTGAGACAGGAAGATCAGTTGAGCCCTGATTTCCTTGGAGTTTGATACCAGCCTGGTTAAGAGCAAGACCCTGTCTCAAAAGAAAATGCAAGTACTCAGCTAAGTAGGCAGCTCCACTGCCCCCTAACCAATGCTTGATTTCTTTGTTGTTAAACGTGTTCACTTTGTGAACATTCAAGAGATGTACTCTTAAGATTTTTTATTTTTTTTGTGTATATACTTCAAATAAAATTACAAAAATAGATTTAAAAAGCACTAGTACGAGTGAAACAATTTGGGTAAATAAGTGATAAACTTTGTGACACTGACCTGAAGTATGTAGAAGTTGTCCATCAAAGTTAACTAGTGTAGTTGAAGAAGCCTTTTGGTAATAGGCTTTGTACTTGGGGATCATACAGTTAGAAAAGAGGAAGAAGAGGATTCCAGGAGGCAAGGGATTTAGATGAGAGAATATCTGAGGAGGAAATGAAGGTGGAAAATAGCATAGAAATCTGATTGAAATGGAATATTCATATTGTGAAGTTTGGTGAGGTAACATTATGGAGTAGTTTTTCTTTTATCCCAACAGTACTTTATTGAGGTCTAATTTATGTAAACTGCATAAATCTTAAATGTACAGCTTAATGAATTTTAATATATAGTCTTGTGACCATCATAGAGATAAAGATACAGAAACTTCTATCAACCCCTAAAGTTTCCTTGGACCTGTTCTAGTCAATATTTATTTCTTTCAAGGGAAAATTAACACTATTCTTTTATTATAAATTATTTTGGGCTGTTCTTGAGCTTTGTGTAAATGGAATCACTCAGTATGTGCTGTTTTGCATATGATTTCATTTGCTTTACATAAATTTTGAGAATCATCCATTTTCGTCTTTCTGATGATTTGACCCTTTTATTATTATAAAATAGTTGTAGCTACAGTAGTTCTCAGAAATGCCATATTTATTCCATAAAAGTTCTCTAGGGAGCTTATAACTTCTTAGAGAGTTATTTCATAATAATAATGACGTTGAGTACTTTATATATATCTTATTAGATCCATTATAGTTTTTGAAATTAAAAATGAGAGATATGATATCCTAAATGATATTTCTCTATATTTGCATAACACTAATGTGTTTAATTTTTAAAAATATCAGTAAATCACCTTTCTATGGTCCTGCTATCCTCATTTTACTTAGAGGCATTTCACTGAAGTAGGGCTGGTTCTTTCAAATTGTGAATCTATAGATGCACATGTCCACACTGACTAGAATTATATGTTCTATCAACACTGACCTGGCTGGAGAAACTGACTTTATT
Organism: Ictidomys tridecemlineatus; assembly: GCF_052094955.1. NCBI lineage: Eukaryota > Metazoa > Chordata > Mammalia > Rodentia > Sciuridae > Ictidomys > Ictidomys tridecemlineatus. The sequence goes on along the minus strand of NC_135493.1, from coordinate 73,965,255 downwards.
AGGAGATGCTTTATTTATTTTAAAATGTAGCTGAATTGGGAGAAATTCTCTCCACAGGAAGTTTTATCTGTTCATACCAAAATGGTGTTGGGGATGCCCTGATCCAATAAATTGATTTTAACTATGCTATAAAGCATTTGAGGGACATATTATATCTTTCTCTTTTGATGTAGGCCTAATAACAATGCTACATAGACGGTAGGTTTTAAGTTGATTAAATTAAAAATCATCATGCCTTATTTACCTTTTTAAAAAATATTTTATTTAAGTTGTAGTTGGACACAATACCTTTACAAGATTCGTAGACAATATTTGGTATGGGGTACCATAATGACAAGATGTATCTCAAGACTATGAAGTTGCTTAAGGAATGGTATTTTATACAGGAGACACATTTGAGTAGATGCCTGTCACTATGTAAGTGCTTGTGAGCTGCTGTGTTGCAGTTTAACCTTCAGCTAAATGTTTTATTTCATTTTTAATTGCAGGCTAAAGTTCTACGGTTACTAGCTACTGCCTATTTGGATTGGGATGACAGAGAATATTATGAAAAGGCCCTCAGCGCTATAATCTTAGCAAACAAGGTATGAGAGGTTTTACTTTTGAATATTAATACAATATTCAAAATTTAAAGCTTTAATTCACATTTTAAAATCCAGTTTAGACATTTGTTTCAGTATTCTTCTTTTTTTAATAATAAATTATTCAAATCTCTTCTATAGAACAGAAAGGTAAAAAAATATATATTGTTATGATCTGAATGTTTGTGTTCTCCCCAAACTCAAACATTGAAATCCTAACCATTAAGGTGATGGTACTAGTTTAGGACTTTCGGAAATGAATCTCTTGAAGAATGGAATTAGCACCTTTATAAAAGAGGCCCAAGGGTGCTTGGTTGCATGTTCGACCATATGGGGATACATTGTGTGAGAATGAACAGTCTCTGAGGAAGCAGACCCTTATCAAAAGCTGAATCAGCTAGTACCTTAAATTTGGAGTTTCCAGCCCCCAGAACTGTGAGAAATAAATGTATGTTTTTATATGTTACACAATTTATGGTATCTTATTATACAGCCCACAAAAGAATAAAACAGACATGCCTGTCTGTCTGCCTCTGGCTCTATTTAATGCTGAAAAGCCTTTATTAATATTAAAATATTTTTTAAATTTAAAAGTATAAACATTAAGGAACATTTTCAAGAGTTGTATCCTTTTACTCATTTATTTAATTTGCTAAGATGCAAGTCTTAATAAAAAATAGGGACCAAGATGACTCAAGAAGTTGTATACTAACTATATGTTTTTCTGCCAGCATCTTTGTTTTTGTTCATTGGATGCAGAAGTTGCAGTTTTATAGTAGTGATTATTCACTTGCATTGCTCATGACACATCATGTGACGTAATAGCCTAGTTATTGAACCTGACATAGCTAAAATAGGTACATTAGGATTTCAGTTGCAATATACATCTTTAAACAGGCTTATTTGGAAATAATTTCAAATTTATAGAAAAGTTGAAAGAACAAAAATAGTTCAAATAACATCTCTGTATATTTTACCCAGGTTCACCTGTTATAAATATTTCGCAGGCTTATGAGGTACTTGCCTTCCCTTTCTTTCTTCCTTCCCTCTCCTCTCCCCAACTTCTTTCTCTCTATATCTCCTCAATAATGAATTTTCATTTTTCCTCTGATGAAATATTAGTCTAGCTGGGTATTGTGGTACATGCCTGTAATCTCAGTGACCCAGAAGGCTAAGGTTTCCATCTCAAGAGTTCAAGGCCAGCCTCAGCAATTTACTGAAACCTGTCTCAAAATTTAAAAAAAAAATTAAAATAAAAAGGAACAAGGATGTATCTCAGTAGTAAAGCACCCCTGGATTCAATCCCTAGTACCAAAAAAAAAAAAAAAAAAAACCCAAAAAGATCAGGATCAGGTATTGCATTTATCTGTCATGTCTCTTTAGTCTCCTGTAATCTGGAACTTTCCACAGCTTCTTTGAGTGTTGTGTCATTGACCATTTGGAAAAATACAGTAGATTCCATCTTGTTTTAATTGAAAGTTCTTCATTTAGAGTTTATCTGATGTTTCCTCATGATTAAATTCAAATCATGCATTGCTAGCTAGATTGCTACATAAGTGGTGCTATGTCCCTTCTCAGAGCTTCACATCTCCAGGCATATGATGCTTATCTGCTCCTCATTGTGATGATAATATTGGTCAGCTAGTCAAAGGTGTTGTCCAGTTTCCTCACTACATACTTACTATTTTTCCCTTGCAAGTAAAGAACAGTTAATTACGGAAATCAATGTATCATACATGTTTTGCTTTTTATTAAAATTTCTGTTTAGAGTTAGCATTCTTGTTTGAACCAGTCTTTAGTATGATTGTTGCCAAATGATTATTTCCTAACTTCAGTACTTCCTCCATTTTGCACTCAGAAATCTATAAGCATAACTTCTCTCTTCTATTCCATTCCTATTTACTTAGTATTATTTACTTGTTTGTATATTATCAGTTTGGATTTTTGTCTTTCTACTTTTTCATTGATCTATAATTCAATGATGATATCCTTAATCATCTTTTAATGGTTTTGTTAAGGTATAATTGACATACAATAAACTATAAAATTTGATGACTTTTGGCATTCATACATACTTGTGAAACAATCATCACAATCAAGAAGGTAGTCATCCTTCAGTATCCCTGGGGAATTGATCCTAGACTTTCATAAAAATACCAAAATCTGTGGATGCTCAAATCCATTATATAAAATAGTATAGTATTTTCATGGAACATATGTACATCCTCCATATACTTTAAATCATCTCTAAATTACTTAAAATACTGAATAAAATGTAAATGTTACATAAATAGGTTATACAATACTGTTTAGGGAATAATGATAAGAAAAATGTCTGTATCTATTCAGGACAGATGTAAATTTTTCAAATTTTTTATCCATGGTTGGTTGAATCTGCAGATTTCATACCTCTAGATATGGAGGGATGGCTGTATATATAACATTCCCCAAATTTCCTCATGTCTTTTTATTACCTTTCCCTCACATCCTTCCCCAGGCAACCACTGATATGCTTTCATTTTGTAGAGTCATATATAAATGGAATCACAGAGAATATACTCTTTTTTATGGCTTCCTTTTTTAATGTTTAATTAGTTTTTTAGTTATAGTCAGATACAATATCTTTATTTATTTATATAATAAATGCTAGGTGAGTGCTCTACCACTGAGCTACAGCCCCAGCCCCTTATGGCTTCTTTACTGAGCAAAATTATTCTGAGATTCATTCAAAGTTTTTTTTTTCCTTGTTGATGAATACAATCCAAATTTATGTCTCTAGATTGACTTTATCTTGTATTAATATAACTATTTCAGCTTTCTTATGATATCATGGTGTATCTTGTTTCGTTATTTTACCTGTTTATGACTTTTCATTTATTTAATTTTTTTTGTTTACTATGCTCAAGATGAGCATAGGGCATAGAGCATTTAGGAAAAAACTCTTTTTTGTGTGTGTGGCACTGGGGATTGAAACCAGCGTCTTGTGTATGGGAAACAAGCACTCTACCAACTGAGCTATATCCCCAGATCTTTGTATTTTCATTTAAATTGCATTTCTTTGGAGCAGCAAATAGTTGTAATCTACTCCTTTACCTAATCTGACAATCTCTAGTTTTTAACTATGATGTTCAGAATATACAGATTCAACGTGATTACTGATATTTTTAAGTTTCTGTCTATGATCTCATTATTTATTTTCTTCTTATCTTATCGTTCTTTATTCTCCCTCCCCCTCTTTTTTTTTTTCCTTTTTGGAATTATTTGAGTATCTACTGTATTTCTTTTATTGACTTACTAATTATAATTTTTGTTATTTTAGTTATTTCTTTAGGGTTCATATGTATTTTACTTTGGTCTACCTTTATATATTATAATATTTATTATTTACCTATCTATTTTCAATTGACAGATAAAAGTTGTATGTATTTAACTATGTATGGCACATTGTTTTAAAGTATTTATGCCTTTTGAAATAAGTAAATTTAACTAATTAACATATATTACCTTACATAGTTATAACTTTTGTGGTATGAACACTTTATACTCACTCAGCGTTTTTCAAGAACACAGTATCTTTTTAACTATTGCCACCATTTTGTATGATAGACTTCTTGAACTTATATGATAGACCTCTTATTTGTCCTATCTAAGGTACACTTACAGTTTTTCTAGCATAATCTTTATGGTTTTATTGTCATGTATTTTACATTTCATTTTATAAAACTACAATACTATCTTATTATTTTGTTTAAATACTAATTTTCTTTTTAAAGACATATAAATAATAAGGAAAAAATCTTATTTATTTCCACCAGTAGTTACCATTTCAGGTGATTTTTATTTCTTTTTCTACATTCAAATTCTATCTTGCGTTATGGTTATTTTTATGTTATTTTTGTTTGAGGCAGGATATTGCATCCACCTATAACTAAAAAAATATTTAAAAAATAAATAAAAATAAAATATTTTTAAATTTTAAAAGTGTTATTTTTCTTATGTTACTTTTCTCCTTGAACAACATTGTATTATTCAGGGTTCTTCAGAGAATCAGAAGCAATGATTTATGTGTGTGTGTGTGTGTGTTTGTGTGTGTGTGTGTGTGTGTATAGAATGGGGAGAGATGTAACAGGGAGAAAGAGAGAAAAGGGGAGAATTTGTTCTATGGAAATGGCTGGCGTGACTATGGAGGCAAGTCTACAGTAGGGTAAGTCAGCAAGGTGGAAACCTAGGAGAGCTGCTGGTGTAGTTCTGAAGGCTGTCAGGCTCAAGACCTGGGAAAAGTGAAGATTTCAGTGAAACTCTGAAGGTAAGAAAAAGCTGATATCTTAGTTTGAAGGCCATCTGTCAGGAAGAGTTCTCTCTTGTTTTAGGGAGAGTCAGCCCTTTAATTCTACTCAGCTCGTTTTTTTAAATTTTTTTTTATACCTTTATTTATTTTTATGTGGTGCTGAGGATCAAACCCAGGGCCTCGCACATGCTAGAAGAACGCCCTACTGCTGAGCCACAATCCCAGCCTCTCTACTCAGCTCTTTAACTGATCAACTAAGATACACTCAAATTATAAAGGGGATCTGCCTTACACAGTCTACCGATGTAAAATTTAGTCTCATCCAGAAATGCCCAAAATAATTTTTGACCAAATATCTGGGTACTCAGTGGCCCCATTAAGTTGACAATATTAACCATCACAGAGATCTAATGTTTCTTGTAATGCTGGTCTCTTGTTAGATGAGGGTTTTCAACATTTCAAACATATGTTTGAAAGTGTCCTTATGTCACATTCTTTTAAAAAATGTTTTAGGGAATGGGGGGATAGCTCAATAGTAGTGCTTGCCCAACGTCCATAAAGCTCTGGATACTATCTTCAGCATCACAAAAATTAATTAATTGATTGATTAAAATGTTGTAGGAATTTTTATTTTGAAATAATTATAAATTCATAAGATATTACACAAGTAATACCAAGAAAAAAGTGAATAAAATGAAAACAATGATGGTTAAGATTCTGAAAATAAATTTAACTCTCCCATAAAAATAATTCAAAAGAGGTCCTATGTACCCTTCACCAAATTTCCTTTTAATAGTTACTTGCTATATAACTATATGAAAAACAGTAAATTGACATTGGCACAAGGTGTGTTATATAGTTCTATGTCATTTTATCCCATGTGAGGATTCATGTAATTATCACTGCAGTTAAGATCCAGAACTATTTCATCACCCAAAGATCTCTCTCATGCTCTTCAACCATTGCCCTTCAGCCCTAGCAGCCAGTGTTCTATTCTTCATGTCTATAATTTTTCATTTCAAGGATGTTATATAAAATTCTGGGCTTGTTGGCTCATCTGTAATCCCATCAACCCAGGAAGCTCAGTTAAAAAGATTGTAAATTGGAGGCCAGCCTGGGCAATTTAGTGAGACCCTCTCTCAAAATAAAATACGAGAAATGACTAGGGCTGTAACTCAGTGGTACAGTGCCCCTGGGATTAATTCCTGGTACAGAAAAAACAAACAACCCCCCCCCCCCCGCAATGTTATAAAACAAAATCATACACTATATGACCTTTTGAAATTGGCTTTTATTTACACCTAAGGTTTCAATACTTTTTGGGGGCGGAGTACCAGAGATTGAACTCAGGAGCACTCGGCCACTGGGCCACATCCCCAGCCCTATTTTGTATCTTATTTAGAGACAGAGTCTCACTGAGTTGCTTAGCTGAGGCTGGCTTTGAACTCATGATCCTCCTGCCTCAGCCTCCAGAGACACTGGGATTACAGGTGTGTGCCACCACGCCTGGCATCCAAGGTGTCAAAATATACAAATACATCAATAGTTGATGTCTTTTTATTGTTTGAGTAATTCATATTAAAGGTGCAACACAGTTTAACTGTTCACCTACACCTATTAAAAATTTTATGTTTCATAAGTGTTAGCTATTAGAAATTAAACTGCTATGAACATTTTTTATGGGTTTTTGTATGGACATAAATTTTCTATGTGTGTATGTGTCTGTCTCTCATTACTAGTGATTGAACCCAGGAGTGATTGACCACTGAGTTATATCCTAAGCTTTTATTTATTTATTTATTTACATTATTTATTTATTTATACTTTGAGATACAGTCTTTTTTTAGTTATAGATGGACACACAATATCTTTATTTATTTTTATATGGTGCTGAGGATCATCCCCAGTGCCTCACACATGTGAGGCAAGTGCTCTACCACTGAGCTACAGCCCCAGCCCTGAGGAATTTCTCTTTTTTCCTGTTTTTTTTTTTTTTGTTATTGTTGTTGTTGAGACTTGAGCAACCACTGTGAGTAACAGTTTGATATTACTTGATAAAGTTGAACTTGGTCATACCCAATCAGCCAACAATTTTACTCATGGGTATATACTTTAAAGGAAATTCTAGGTTTTGTGGAGAACTATACTGAATGCTAATACCATGCTACTTCATGTTATCAATTGGGTTGGAAACAATTCAAATGGCCAAGGCAAAATGGGCATATAAATTATGATATATTCATACAACAGAAAACCACAAAATAATTATTCTTAAACTTTAGCATGTAAAAAGTATTACTTAGAGTACCTATTAAAACACATTTTGCCCACGTGCAACCAGAAGAATGAGAAGTTTATGCTCCATTTATGTATGATGTATCAAAATGTGTTCTACTGTCACGTATAACTAATTAGAACAAATTAAAAAAAAAAAACCAGTTTGCTTACTTATGACCTCATTAAACAGATACTAAATTTATGTTGAAATGGAAACTTTTCATAATGCAAATTGTTGTCAGTCAGCGTCCTATTATTGATATAATACCTGAGACAAATCAACTTAAAACGATGAAAGATTTATTTTGGCTGACATTTTTAGAGGTTTCAATCCATGGTCAATTGGCCTATTGTTTTGGGGCCTGCAGAATGGTAGTACATCATGGAAGGAATGTGTGACAAGGAGGTCTATTTCAGCTCTATCACTTATCACGTGACTGTGGGTAAGCTATTCAAGTTATCATTTGCAAAACAGGATTCACAATAATTACCCTGTTTGTTTGTTGTATCTGGAGCCTGTTTCTCAATAACTACTGGTTATTGAAAAGCAAATAAAATCTAAGGAAGAAGACTGAGAAACATTGGTGATAAAAATTACAGAGAAGACAAGATAGTAGGGAGAGAGCTGATAGATTTAACAGACAATCATTGATGACTTCTGAAAGTATAGTTTAAGGAGATAGTAAATATGGACAAGACAGTGCAGATTTTTTATAGAAACAAAAACATGATGATACAACAAAGCATAGTGTCCATTTTTGGAGATTTTTTAGTAATAAAATCAGAGAAAAGTGGAATAAATTGTGTGCATATGGCATACTTAAGGAAAACAGTTTGCCAAATCTATAAAATGTAGCATCTCTGAAGGTAAAATGAATTTGAACCCAGTATACATTCTGATGTGCCTATAGGAAAAGCTATTGCTATTCTTAGGATGAGTGTTCACCAAATATCCATATGTTAATAGCTTAATCCCCAGTTTATGACAGTATTGGGAGATGGTGGAACCTTTAAGAGGTGGGGCCTAGTGGGAGGTTTCAGGTCTTTTAAGGGTGTGCCTTTAAAGGGGAGTGTGGAGTTGGGGTCTCTTTCCCCTCTTTTTTCTCTCTCTTTGTATCCTGGCAGTGAGGTGAACAGGCTTTTTTTTTTTTTTTTTTTTTTTTTTTTTTTTTTTTTTTACCATGTGTTCCCACCATGATGCTCCCCAGGCCCAAAAGCAATGGGGTCAACCAACTATGGAAAGAAACCTCCAAAACCATGAGCCAAAATAAACCTTTCCTCTTTTTAAGTTGATTATCTCAAGTATTTTGTTACAGTGTTAGAAAACTCACCAACACAATGGTAATGTTATAGTTGAAATTGTCAGGCTTAGTTTATTCTTTGTGTTGATGTCATCCCTATATTTTTCAACCCTTTTATTATCAGTGCTTACTTTCCCTACCTTCCTATTCATACTTTTTTTTGGAAATGAGGATTGAACCTCAAATGAGGGGTGCTTAACCACTGAGCTGCGTCCCCATCCCTCACCCTTTTTAAAATTTGAGACAGGGTCTCACTCAGCTGCACAGGGCCTTGCTACATTGCTGAGGCTAGCTTTGAACTTGAGATCCTACTGCATCAGCCTCCCTAGTTGCTGGGATTACAAGTATGTGTCACCATTCCTGGTTCCTCCTATTTATTCTTTTTTAAAATATTTTTTTAGTTGTTGATGGCCCTTTATTTTATTTATTAATTTATATGCAGTGCTGAGAATTGAACCCAGTGCCTCACACTTGCTAGGCAAGTGCTCTACCACTGAGCCACAATACCAGCAGCAGCCCACCCCCCACCCCCGTTTATTCTTTCTTTTTTATTTTTTTCTTAGTTGTAGTAGGATACAATACCTTTCTTTCCTTCCTTCCTTCCTTCCTTCCTTCCTTCCTTCCTTCCTTCCTTCCTTCCTTCCTTCCTTCCTTCCTTCCTTTCTTTCTTTCTTTCATGGTACTGAGATTCTAACTCAGCGCCTTGCACAAGCTAGGCGAGTTCTCTACTGCTGAGCCACAACCCCAGCCCCGTCCCCCATTCGTTCTTAATGTATGAATAACTGCAATTATTTGCAGAGTATGGATCCAATGAATACAATGTTTGTGTAGAGGCTACTTGGCATTATAGAGAGGAAGGTTCTTTTCTATGGGCCTAAGCTGCACTTTTAATCTTAGCCTGTTGTTTAAAGATGTACCCTGTCAGATAAATGTAGAACCAAGAAAGAGATCACAGATTAATTGGGGCCAGATAACAGTGACTTGGAAATATCATTCAGAGAAAATTGTTACTAATGGTAAATAACACAGATATATCTTGTAGAAAAGACAATATTTTTTTTTCATTTCATTCTAACATTGTTTACAAAGAGCTTTACTTATTAAAGTCTCAAAAGAAAATAAATCTAAGTGATGTTTGAGGTTTTGCTTATGAAGAATATTATCTATGATTCACACAGTTTAAGAATTGACCTTGCCACTAAATATTTGTCACTCTATGGAAATGTTTGCATATTCTTTTCCTCATGTTATTTTGTTTAGATTGAATAAAATATCAGAAAATATCCTCAGGAATAGACCAGATGTTATTATATGATTTTTATGATTTTGAATTCCTTTGATCCCAAGTCATCATTCAGTGGTTGAATAAAGCAGGTAATTACTTGAAAATTGTCTTTTACATTCCAGAGTTATAATATCATTGTGGTTTCTTTGTCTAAAATAGGCACATTTAAATCCAGCTGGGCTTTTCTTAAAGATGAGAATCCTCTTGAAAGGCGAAACACCTAATGAAGAACTCCTTGAAGGTATCATCTCTGTGTATAAAGAGAACACAATTTTGAAATATCACCAATTTGTTGAAGACAAGATCTTTTGTAGTATACTAACAATAGATATAATTTGGTGGTGGCTGAGAAAGAAACTGATCACATAGGAAAGAGATTACCAACCTGGAAGAATCAGAATAAAGAATAGGTGCAAATTTAAAAGGTGGTTTTAAAAAAAAGCTGAATAAAAGCAATCAGTTTTCTTTTAGTCCAGCAGAGAATTATAGCTTCCCAAACCTTCTGAAGTTGTATACCACCACAAAAAAAAGATTACCTTTGTCTTCAGGGCCAGGGACTGAACCAAGGGCCTTTTACGTGCTAGGCAAGTGCTCTGTCACTAAGCTGAATCCTCAGCCCCAAGAATAATTTCACTTTAAGGTCTGTTTCTCATATACCTAAGAAAAAAAATCCAAAACAAAGCAAGGTAAAGTAAAATTATTCTTTTCCTTGATTGTTTTTACTTAATTCAATTTGGAGACTGTTAGAGTGACAAAGTTTGATTAGAAATTAGGAGGGCTGAGGTTGTGGCTCAGCAGTAGAACATTTATCTCACACATGCGAGGCCCTGGGTTCGATCCTCAGCACCACATAAGAATAAATAAATAAAATAGAGGTATTGTGTTCAACTACAACTAGAAGATAAATATTTTTAAAAAATTAGTAGACTTCCCTGAATCCAAGTTTTTAATATTTTAAAATAATAAAATTAATTTTTATTTTTATATATTGAGATAATTATGAAATTTGCATTTTATAGTATTTTTGTGCTAGGTGTTACACCCAGTGAGGACTGAACCCAGGGCGTGGCACATCCTAGTGCTCTATCACATCCCCAGCCCTAGTCGATTCATTTCTTTACTAGTAAAAGTTCTGTACTCTTACAATGGTTAACATAATTACTGTCATTAGAATTTCACTGTTTTTTTAAAATTCAGAACTGGGGATTGAACCCAAATGTGCACTATCACTGAGCTACATCCCCAGCCCTTTTATTTTTCATGTGAGATAGGATCTTGCTCAATTGCCCAGGCTGGTCTTGAATTTATAATCCTCTTTCCTCTGCTTTGCAAGTCTCTGGGATTATAGTCTTGTGCTACCATGCCAGGCTACTGATTTTTTTTATAGCAAAAAAAGTGAAAATTTAAAAATATACAATTTTTTTATTATGAAAGGATATCACATGCTCATCAAAGTAGATTTTGGTAGATATTAAAATTTCCATAGTTCTACCATCTAGAATATAAGCTTTCTAAGAACAGTGATTTTTGTGTGTTGTTTTCTGGGTTTACAGCAGCAAGACAGTGCCTGGCACAGAGAATACACATTGAATCTAAACACAGTCACTTAGCATTTTCAGTTTTTTTTCTTGTGTGTTTTACAGAATTATAATCATATAGTACATATAACCTTGTTTTCCAATTTTTCACATACTAGTCTTAGAAACATTTTTCAATCAGTGCATATTCAGTTTCCCATGTTATCTTATATTCAGCAATATTAATGGTTGCATAAGTTTAAGGCTATCGTATAGTGCATATTTGGGTTATTTTTCCTTTCTATTATTATGATATACACTGATTTTGGGGCTGGGGTTGTGGCTCAGCAGTAGAGCGCTCACCTTGCATGTGCAAGACCCTGAGTTCGATCCTCAATACCACATAAAAATAAATAAGTAAAATAAGGTATTATGTCCAACTACAACTAAAAAATAAATATTAGAAAATAATAATATATACTGATTTTAACATTTTTGTTCAAAAACCTTTTCCCATATTTATTTCAGATGACTTTTCAGTAGTGCAATTTCTGAAGTAATGTGAATAACAATAATAGTAACTGCCATTTATTGAGTGTAATGTTTATTAAGTGCTAGGTACATATAATTTCCATACATTGTCTTATGTAGTCTTCTCAAAAAACTAAAAGATTGGTAATATATTCTCCATTCCACAGGTGACAAATCTAAGGTGCAAAAAGTTGAGTACTTTGCTTATGGTCATACAGGTGGCAAGTGATATCAAATTTAGGTTCACCTGATTTCAGATTCTAAAGTCTTAACTGTAGTGTTTTTAGCATGTAGTATTGCCAAATTACTTTTCAAAAGGATGGTACCAGGTTCCTTTGCCTATGACACTACCTTCTTTCTACCTTTGGATATTAGTACTTAAAAAAGATTTTTATAAATTGCTAGGCAAAAAATGGCATATAGCAAACATTTAGTATGTAAATTTTGACTAGAGGAAAGGTGATGAAAACAGCTAAGTTTTCTTTAAAAAAATGAAACTGATATGATGATTGTATTTTTTTCTCTTTGTTAGCTGTCATGGAAATACTACATTTTGATATGCCTTTAGACTTCTGTCTGAATATTGTTAAACTGCTGATGGATCATGAAAGGTACAGAAGAATTCATTTTCCTTTTTCTAAAGTTTAACATTTTCTGTGGTTTTCATAAACATATACTGAATATATACAGGCATACACTCATATTTTGAGAGCACAATATTTATCATTGTGGTGAACAGTTTAGAAGATGCTACTACTTCTTTATTCAATAATAAAGGTAATTTCAAAGTGTCATATTAATATTTTAATATAAAATAAAAAGAATAAAATGCAGGCCAGTCCTGTAGAACAGGAAGGATGGATGGATACATATTTACAAGTTATATGCTTCTCTGTGTTTATCTTCATGGGATCATTAATGTCAAAAGGGACCTTGAAATTTGTATAGACGTTTTAGTGATTCTCAAACTTTAATGTCTTAAGAATCACTGTGGAATAAGCACTTGAAAAGACACTCAACATCATTAGCCATCAGGTAAATGCAAATCAACCACAATGAGAAGACATTTCACATCTACTAGGTTAGCTATAATAGAAAAGATAATGGCAGCCAGGCATGGTAGCACCTGCCTGTAATTCCAGCGGCTCAGGAGGCTGAGACAGGAGGATTACAACTTCAAAGCCAGCCTCAGCAACTTAGCAAGGCCCTAAGCAATTTAGCAAGACACTGTCTCAAAAAAATAAAATAAAATAAAAAGGGTTGGAGATGTATCTCAGTGGTTAAGCACCCCTAGGTTCAATTCCCCATCCAAAAAAAAAATAAGAATAAAAATAATGGCAAATATTGACAAGAATGTGGAGAATTGTAATCCTCGTATACTGTTGGTGAGAATGTAAGATGGTGCGATTTCTTTGAAAAACTGTGTTACTTATTCAATAAGTTAAACAGAGTTATCATATAACCCTGTATATCAGTCAGCTTTTTGTCATTATAATAAAATATCTGTGGCATGCTACTTATGAAGAAACTGTGTAGCACATAGTTTGAAAGTTCAAGGTCATGCAACTGGCATTGCTTCAGTTCTAGTGATGGCCTTCTTGACTTTATCATATCATGGGTGATGGCAACAGTGGGAGTGTGTGGGGGAGCAAGTGGTCACATTTTAATACTGGAAGCCAAAGACAAACTAAGCTTCTGGCTCGGGATTTTATAACAATTCACTGTTGTGAGAACTTATTCCAGAAGGCCAGAATTCCTTTAAGAGGACAGCAACCCCAATCACCTAAGGATCTCTCACTAGGACCTACCACTTAAAGGTTCTGCACCATACCAACACTGCCACTCTGGGGACTGAGCCTCCAACACATGAACCTTTGGGGAGCAAAGCACATCCAAACTATAGTATCTAGAAATTCCACTCCTAAGTTTATAACCAAGAAAATTCTAAGCATAGATCCACAAAAATATTGTATACCAGTGTTCACAGCAGCTTCATTTATAATAGGCAAATGTGGAAACAATGCACATATCTATCAACTGATTAATGGATAAATAAAATGTGGTATACCCATACTATAAAGCATGTTAAGTGAAAAACCAGTACACACAAAAAAATGCATATTGTAAGATTTATTTTATATGATATGTACCGAATAGGCAGATTTACAGGCAGAAAAAAGAAGAGTGATTATCCAGGGCTGTAGATGATGAAAGTGTTATAAAATTGATTAATACTTGCACAACTCTGAGAGTATACTAAAAACCATTGAATTGTGTACTTTAAATGGATAAAGTCTATGGTGTCTGAATTATACCTCAATAAAGCTGTAACAAACAAATAATCAGGGCCATGCATGGTGGCACATGCCTATAATCCCAGTGACTCAGAAGACTGAGGCAGGAGGGTCACAGTTTGAAGCCAGCCTTAGCAACATAGTGAGGACCTATGTCATTTAGCAAGACCCAATCTCAAGATAAGAAATAAATAAAAAGGGCTGGAGATGTTGCTTAGTAGTAAAACATCCCAGGATTACTGCATAGCAACATCTAAATCTTTAATTTGTCAGCTCTTCCTCAGTTCATTTTAACATTGTTTATGATGTAGTTACTTCCTGAGTAAATGTGGTAACTGAACTGAACACAATATTCAGATGTGGTCCAAGCAATAACATATACTTTTCATGTTCTAAATGTTCTAAACTTGTACTGTCCAATATGGTAGCAAACAGACACATGTAGCTATTTAAATAAAATTTAAAGTTTGGTCCCTTAAACACAAGAGCCACGTATCAAGTCTCACTTATAGCTATGGTAACCTTATTGGACAGCACAGGTAGACAACATTTCCATTTAACAGGGATTTCTATTGGACAGCACTATTCTAGATCCAATATTTCTTTTAATGTCGACAAAATTTAAATTGGCTCTTTTCTGGGGCTGTGGGTGTAGCTCAGAGGTAGAGTGTGTGCTTAGCATGCATGAAATCCTGGATTCAATCCCCAGTACAAAAAATAGAAAAGAAAAGGAAAATTGGATCTTTTCTGGCAGCCACATCATGTGGTTATTTTACTAGACTTACAAAACTATATTTTTATAACACCAGTTGCTCTTAATGCCTGAATTCCACATCCTTTACTTTTATGGTTGAGTAAGTACCCAGTAGCCATTCTTTTTTTTGTGTGTGTGGTGCTGGTGATTGAACCCAGGGCCTTGTGCATCTACCAACTGAGGTAGATCCCCAGCCCCCACTTACTAAATATCAGTCAGATTGTTACAGCCTGTTTTTTAGATGTTCTGATTTTTGTGAATTTCAATTATCATGCAGTATATTAACAATTCCTCCTCGTTTGTGTCATCTTCAGGTTTGATAGTCATGCCACCTGTCTTCATCTACCTCAGGGATCCACAAACTTCTTAAATGACAAGATAGAATATGTTTTAGGTTTGTGGAGTACATAGTTTCTGTCACAGCTAGTCAACTTTGCCATTGCTTTTACAGTAGCCATATATGAAATAAGTGAAACATGTGACTATGTTCCAAAAACACTTTTTGTTTTGAGAGGAGGTCTTGCTCTATTACCCAGGCTGGTCTTGACTCCCTAGGCTCAAGTAATCCTCCCACCTTAGCTTCCTGAATAGCTCTGACTATAGGCATATGCCACCATGTCTGGATCCACCAGTGAAACTTTATAAAACTAAACAGCTGGACTACAGGTCATAGTTGCTGACTCCTAATCTAACTTGATAAATGGGGTAAAACTGAAGCCAGAACCCTCATGGCAACACAGTCTAATTTTCAGGTTAACTTCAACCCATTAATTGATGTTTTTTTGGGGGGAACAATCATTGAACCTAATATAAATCCACCTAATTATTTAGCCAGATAGTCTAATTTCCTCTATCCTGTTCACAAAAAAGAAATTCACTTAATTTTAGTTTTTTAAAGTTTGGGTTGTTTTAAAGTTTTGTCCTTTTTCTTTCCAAAAAAATAATTGGAATTGTTCTGTGTTCTAGTATAATAAAGCTTTTAAAATTTAAATTAAAATTTGGAACCCTGAAAAGAGGAAACAAACATGCCAATCACAATGACTAATAAAGTTTCCATGGATGAACATTAAATTTAACATAAAATTCAGGTTTTCTGGTTTCTCTTAAATAACATTGAAAAATCTGGAAATAGTAAGCAAAAAATCATTTGTAGTTAAGTAGCAGTTGCCACCTTTAGACATTGGATGTATTCTCCAGTTTGCAGTAGTCCATACAATTTTCTCTCATATTCTATGTGTCAAGTTGCCCATTTTTTATCATTTCTGTATGTTGTTATTATTTTTATAGCAGATATAAGAGGGAAATAAGATATCATGACACCCACATCTCTAAAGTGGAAGAATGGAAGCTAGACTTGTAAAGGTATTTCTCAAGAAAATGGAAAAGAACAGATTTCTTTGTGATAGAAGTAGAAGAAAATTCTTGTATGTTTAATATACAAACAAATTGTGTCAAATGATTACAACTTTTTTTGGGGGGGGGTACTAAGGTTTGTACTCAGGGGCACTGGACCACTGAGCCACATCCCCAGCCCTATTTTGTATTTTATTTAGAGATAGGGTCTCACTGAGTTGCTTAGCACCTCACTGTTTCTAAGGCTGGCTTTGAACTCGAGATCCTCCTGCCTCAGCCTCCTGAGCTGCTGGGATTATAGGTATGTGCCCCTGTGCCTGGCATGACTACAACTTAAAAACACTTTATGCAATAAAATATAATAGAAACTATGACCAGTGCACAGACAAGGTATGTAATGAAAAACTGAATTCAAGAAAAGGAGCAAAATTTCTACTGAGTTTACTTTGGAAAGTGGAAAAAAAAAAAGCAATCTTATTGTAAAATGCGGCTATATTGAGGAAAAAGATTGTCAGGCATTAGGTTTACTGATACACATTTACAAAAGAGCATCTATTGAGTGAGATAACAACATGTGTATTCTTAGTTTCAAGTGGAAAGCTAAACAGAAATGCTGTTAGTTGGCACATTGAAAATATGGCTGAGAATTTATCAGACAGGTTGCTTGAAGATTATAATTTTTTGTGGTATTTTCTATTGCACAGACATAATAAATAACACTGTCCTGTAAGGCATATTTGTTTCTGGTGTCAATGAGAACTTTTATATGATAGAACTTTTGAACATAGTGCCTGAGTCTTAAGTTTAATGTAGATTGGTCAAAATAATTTAAGTATAATTACAGAAAGTATTTCTGCAATGGTTAGCATTAAAATAAAGCTTGTTTTAAAACTTAAATCCAAGGTGGCAGTATTTTTAAGGCAATAAAACTTGGGCATATTGATGTATAATTCACCAGGTAACACTTTGTCCTAAAAAGCTAAACATAAAACTTGTAGATACAGTAATTATACATGTGCACTGAATAATTATTCTGTGATTGCAATAGAGATCATGCCTCCTTAAAATTATTGGATGCTCAATGCAATAGTTGCTACTGTTTCTTGTAGGTTAGAGGGGCTTAGATGGATGTGGTGAGTCACAGGTTGGGTTGCCCTGGAAGCAGATTTTGAGATTGAGGTTTGTTTAAGTGGTTTATTAAGGTGTGTTCTCAGAATCAACATCTGTAAGGGAAAGGAAAAGAGTAAATAAAGGGAGGAGTTGGGTTGAACTACTGTGACAAGGCCTACCTTTACTCAAGAGGAGCTCTGAAGCTGGGATGGTCCCTCAGGATTGTCCTCAGTTAAAGTGAGAGAATTGAGCCTTATAGCCCTGTTTTGGTTATCATTGGATGTTGGCCATCCAATGGGTATGGTAGCTCTTTTCAACCTCGCAAGTTACCAAAGAACAGTGGAGAAAAAATACTTTAGTCTTGAAAGGGAGATCTGAATAATGTAACACAGCATTTATGACAGGTGCTGAAGAGATATTTTTTGAACTGCTGAGCAAATTCAGCTTGTTTGTCATCCAAGGAAAAATCCTTGCCTCACCTCAATGATTTGACCTTTTCAGTGAATATGACAACCTATATAAACATTCTGAATCTCTTTCTGCAGAAGTGCCCCTAAGTAATAACACAGATGTAAAATTTAATTCACAAGTTCTTAATGAAGTCATTCTTTGGGAAACTCATTTGGTAAGGAGTAATCTGGCTCAGTTTTCTGTGCTGAAATTGCTTTCCAGAGATGGAAATGATTACCTGAACTCCATGCTCACAATCATAGGCTTTAAAGCTTGAATTCTAAAAGTTTTCTGATTTCCAACATTAAGATAATGAAAACATCATTTTGTCTTTCTCAATTAATATTACTAATATGAATAATGAGCTACAAATTGAATGAATTGGATTTCAGTGTAGTATGGTACTGAATCCTAATTAGACAACTTTGGAATATTAGATGTAGTAGACATTTGTTATTTTTAGCCCTCTGTCATTCATTCATTCTGTCTTCCTCTTGATAACAGTACCTACATTTCACTTTATGTATCTGCTTCTCTCTATAAGCCTGTGTGGACATTGACTTATTGGTGTAGAAGAAGGGGTTTTGGGTTTCTATTTCAAAATGGAATCATTGATTTCAAAGGGAAACTTTAATAAATTAAGTATTCATATTTTTAGACTTTAAATTTAAAATATAGCTTATATTTTCTTGCCTGTTTCTACTATATTAACATGCTTCACTGTCATTCAGTTAATAACAAAGTTTGAGGGCTAGGGATATGGCTCAGTGGTAGAGTGCTTTCCCAGCATGCATGTGACGTCCTGGGTTCTATCCCCGACCCTGGGGGAAAAAAAACCCTCATATCTGAAAGGTGATTTTTCTTCCAGTCTTCTTTGCTCATTTTTTTTTTTGCACATTTAACATCTGTAGGTGGTATAGCAGTAGCGTAATGGACAATGCTTTTAATAATAATTTTATAGCAAAAACATCAGTATAATTTATATAGAGAAGTTGTTTTTAGCAACAAAAGCTAAATGCAAGAACAATGACTGTTAGAAAGTGAATGCATTTCTGCAATTGACTAAGCTAACGTTGTTTTCTGATGATTGACTTTGATGCAGAAATAAAATTTTGAATACATAGATATTATATGTATTGGTATTGTATATATTGAATACATAAAATTTTGAATACCTAAAATGGATGAAAATACCATTATCTTTTAGGTGGTCTTTTTAAAAAATTCAACTTTTATAATCAAGCATCACCTTTTTTCATTTCATTTTTATACTGGGGAATTGAACCCAGGGGTGCCTCACCACTGAACTACATCCCCAATCCTTTTAATTAATTATTTTGTTGTTGTTTTGAGACAGTCTCACTAAATTGCTGAGGATCTCACTGAGTTGCCTAGGCTGGCCTCAAATTTTTTTGATCTTCCTGCCTCAGCCTCCAGAATTATTGGAACTACAGGCATGTGGAACTGCTCCTAGTTCAAGTTTCACCTTTTATAGAGTAGACAATTTCAGGTTATATGCTTATGAGGTCCTCATAGTATATGGTATTATTTAAGGGAAGAACATATCCTTTAGATTCTAGAAAATTGGGTGGCTGTTTTGATATTCTGTTATTGTGAGTCATTTTTTTCTGAAATTGGTTGATTATATCTGTTTATTCTTTTTTAAAAATATTTTTAGTTCTAGATGGACACAACATGTTTATTTTATTTATTTATTTTAATGAGATGCTGAGGATTAAACCCAGTGCCTCACATACGAGGCAAGCACTCTACCACTGAGCTACAACCCCAGTCCTCTATTTACTCTTTAACTTTATCATTTATGTAAACTTGTAAAAGATAAAACAAATTTGTCTTGCCCTTTTCTCAGAGAATCCTTGCTAGTTTGTGTTTAGTGCTTTTCAAACTGCTGTTTATATCATTAGCTGAATATCTTGTTAAGATGCAGATTCTAATTCAGTAGGTCAGGGAAGCCGGTGTGATCTCCATTTCTAACATGTTCCCAGGTTATGCTAAAACTATTGCTCTGTGGCCCCTACTTTTAGCAAGGCTTGGGAATGTACTGCCTGTTTAAAAAATCAGAATGTTTTCTGTCTCCAGTCTTCATTACCCACCCCCATTTATTTGTCTCCTTCACACATTCTTTTAGTCCCTTATAATGCAAATGTTTTTGATCCTGGGCCCTGAATTCTACTATAGCAACTAAGTTACTGTTATTTTCTCCTTACCTTGGGCTTTAATTCTCTTAAAACATTATATCTTTTTTTTAAATTCTACAAAGTTACCATGACTGTAATGAAAATGTTTTTAAAAGATCACATCAGAACTTATTATCCAAACAGATAACCTGTTTTTAGCTTTTTTTCTTTCCTTTGACTCCTTGGGGACATAAATTTTCCTGTTCTAATCTTAGTATAGATCTTTATGTTCTTATTGGTGAAAGGGCTAGGGCCCTTCCTTTAATTACTGATTGGATAGGGTTAATCAATTACTGTTCATTCCAATGACAGTAATAACAAATCAAATAATCAAAGTTATTTTGAATTGGAATGAAACTACCAAGATAGAATTTAAAAATCTATACATAGTGATCTAGGAAAATCATGCAGCAAATAAAAATACAGAACAAGAATGTAGGAAATCAAATTGACATTGCCAGACTAAAATCAGGAACAGAGGAGAGCAGCATCTGGCTTGTGAAAGTCAAGATCAGAATCTTTGAAAGTCAGATTTAGGAGATAGAGGAGAAGCAATTTATTCATGCTCATCAAGATGAATAACAGAATATCTTGCAGCTTAACCACTTTGTTCCCCCATCCTTCCTGTGGCACAAGGCCTGATTTTATTTTATTAATGTAATAGTTTTTGAACATACTGTTGGATAATATAATAAAATATGTTTGAGCTCTCTCCAACTCTACTTATTAAATGAATTCCTGAAAAGTTCTACTCAGAGAAAATTTGACATGGCAGATATATTCCTATAGACTTAAATTATAAAAATAGGAATTGCTTGTCTCCAACAAATTTTTGGCCCAAAGATACAGTAAATTCATACTTAGGAATACAGTAAAAATTTAAAAGTAAATTAAATATATCCTTCTAATACAAGTACTTGAAGTTGCAGAAATGGCATGCTAGATGTATAGAAAATAAGATAGGTTCAATACTGAGAGTTCCATCCTCTCAATAACGATTCCTTCATGAGTTAGATTTAAAAGTTATCATTAGCCACAAAGAAATTAAAGCAAATATTCACTGGCCCCTGAGATTTTCATTAATGATGTTCAAATGGATATTCCCAGGTGACAGCTACTATCTTATCTGTTGATAAGAATTATTACAGTAGGTCTTTCATCTCCTCTTCTGTTTGAGTTTAAACATCCATATGATATACTCTATGGACATTCGAAGATTTTATTGTACTGAAAATTTTAAAATGAATTTATTTTTAGGAATCATAGATCCAGTATGTAGGAAATGAAGGTGGCACAGAAAATATACTTAATTCGTGAATCTTCAGTATATTTTCTTGGGATAGATGGTTTGGGTCTTTTGGTGGACATGTTTTTAGGGTGTTTGACATGGGAAGAGGAGTTGGATTTTTAAATGATTGATTTCTCTAGAGTTCAATTTTCCTTAGCACATTTGGTACATTGAAGCTTATTTTATCAATGAAAATGTACATAGTATGACATTTTGTTTGAGGTTTGGTTGTAGATAAACAGGAACATGTGAAATAGACATTCCTCTTAATGAAATTACAGCCTGCTCTGGTAAATTAAACATATATATTTGATCAATTAACTAACAATAAAATGCAAGATTTGAGAAATGTATAGTATAAGGGATAAACTATATAAATTTAGAGGAGAGAGTAAAAGATTACTATTAATCAGAAAATGCTTTATTGAAGAGGTAGGAATTTAGAAATGGATTAGATTTACATAGGTAAAGGACTAGGAATTTTTGGCAGGAAGGTCAGACTGAGCACAAGGCAGGTTTGGGTATAATAATTTTGTCCAATAAAATATTTAGCATATTTTAGGGGCTGAGGCTGTAGTTCAGTGTTAGAGCGCTTACCTAGTGTGTTTGAGGCACTGGGTTTGATCCTCGGCACCACATTAAAAATAAATAAATAAAATAAAAGTATTGTGCCATCCATAACTAAAGGTATTTAAAAAAATATTTAGCATCTTTTAAGCAAAGGGCACCATGTGGAAGACATAGGCACTGCTTTCAGGAAACTTATAAATCTTGCTTTCCAGAAAGAGGTATTTGTAAAGAAAACAATTAAGGCAATGCAGGAAAAGACCTTGCCATTATGGACTGGTAACATCATAGAGGCTTCTATGAAGGTGTGACTTGATCTAGACTGTGAAGGTGGGGTAGGATTTAAGTAAATGGAAAGGAGAAGTTTGGACATTTGTAGGATGGGCTTTAGCATAAGTAGGTATGGGAACAACATGGTCTATTCAGAATATGATGATTAATAGATCAAAGAGGCTGTAGCTTAGATTTTATATAAAGAGTTTAATCAAACATACAGTTGTTAGTATACATCAGAGTTGATATCATGTTAAAAGACTGTGATGGAGGCAAAGGGGGACCTATTGAAAGTTGTTTCAAATAGGATAGTGACATGCTATTATGCCAATAGCAATAATATGTAAGAAAATGAGAGGGACAGTTAAGAGTAGGGAGATTAATTAAGAGTTGTTGCAAGTAGCTCAATATGAAGTGATCAGAGCCTGAACTAAGTTGATAGTAGTAGAAATTCATTTTTTTCACATCTGAGTTTCTACAGTAAAATACCATTTTGTTGCTGGGCAGTGAAAACACAGAGATTAAATAATATACTGTCCCTGGTTTCAAAGAGCTTACAGCCTAATGGGAAATACTGGCTCATAATTATGAAACCAATAGAATATTTTTCTATCAACAAAGAGGGTCTAATTAGTGGATGATTTATGAAGACAAAACCATTGAATCTCATGACTACATATTTGGCATTAAATTAATATTGTTTTGAGTTGGTTAACTGCCTCTTGCAATTTTTGTTTTCTTACCCATCTTAGTGTTAGGCTGGCAAATTACTCACTATCTTGAGGAACTATCTTTTTTTTTCAACATGTCCACAATGAAGCCATAAGCTATACAAATAAACTCCTGTTGTAAACTATACAAATAAGGCATCATATTTTCTCAGAGATTCCAGAATAGGAAATGAAAAAGTAGAAACAAGTGAAAGACATAATGAAGGAAGACTAAGGATTTATAATTGGTTATGGGTGGCAATGGGAACAGGAAGGCAGAAGAAGAACATAGATAGGTAGCAACAGACATGAGAGTGATACAGAGTCCAGGAAGAGCTGCTAGTAAATAATATAAAATGCATGTATAGAATTTATTTGAACAGTAACAAATGAGGATTGAGAAAAATAATGGTTTTGAATATTGGACTTAGTAGGAACTTTCATCATCTTTATAATAGCTATCAATTATTTGAGGCTTGCTTTGTGCCAGGCACTTTTCTAAAACTTAGTGTTATGAGTCACTAATTTATTATTGTGTCATAGTTCTATAGATTTATTGTGTTCAACTTGGGTGGTTGTTGTTTGGGATCTCATAGGGTTGTAGTCAGATAAGGGCTACTGCTAGAGTCATCTGAACTTCAGATTCTAAACTTTTTGATTCTAAAAGCTTAGCTGTGCTGAGTATTTAATATATTTTCTTCACTCCCATGCCTGTGGCCTAATCTGGGAATGGTTGGAACAGCTGGAGGCTATTCAGGCATCTTTCTCATTGTTTGTCTAACAATAATTCCTCACAGCATGGCATCCTCAAGGTAGTTGGACTTCTTATATCATGGTTATCTTTACCTAGAGTTCCAAGAGCCCAGGAAAAAGCTATAAGACTTCTTATGTCTTAGCATCAGAAGTCATGCAGTGTTAAAATTAAGTCACAGAACCAGTACAGATTCAAGGGGAAAGAAGTATACAAGGTTGTGAATACTAGGAAGCATAGGACAGATTTAGAAGTCAGCCATTACAGTGGGCTAGGAACACTAATCCTCTACCACCACTTTGCTGTGGGAAGTAGGAAATGTATTCTTTTGCCAGATGAGGATTTTCACTACTGTGCTGATTTTCTTCTCTCATGGTCCTTTTAGTCAAGTCTTCAATCTCCCAGAATCTTATGCTTATGCTAGAAGGACCCCCATAACTGATCCTTTATATTATTTAGAATGGTATTTGACAGTAGAACATGGGCTCAAACTTCAGTGGGCTCTAATCCTTATGCACACAACAGGGAATTGGACTAGTTCCTTGAAGATGATCATCAATTGTTCTGATTTCCCACTTTGTGGGTATTCCTAGGATATTTTGTTTGGGGGGGGGTTAGCTATTATCTAACACTACCCCTTTTTGTTTCTGTGGGCTTTAGTATTTGCATCACTGATTTTCCAACAGTCTAATTGCATTTGCTTTTATTTACAGAAACCCTTCAAAGATTTTGGCCACTGAAAATATATTTTCCAATTGTAGTTTATTCTTATATATTTATTCTATTACTTTTGAGGTAAATAATTGAGCTCATTCTGTTGTTTTAATTTACATATTCATCTGGCATAGATTGATGGTTAATAATGTGAATTCTAGAGTCAGATTACATGGATTCAAGTCCTAGTTCCTCCACTTTGCAGGTGCTTAATCTCATGTAAATTGTTTAAACTAAATATATGCTTCAGTTTACTATACACTAATAGTATTTACCTATTTGGATTGCCTGCAGATTAAATAAATTGATATAAAATTCCTCAAACATGATAGTCAATAGAATTTAGCTGTTTTTACTTTTGAAAAAACATTAGAATTAATTTCCCAAGTTGAGCTGTATGCCTTCAGAATGAAATTCACATTCACTATTTTACATGAGATTAGTAGTCTGTTGTGGACACAATCAAGATGCTGTCTTTAGCTTCTTTAATAGTTTTATCAGCATCACTTTTGTGCTTTGGCTAAGAGTAAATTGAAGGACAATTTTTACTAACACTGAGCCCATTTACAGGCATTGAAGGAATGATTTTTTTTGTGTGTGTGTATATGGTGCTGGTGATTGAAACCAGGGCCTTGTGCATGCTAGGCAAGTGCTCTACCAATCTACTTATATCCCCAGCCTTAAAGGAATGATTTATTAAAATACAATGTAACAGGGGAGGGGATTGAAACTCAGTGGTAGAGTGTTTGCCTAGCACATGTGAAACACTGGGTTCAATCCTCAGTACCACATAAAAATAAATGAATAAAATAAAGGCATTGTGTTCATCTACATCTAAAAATATGTTAAAAATACTATGTGACGTGTGCTATGCATATATATCAGGAAGAAGTACTAGGTGGTATAGAGGGATGTGTTCTTGCTATTAACTAAATGACCATGGGCTCTCAGGCAGTCATTTGACTTTGGGGCCTTTGATAAGCAGAATAATGTCCCCTAATTCTACAATGTAATCTCTAATCTCTGGGACTGTGAATATATTACCTTATATAGCAAAAGGGACTTTGCGTATATAAAGTTACTTATCAGTTAAATTTAAAATAGGGAGATTATCCTGAATTATCTGGGTGAGCCTGTTATAATCACATGAACATAATCACATGAGCCCTTAAGAATGTAGAAGTGGGTTGAGCTGTAGCTCAGTGGTAAAGCACTTGCTTTACATGTGTGAGGCACTGGGTTCGCTCCTCAGCACCATATAAAAATAAATAAACATACTGTGTGTTAATCTACAAGTCATATATATATAAAATTTTAAAAAAGAATACAGAAGGGAAATCAGAACTATTTAAAATATAATAAGTACTTAACACACCATTGCTGACTCTGAAGATATAGTGAACCATGAGCCAAGGAATGCTGGTGGCCTCTAGGAGTTGAGAAAATATACCAGTCAACAACCAGCAAGGAAATGAGACCTCAGGCCCAGAACCTCATAGAACTAAATTCTGACAATGGCCTGACTGAACCTAGTAGTGGATTCTCCCCTACATTCTCCAGATTAGAAAGCAGAATGGACAATTCCTAGACTTTGGATTTATGAGACTCTAACCACAATTCCCATTTGAGCTTTTCATGGATTTCTGACTCTCAGAAATGAAAATAATTAAAATATGTTTTTTAAATCTTTTTTTAAAAAATATTTGTTTTAGTTGTAGGTGGACACAATAACCATTTTATTTTTATGTGGTGCCAAGGATTGAACCAAGTGCCTCATACATGAAAGGCAAGCGCTCTACCACTGAGCCACAACCCCAGCCCCTAAAATGTGTTGTTTTAAGGACTAAGTTTGTGGTAATTATTTATAACAACGGACGAAAAATAATACAAGGCCTCAGTTGCTTCTAAAAGTTTTAGGAACTTCATAATGGCAGATTAACCAGCTATATACTGAAGTGGTGTTTTTTAAAAACTATAAAGCAAATAATTGCAACCAGAGTCAGGTCTTTCAGCTATAGACTAAAATTAGGATTCGGTGCAAGATGCCTTTTATGTATGAATTTTCTGTATATGTATGAATTATTTATATGTACAAATTCTGAAATGGAAAAATGACCATTATTATCAAACCAGAAGCTCAGTGATATCTATATGTCTACCACTATTATAAGAATTATAGTTCTTATTCCATTAAGGAATCAATTATATGCCCTATATTTCTAACAAATAATAAATTTAAACAATTTGCTATAATTAGCAAACATACCCTTTATTTTCTATGAAACTAATCCCAAGGAGCAGAAATTCTGATATAACCTGGAAGTGATTATTTGGTACATTCCTTAGAGATGCAACATTGCTTTAGAGCAATATCCATATGAAAGATTCTCTACACAAGATATAGCTAAGTTCATAATGACCATTCTAGTTGCCTTCACTCCCCTCTTTTAGGAATCATGCCAAGAAATACCCAATTCTCCTTTATTTTGTTATTTTCAAAAAACAACTTTATTGGCCAAGTACAATGGCACATGTCTATAATCCCAGCTACTCAGAGGCTGAGGCAGGAGAATTTCAGGTTTGAGGTCAGCCTCAGCAACTTAGTGAAACTGTCTCAAAAT
Source organism: Ictidomys tridecemlineatus (assembly GCF_052094955.1). Taxonomy (NCBI): domain Eukaryota; kingdom Metazoa; phylum Chordata; class Mammalia; order Rodentia; family Sciuridae; genus Ictidomys; species Ictidomys tridecemlineatus. The sequence goes on along the minus strand of NC_135493.1, from coordinate 73,938,392 downwards.
TAGAAATTGGCTTAGCTAGAGCAATTAGGCAAGAGAAGAAAATCAAAGGGATACAAATAGAAAAGAAAGAAGTCAAATAACCATTGTTTATAGATGGTGTGATACTAAGAAGATCCAAAAAATTCCACCAGAAGACTGCTAGAACTAATAAACAAATTCAGCAAAATATCAGGTTACAAAATCAACATACAAATATCAATAGCTTTCTTATGCATCAATAATGAATTTACTAAGAAAGAATCAGGCAAACAATCCCATTTACAATAACCTGATAAAAACACCCTAGCAATAAATCTAACCAAGAAGGTAAAGGACCTTTCATTACAGAATGAAAAGTATAGAACATTGAAGAAAGAAATTGAAGGAAACACAAGAAGATGGAAAGACCTCCCCTCCATGTTTATAGATAGGCAGAATTAATATTGTTTAAACAGCTATACTATCAAGACCAAAAATACATATTCAGTGCAATCCTCATCAAAAATACCAATAGCTTTCTATGCAGAACTAGAAAAGACAATCCTAAAATTCATTTTGAAGAACAAAAGACCAAGAATAGCCAAAGAAATTATACTACTGAGCTATAGTAACAGAAACTGCATGGTACTAGCACAAACACACACACACACACACACACACACACACACACACACACACACAATAGACCACTGATACAGAAGAGAAGACATAGAGAGAAATCCATACATCTACAGTCATCTGATCCTTGACAAAGGTATCAAAATCATCCATTGGAGAAAAGACAGCCTTTTAAACAAATGATGCTGGGAAACTTATTATCCATAGTAGAAGAATGAGACTAGATCCTTATCTCCCATCCTACAAAAAAGTCAATTCAAAAATGGATCAAAGACCTAGGAATTAGACCAGAAACTATATAACTCCTAGAAGAAAATGTAGGGTCAACACTCCAGCATAGAGGCTCAGGTAACAACTTTCTCATTAGGACCCCTAAAACTCAGAAATGAATGCCAAGAGTTAATAAATAGAATGATATCAAATTAAAAAGTTTCTGCACAACAAAGGAAACAATTAAGAATGTGAAGAGAGAACCTATAGAATGGGAGAAAATCTTTGCCTAGCTACTCTTCTGACAGAGAATTAATATCCAGAATATATAAAGAACTCAAAAACTACAACCCCCCATAACCCAATTAAATAATAGGCAAATGAACTAATAGATATTTCTCAAAAGAAATACAAATGGCCAACAAATACATGAAAAATATTCAACATTATTAGCAGTTAGGGAAATACAAATCAAAACTACCCTATACCTACAAAAATATGGAAAAAATAAATAAAGGGCCCAGAATATAGCTCAGTGGTAGAGTACCTCTGGGTTCAATCCCAGTATTGGGATAAAAAATAAACAATTTTATTAAAGTTACAATCCAGTGCATATATTTGGAAGAAGTATACAATTCAAGAAGTTTTGACTATACATACACAATGTGCATGTACACACACACACACACACACACACACATATGCTTATGAACCCATTACCAAAATCGGGATAATAAACGTATTTATCAACTCTAAAAGTTCCTTGTGACTATTAATAGCCTTCTTATCTCTCCTTCATTGGACAACTATTAATCAAGAAATGCCACTATACATTGTTTGTATTTTCTAGAATTTTATATAAATGAAATACAGCATTATTTATTTTAGTCTGACTTCTTTCTCCACCTACCCCTGTACTGGTGATTGAATCCAAGACCTTGAACATACTAGACAAGTGTTCTACTATTGAGCTACTTCTGCTCCCCTGCTCACTTGTGTGTGTATGTATGTGTAGGAAGAGAGGGGATATCACTTATTATAATATTTTATTTATTTAATAATAATTATTATTAAGTAGTGCTGAGGATTGAACCCAGTGCCTCACACATGCTAGGCAAGCGCTCTACTGCTAAACTACAACTGCAGCCCCACCCCACCTGATTTTTTTAAATTTTATTTTGAGAAGGAGTCTTGTTAAGTTGCCCAGACTGACTTCAAATTTGTAATCCTTCTGCCTCAGCCTCCAAGTAGCTGGACTTTTAGGTATATGCCACTGATTCTTGTTCATTCTGGCTTCTGTCCATAATTTCTTGAGGTCCCTTCATGTTGTTGCATGTAGCTATTGTTCATTTTTTTAAATTCTGTGACCAGTATGCCACAATTTGTTTATTCACCTGCTTATGGACATTTTGATGGTTTCCAGTTTGGGATAATTCAATAAAGCTGCTATGACCATCCAGGTGCATATCTTTTTATGTACATATGCTTTCATTTGCTTTGGTAAAGACCTAGAAATGAAATGGCTAGTCTAGATGGTAAAGTATATGTTTAACTTTTCAAGAAATTGCCAAACTCATTTTTCAAAATAGTTATAATTTTTATTTCACATTTCAACCAGCAATATATGAGAGTTCCAGTTCCTCTGTATTCTGACACAAATTGAATATTTTTAGCCTCTTTTCATTTAATAGGTGGAATTATATCACATTTTGGCCTTAATCACCATTTTATAATGGCTAATAATGTTGAACATTTTTCATAAGCTTGTCATTCATGTGTTCCTTTTTGTGAAATGTTTTTCCAGATCTTTTAAAAATATTTTTAGTTGTTGATGGACCTTTATTTTATTTACTTATTTATATGCAGTGCTGAGAATCGAACCCACTGCTTCACACATGAGAGGCAAGCACTCAACTGAGCTATAACTCCGGCCCTCTTTTGCTCATTTTTAATAGTTGTTTTCTTAGTATTGAATCAGAAACACCTTTCAATATTTTGTAAACAAGATCTTTTAAAAATTTTATTGAAGTATATAATTGATATTTTATATATTCAAGGCCAACAATGTGATATTTTGATATATATGTACATTGTAAAATATTTATCACAATCAAGCTAATTAACATATCCATACCTCACATAGTTACCTTTTTGGGGGTGAAAATACTTAAGATCTACCATCTTAGCAAATTTCAAGTATAAATTATTGTTAACTATAGTTACAATGCTATACATTAAGTCTCCAGAACTTATTCATCTTGTCATTGAAAGTGAGTACCCTTTGACCAACATCTCCCATCCTGGTAACCACTATTCTATTCTCTGTTTCTAAAGAGTTTGACTTTGTTAATTCCACATAGAGGTGAAGTCATACAGTAATCATCTTTCTGTGTCTGACTTACTTTATTTAACATAGTTTCCTCCAGGTTCATCCATGTCATTGCAAGTGAGAGAGTTTCCTTGTTTTAAGGATGAATAATATTCTGTTGTATATGTAAATACACCCTGTGTTAACATTCATCAATTAATGGACATTTTGGTTATTTACATATGTTGGCTATTATGAATAAAGCTGCAATGAACAGGGGAGTACATATATCTCTTTAGATATAATTTTACTTTCTTTGAATATATACCCAGAAGTGGGATTGCTGGCAGTTCTATTTTTATTTTTTGAGGTACCTCTATACTATCTTCCCTAATGGCTTTAACAATTTACATTTTCACCAACAATATATAATGGTTCCCTTTTCCCCATATCCTCATCAACACTTGCTATCTTTTGCCTTTTTTAATAATAGCCATTAACACTGTGAAATGATATTTCATTGTGGTTTTGATTTGCATTTCCCTGATGATTAGAGATGCTGGGCACATTTTCATATATATGATCATCATTTGTATGTCTTCATTGAAAAAAATGTCTGTTCAGGTCTTTTGCCCTTTTTAAACTAGGCTATGGGAGTTTTGCTATAGAGTTGTAAATATTTTAGATATTAATCTCTCATTGGATATATGGTTTGCAAATATTTTTCTCCTGTTATGTGTGTTGTTGGTTTCATTTTGTTGATTGCTTCCTTTGCTCTGCAGAAACGTTTTAGGTTTATGTAGTTCCATTTATTTCTGCTTTTGTTGCCTGTGCTTTTGGTGTCTTATCTAAAACAAATCATTGCCAAGAGCAATGTCAAGGAGCTTGTGACCTATTTTATTATTCTGAGAGTTTTATTGTTTCAATTATTACACTTCTACATATGTCTTCTACATATGTTAGGTTGATTTTTGTGTGTGTGTTGTACAATAAGGGTCCATTTTCATTGTTTTGCATGTGGATGTTTTGTTTTCCAAACACCATTTTTTTAAGAGACTGTACTTTTTTCACTGTGTTCTGTGGCCTTTGTCAAAAATTAGTTGATTGTATATTATGTCTAAGTTTTCTTGTGGGCTCTCAATTATGTTCCATTTATCTATGTGTCTGTTTTATGCCAATACCCAGTTATTATGATTACTATAGGTTTGTAGTATAATTTAAAATCAGAAAATGTGCTGCTTCCAACTTTGTTCTTTGTTTTTAAGATGTCTTTGGTTATTTAGGTTCTTTTGTGGTTCCATGTGGATTTTAGCATTGTTTTCTCTATTTTAGTGAGAAATGCTATTGGAGTTTTGATAGGTATTACCTTGAATCTATAGATTACTTTAAGTGGTATAAACATTTTAGCAACATTAATTCTTCTAATCCAGGGTCATAGAATATATTTCCACTTATTTCTGTCATCTTCTATTTCTTTCATCATTGTCTTATAATTTATGGCTTACAGATCTTTCTTTAAATTTATTCTTAAGTATTGCATATTTTTTTCACAATAGAATAAATTGAATTGTTTTCTTGAATTCCTTGTTGGATATTTCATTGTAATATAAAGAAATGCTACTGATTTTTTATGTTGATTTTTTTATCCTGAAACTTCACTGGATTTGTTTATTCTCACCACTTTTTGGTGGATTTTTTTTTTTGGGGGGAGGGGGTACAGGGAATTAAATCTAGGGATCCTTAACCATTGAGCCACATTCCCCACTTGTTATGTTTTATTTTGATACAGGGTCTTGCTAAGTTGCTGAGGCTGATTTTGAACTTGCAATCCTCCTGCCTCCTATTTAGTAGATTCTTCAGGGTTTTCTACATGTAGGATCAATTACTTCTGCAACCAGAGACAATTATTTTAGTACTCACATTTAGCTTCTGAATCCATTTTGGGTCAATTTTTGTATATGAGTTATGGTAAAAGTCCAATATCATTCTTTTGCATGTGAAAATTCAGTTTTCCCTGTGGAAAAGGACAGTCCCTTCACCATTGAATGGACTTTGCACCTTTGTCAAAAATCATTTGACCATTTATATAAAGGTTTATATCTAGGTTTTCTATTCCATTTCATTGATCTGTCTGTTTTTGGTTTTGGATTTATTTTACACCAGTTACATACATTTTGATTACTGTAGCTTTTTAATCAGAAAACACGAATCTTTTTAAGATTCCTTTTTAAGATCGTTTTGGTTATACAAGGGTTCCTTGAGATCCCATATGAATTTTAGGATGGAGACAGATATTTTAATGTCCTCAAAAAAGTCATTAGTATTTTAATAGAGATTGCACTAAATCTGTAGATAACCTTGGAATTATTGACATTCTAACAACATTAAGTCTTCTAGTCTATGCACTGTTGGCATTTTAAAAAATATTTTTTAGTTGTTGATATACCATTTATTTATTTATTTATTTATTTATATGTGGTGCTGAAGATCGAACCCAGTGCCTCACACATGCTAGGCAAGTGCACTGCTATTAAGTCACAACCCCAGCCCCAGCACTATTGGCATTTTTAAAATACTGGTGTATTTTTTGGTAATCAAACAAAAAGAGTCATTGGTGAAGGGAACTGGTAAGTTTTTCATGTCAGTTCATGCAACTTTACTGGATCTCAATTACCAGTTTTTAAAAATTGGCATCATTTCCAGGAGAAGGCATATATTAGAGATTAGAAGAGAAATGATTACTTTTTTAAATATTTAATTTTTACTTACAGGTGGTAACAATATCTTTCATTTTTATATTTATGTGGTACTGAGGATCAAACCCAGTGCCTCACACATGCTAGGCGAGTGCTCTACCTTTGAGCCACAAACCCCAACCCAGGAGAGAAATTATTGACTATAGATGTTCATGACAAAAATATTTTGGACTTAACTCAACTGAAATTAAATGATTTATTATTGACAAACAGGTTTATTTAGATGTTTAACATCAGTTTACTTAAGCTTGGATATTCTTATGTTTTTGGTACTGGAGATTGAACTCAGGGACACTCGGCCACTGAGCTACATCCCCAGCCCTATTTTGTATTTTATTTAGAGACAGGGTCTCACTGAGATGCTTAGTGCCTCGCTGTTGCTGAGGCTAGCTTTGAACCCGCAATCCTTCTGTCTCAGCCTCCCAAGCCACTGGGATTACAGTCAGATATACTTTTATCTGGCTTATTTTGTTCATGCTGAAATAAATGTTAGTTCTTCTGTTGACATCACTTAAAATTATATCTTTTTGAACAGAGAATCTGTTGGATTTTATTTCCTGAAGACTATCTGTGAACATTTTAAGTCATCAGAAAATATTGGGAAAGCTGTATTGTTCCACATCGACATGCTTTTACAAAGGAAAGAAGAATTGCTTGCCAAGGAGAAGATTGAAGAAATCATTGTGGGTCAGTAGGATTTCTGCAAGTGTTTTAGAAAGGTGTTAATTCTAAGATAGTTGTCAGAGCAATAGCAAAATCCTGAAGTCAATAGATTTCTTGTACTTCTTTTTTTCTCCCTAATATTCTTTAACAGTGACACCTCACCTATGCAGATTTCACAAATTTGATGAGCTTAGAATGAGAATGTAGGCAAAAAAATAACAAAACAACATAAAAAATAAACTTCTGATTTTTTAAAAAAAATTATTAGTTACTGATGGTCCTTTATTTATTTATTTATATGTGATGCTGGGAATCGAACCCAGTGCCTCACATATGCACCCTACCACTGAGCCACAACCCTAGCCTCTAAACTTCTGATCTTAAAGCTCACGTGGAGTGGAAAATTGTGATATTAAAAGCCTATTTTCATGTTTCCACCTTGCTATCAAATTAGATGTGTGCTTTTGGGCAAGGCAATATCTCTGGACCTTGTTTTGTTCTACTATAAAATGAGGATTATGAATAAAATTCCTGGTTGTTAGATTTCTATTTAATAGCAGTATTCCTTTGTGATGTAATTTTAAATGAACCCCACCCCAGATAAAGTAGATTAGTTTTTCTAGTTACAGAGATAAAGAGCTAAATTTGCTTAGTGGTCCTCAAACCCTTCTCCACTCTATAGAATCTCCATACCTTAAAGAACAAAGATGATATGATCCCTTTCTTAAAAAATTCTCTCCCTTACCTCACCCTTCCAACTTTATACATGTATAGAGATAGTCACTAAAAGTTAACACAGGTTTATTCTGACTGGTGACACTTTAGGTAATGTATTGCTTTCTTCTATTTATACTTTGCCATATTGCTTAAATTCTTGTATGCATCATGTTTTTATGAAAGCAAAGTGATTAATATTTTTAAAATGAAATCATTTTACTAGATTCTATGAACCATATTTTAGGGATGACACCCTCTTTCTAGACCTTCACTAAGGATTTAGTTATTTTTAGATCTGATTTTGATAAACTTTTATTATCTGGTTTTCTAAACCGTGGCATTTTATTCATAGCATGTTACAAACAGAGAAAAGGTATGCAGAGAAATACACAAAGGAAAAAAAAACTACAAAAATTTTAAAACATAGATTCAGGTGTGCTAGGCAAGTGCTCTATCATTGATCTATATCCCCAGCCCCAAATATTTTTTAAAATATAGTAATTTGTACTATATAATAACTCTCAAAATCATCAATGTGATATATATACACACATGTATTTAAATTTTTTAAAATACTTATTTTTTAAATACTTATTTTTTACTTATAGGTAGTCACAATATCTTTCATTTTTATATTTTGTGGTTCTGAGGATCGAACCCAGTGCCTCACACATGCTAGGCTAGCGCTATATCTTTGAGCCACAAACCTCAACCCAGGAGAGAAATTATTGACTGTAGATGTTCATGACAAAAATGTTTTGGACTTAATTCAACTGAAATTAAATGATTTATTATTGATAAACAGGTTTATTTAGATGTTTAACATCAGTTTACTTAAGCTTGGATATTCTTATGTTTTGATCCCTTTCAGTATGTGTTTATGACTAGCTTACTGTGAGGTATTAATGATGCAATAAAATACAATAGTTTTAAGTGTTGTTGACCTTATTGAATGGTAAAGAAAATATTAAATTTTGCTTATAAAATAGGAAGTATCTTTAATTTTTAGAAAATTTAAGAACTTTCATGAAAAGATTTAGACTTTTTAAATGACAATATTTTATATTTAAAAAGTAAACTGTTAGCTAACTAGAAAACTTGCTAGTACAGAACAACTCATCTTTCTAAAATTCCGCTTAGGAAATATTTTGTTGTAATATCAAATTATACACTTATAGTATCAAAGTATTATAGTGTTTTAAGTGGATACATCAGGTAACCATTTACACACTTGTGACTATTTTTAATTAAGTCATGCCACAAACTACATTTGCTGACTCGGCTAGGGAATCAGAGATTCTTAGCGTTCTAATAAAAAATTTTGTAGAAATTGATGGTTTGTGCCAAAGGGACAGAAGAAAAGTGGTATAGAATTCTATTATAGTTTAAACTTTACCTTAATGTGCTGATGTATTTGAACCCTGTAAATGTCTACACCAGAAATAATCAGACACAAGTTAAGATTTAACCTAATAAAGTTTATTTGTAAGTGTGGTCTTAAAGTATTTTACCAAGGCTTAAAGGTATAATTGGCCTTTCTTGTGAACTTGATCTGATCTATTTAGTACATAATGATATAAACACTTCTTATTAATGATTTCTGGCATTGCTGTCTGCTCATTCACAATAACCTTGTTAAGGTACCAAATGATGATCTAATTTGGAACATGGAAAATAAGTTTAAAAGAGACTAGGCTGGAAATCTATCACAGACTGATGGGAGAATTACTGTGGTTCTAGAAAACTCTGATTGCATTATATAATCAATTTTGGTGGTAAACCTAAAATTGATGATGAAAACCTGTCTGAATGTGATTGTTTTTATAGCCATTACGTAAAGATTATAGGCTTTGAGTATAGTTAGCACTCTTTGTTTAATGTAATAGATCTAAATTCTTGCTTTCAGAGCTTAGGGGGTTTTTGTTTTTGTGTTTTTCAGGTCACCAAACAGGAAGTCAACTGACAACAGAATTAGTAGGCTGGTTACAAAACATTCTGTGGAACAAAGCTGCCAGAAGTTTTGAGGTTTGGGAGTATATTATTTTCATTCTTTCTCCACTGCAACAAATAAAACTTTGTTCATTATAAGAATCATAGGGCATCAAATTCCTTAATAGTTTCCTCTCTTTTTAAATACTGTCTATTTACTAAATATTCAGTGTGGAATGCTAGTGGACATTGTACAAAAAGTTTATTCAAAAATGGAAAACATGGCTCAGAGGTAGAGCATTTGCCTAGCATGCATGAGGCACTGAGTTTGATCCTTGACACCATATACAAATAAAATAAAGATATTGTGTCCACCTATAACTAAAAAATAAATATTTAAAAAATGGAAGACATGATTCCTTTCCATTGAGAATTGTAGTATAGCAAAATGACATCACTGATACTAAAATACAGGAATGTAATTTATTTTAATATGAGGGACAAGAAAGATGGAGGAATTTTGTTACCTTAAAAAAAGTATGAGGCCAAGTAGGTATTTATGGAGTTGACGTAATAATAAATAATAAATGTTATTATAATAAATGTTATTTATTCCTTGTAATCTTCTTGTGTATTTGTATATTTGCATATGTAAATAAAATGGTACATACTTTGTAAAAAGTTTGAACTGAGGATGCAGCTCAGAGGCAGAATGCCTTCCTAGCATGAGCAAGGTCCAAGGTTTGATCAGTAGCATCACAAAAAAGGAAGGAAGGAAGGAAGGAAGCAAGCAAGCAAGCAAGCAAGCTATGGTATGCTTCTACCTCCAACCAATATGTAGTAATAGAGAACAGTTATGTCCCTGCTTGAACAATACCCTTCCAAAAAATATAAGACATGAAATGAAAAAAAATTAATGATACTGATGATCAGGCAGTGAAGAATGATTCTTGGGAAATAGGAAACATGATGAATACTACAAATGTATAACTTACTGCCTTTAGTTTCCAGGCTATAACTTGGGAAAGGGAACTGAATTGTAACCTGCCAGGCATCCTTATTTGGGGAGATGATACTGAGAATCTAGGGAAACCTAGTCATCTAAAGTTCATAGTACAGAGAATCAGAGAGGGGTGCATAGCAGAGAGAGAGAGAGAGAGAGAGAGAGAGAGAGAGAGAGAGAGAGAGAGAGAGAGAAAGAAAATGAGAATCCCAGCTGGGCATGGAGTTGTATACCTGTAATCCCAGCAGCTCGGGAGGCTGAGACAGGAGAATTGTGAGTTCGAAGCCAGCCTTAGCAAAAGTGAGGTGCTAAGCAATTCAGTGAGACCCTGTCTCTAAATAAAATATAAAATAGGGCTGGGGATGTGGCTTTGAGGTGGAGTTACCCCTGAGTTCAATCCCAAGTAGCAAAAAAGAGAGAGGACTGGGGCTGTTGCTCAGTGGCGGAGTGCTTGCCTGGCATGTGTGAGGCACTGGGTTTGATCCTTAGCACCATGTAAAAATAAATAAAGGCATTCTTACCATCTATAAGTACAAAAAAAATTTTTTTATTAAAAAAAGAATCCCAGTCATCAGAAGGTCCTCCTCCAGTGTTTAATAGAGGGTGTAACCATCTAAAATATTAAGAGGGTAAGTACCTGGCACTCACATACATCTGGGCATAGAGCCCATTTTTTGTTTGTTTGTTTTTGTGGTGCCAGGGATGAAACCTGGAGCCTTGTTCATGCTACATAAGTGATATACCACTGAACTACCTCCCCAGACCACTAGAACCTGTTCTTACCACTCAGACTGGAAAATCTCTAATTCATGGGGCATTGGATAGAGAACTGAGAAGAGTCTTGCCTCAGTAGTAGGGAATAATTAATACCTCACTGAGCCCTGCTCCAACCCAACTTAAAAAAAATAATTTAAGTGCGTTGTGAAAGGATCAGATTGATCCCAAAGAATTTAATTGCTTCCTATACCAGAGTTTGAGAATTTTTAAAGCTATACAGAACATCCAGCAAGGTAAAGTTCACAATGTTTGGCATCCCATAAAATATTGCCAAGCACACAAAGAGGCAAGGAACACAATCTATAGTGAAAACAGTAAGCAATCAATTGAAACTGACCCATAAATGACATAGAAGATTAGAATTAATAGAAAGGGACATTAAAATATTTCTTATGATTATATTCCATACATTTAAAAAGCTAAGCAGAGGCATAGAATATATAAAACTACCCAAATCAAACTTCTAGAGATGAAAATTTAATTTTTAGGATGAAATTAATATCAGATAGTATTAACATCTGATGAGACATTGTAGAATAAGATTGTGAACTTGAAGTAATAGCAAAGAAGTGACCCAAACGAAATACACAGAAAAGAAAAACCTTAAAAGAGTATCAGTAACATCAGGTAGCCAAATATATGAGTAATTGGAATTTTCAAATGAAGAGGGAGAGAAAAGTATTTGAAGAAATAGTGGCGGAAAAATCTAAACCCACAGAGTCAAGAATCTTAACAAACTCCACATGTAAGGAAAATAAAACTACACCAAGGCACATAATGATCAAATTGCTTAAAACCAGTGACAGAAAATATTTTAAGAGTAGCCAAGAAAAATTATACCCTACATATAGAAGGTGGAATGAGATGAACATCATTACCCTAGGTACACGTATGACTGCACAGATGGTGTAATGCTACATCGTGTACAACCAGAGAAATGAAAAGTTGTGCTGCAATTATTATCAAAATGCATTCTGCCTACATATCTACTTAATTAAAATAAATAAATTAATAAAAAATTAAGGAGAATATCAATGCAAGCAAGAACTCAGTTGAGCAATATCTTTAAAATAATGAAAGAAGGGGCTGGGGCTGGGCCCGGGGCTCAGCGGTAGAGCACTCACCTAGCACGTGTGAGGCACTGGATTCGATCCTCAGCACCACATAAAAATAAATAGATAAAATAAAGGTATTGTGTCCAACTACAACTAAAATAAAATTAAATTTTTTTTAAATAATGAAAGAAAACCCTGGCAACTTAGAATTCTATACCTGACGGCAAACATTGTTTAAAAATGAAATAGTTGGTGGAAATGTAAAATGGTGTAGTCACTATGGAAAATATTTCAAAAAGAATTAAAAGCACAACTTTTTTTTTCCATACTGGGGATTGAACCCAGGGCCTGGCACATGCTAGGTAAGCATTCTATCACTGAGCTATATCCCCAGACTTTTTTTTTGTACTTTGAGACAGGATCTTACCGAATTGCCCAGACTGGCTTCAAACTTGGAGTCCTCCTGTCTCAACCTTCCAAATAGCTGGGATTATAGGTGTGCATCTCTGTGCCCAGAAAAAGCACAATCTTGGGATATTTGTACACCCATACTGACAGCAGAACTGTTCACATTATTCACAAGATGGAAACAATCAAGTTCCATCAACAGATAAATGGATAAACAAAATTTGGAATACATAGCCAGTGGAATATTATCCAGCCTTAAAATATTGATGAATTCTGATACATGCTTAAACCATAAGGACATTATGCTAAGTGAAATAAGCTAGACACAAAAAGACAAATAAGGTATGATTCCACTTGTAGACATATCTATAGTAGTAAAACTCATAGAGACAAAATACAATGGTGGTTGCAAGGGGATTGGGGGAGGAAGAAAGAAGGAATTATTGTTTACTTTTTTTCCCCTGATGCTGGCAATGGAACTCAGACTCTCATGAATGCTACACATGCACTCTACCAATAAATTATATCCCTGACTCCCAGAGTTTCAATTTTGTGAGATGAAAAAAATTTGGATATTGATAATGTGAATATGCAAACTGTGGTATATCCATGTATTTTTTTTTTTTGAAATGCTGGGGATTGAACCCAGGGCCTTGTGCATGGGAGGCAAGCACTCTATCGACTGAGCTATATCCCAAGCCCATATACATATATTTTATTTTATTTTATTTTTAATATTTATTTTTTAGTTTTTGGTGGACACAACATCTTTATTTTATTTTTATGTGATGCTGAGGATCGAACCCAGCACCCCATGCATGCCAGGCGAGCACGCTACCGCTTGAGCCACATCCCCAACCCTCCATATATTTTAAATGCTTCTGAGTGATAAAAAGAAAAGAACTATTGATCCATAAAAATGGGAAACAAAGTTTAAGAAACAAGGAATTGTACACCCAAGACAAGGAAACAGATCCCTTATAAGAGCATGTAGTGACCTAGGACTTACACATAATTTCTGCAAAATAAAATGGTATTCTTTTTCTCTTTTAGAGGGCCTTTATTTATTTCCATTCTGAGAATGTGAAAAACTACTTTAGAATTTCCCTTTTCCTATTGATTCTTTGTCTTCCCCCTCATTTTCTAGTCTTGATGAATGATTTTTTTTAGCCTTCACTTTCAACCCTGGAAAAGAATGTAATTTTATATCTAGTGAAAGGTAGTGTTTTACCTGCTCAACACAGCTGTTTCTACTTGAAAAGGGCATTTATTCCTTAAAGGACCTAATGATTCATGTCCTTAACTGAAAACTATGAACATTCTTGATAATGTAGAGGGGACTCATTTACCTTACCTTGGTGTTCATAAGTGATCTAAGTTTTCTGAGATTTAAAAAAAATCCAGGGCTGGTGTTGTAGCTCAGTGGTAGAGCGCTTGCCTAGCACATGTGAAGCACTGGGTTCAATCCTCAACATCACATTTTAAAAAATCAATAAATAAAATAAAGGTATAAAAATACAGACTATTTCTATTAGATTTTTCTTTCTTTCTTTTTCTTTTTTTAATTGATTTTATTTTTTAAATACATGACAGCAGAATGCATTATAATTCTCATTATACATGTAGAGCACAACTTTTCATATCTCTGTTTATATATACAGTATGTTCACACCAGTTCGTGTCTTCATACATGTACTTTGGATAATTATGTCCATCACATTCCACCATCATTGTAACAGATTTTTTTTTAATTAAGAGGCCATTCTTTAGCTGTTAGAAATGGTGACCTACTCCCCTAAGTTTGTTTCTTAAATGGAGTGCTGAGGACCGAACCCAAGGCCTTGAGTATGGTAGGTAAGTGTTGTTCCACTTAACTATGGCCTCAACCCCATTTAAAGTGAACTCAAAAGAAAAAAGTTTCATACAAAAGCACAGCAGCATTTATTATAATAATGAAAAACCTGGAAACCCATTAAATGTCCAACATTATGAAAATGAGAAAATTATGATATATTAATTATATTAAATGTTATATATCCCTTAAATTAACTGTGAAACTACATAACAATACAGATTATTATGTATAAAACAAACTTACATGGAAAAAATAGATCATGAAATTGTATATAAGCTATGATTATAACTTTAAGTACACATAAGGATAAAGTTAAATGGAATATAAAATAATGAAAATGGCTGTATTAGCATGGTGATTTATGGATATTCTCTTAAATTTTTTTTTCATTGTTTTAATACCTTTAAAAATTGTGAATCTTCTGGGGGTGATTCACTATCTTAGGCTTTTTATTTTTTATGTGAAATACGTTTTTTTCAGTTCTATACATTGAACCTTGTGCATGCTTATCATGTTCTCTCTTACTGAACTATACCTACAGTCCCTAAAATCTCTAATGTGTGGGAAAAATAAAATAGAACAAACTTAAAAATTTTTAGAAAGTGTTTGTGTTTTGGTTGCCTAAAAAAGAAACCAGTATCATTTTTTGTTTGCTTATAGAGGTGAATTGGGAAAATTAGGGTCAAATGTAAAGATATATCTGTGATTTTATTTTTTCTTTTTAAACTTTAGGTCCAAAATTATGCTGATGCCCTACAATGGTACTATTATTCTCTGACGTTTTATGGATTCGGTCAGCTAGATCTGGATTTAGCCAAGCTGCAGAGGAACATGGCTTCCTGTTACCTGCATTTGAAACAACTTGATAAGGTCCTTTGATTTATCTATTTTCTTATATACAGTAGCGGAGACATGTGGTGTTATGACTTCTCAGCTGTATAGGATGTTTGAGCATTCCTTCATATAGAACAAGGTCAAATTAACGTTTTCTTGATTTGTGCATTGTAAACATTAAATGGGATTTTCCAAAAGGAGAAAGAATTTGAAAGACTATTAGTTTCATTACTTACTGTTTACTTTTGGCACCCTATTCTGAAAGGTAATATGTCATCCAAACCTCTGAAGTTATCTGCTACTAATCATCTGCAATATTGTACTAGGAAGCAGATTAAATTTTAATATCTTCCTTTTTCTTAAGCATTCATTGAGAGAAAGTACAAGAAGTCATTCTTTCACGTTGGCGTCTCTTGCTTTTCTAACCACTCTAGAAAACATTTAGTAATTGACTCCTTAGTAAGACAAAATTCTAGAATATAAAAAAGATAAAAGCTTTTTAAAGATAAAGCCATCAGTGCTTTCAATAGTGATTGGGACATTTCTTCCTTTGGGTTATCATATAGTATGTACATAATAGGGGTATTGGCTCTTTTTTTGACATATCATATTTCATACATTAGATTCAAGTGGGTTATGAACTCCAAATTTTTACCCCAAATGCAGATTGCAGAATCACGTCGGTTACACATCCACATTTTTACATGATGCCCTATTAGTAACTGTTCTATTCTGCTACCTTTCCTATCCTCTACTATCCCCCCTCCCCTCCCCTCCCATCTTCTCTCTCTACCCCATCTACTGTAATTCATTTCCCTCCTTGTTTATTATCCCATTCCCCTCACAACCTCTTATATGTAATTTTGTATAGCAATGAGGGTCTGCCTTCATTTCTATGCAATTTCCCTTTTCTCTCCCTTTCCCTCCCATCTTATGTCTCTGTTTAATGTTAATCTTTTCTTCCTGCTCTTCCTCCCTGCTCTGTTCATAGTTGCTCTCATTATATCAAAGAAGACATTTGGTATTTGTTTTTCAGGGATTGGCTAGCTTCACTAAGCATAATCTGCTCTAGTGCCATCCATTTCCCTGCAAATTCCATGATTTTGTCATTTTTAAGTGCTGCGTAATACTCCATGGTGTATAAATGCCACATTTTTTTTTATCCATTCATCTATTGAAGGGCATCTGGGTTGGTTCCACAGTCTAGCTATTGTGAATTGTGCTGCTATGAACATCTATGTGGCAGTATCCCTGTAATACGCTCTTTTAAGGTCTTCAGGGAATAGTCCGAGAAGGGCAATAGCTGGGTCAAATGGTGGTTCCATTCCCAGCTTTCCCAGGAATCTCCATACTGCTTTCCAAATTGGCTGCACCAATTTGCAGTCCCACCAGCAATGTACAAGTGTACCCTTTCTCCACATCCTCGCCAGCACTTGTTGTTGTTTGACTTCAGAATGGCTGCCAATCTTACTGGAGTGAGATGGTATCTTAGGGTGGTTTTGATTTGTATTTCTCTGACTGTAGAGAAGGTGAGCATTTTTTCATGTACTTGTTGATTAATTGTATGTCTTCCTTTGAGAAGTGTCTGTTCAGGTCCTTGGCCCATTTGTTGATTGGGTTATTTGTTATCTTATTGTCTAATTTTTTGAGTTCTTTGTATACTCTGGATATTAGGGCTCTATCTGAAGTGTGAGGAGTAAAAATTTGTTCCCATGATGTAGGCTCCCTATTTACCTCTCTTATTGTTTCTCTTGCTGAGAAAAAACTTTTTAGTTTAAGTAGGTCCCATTTGTTGATTCTTGTTATTAACTCTTGAGCTATGGGTATCCTATTAAGGAATTTGGAGCCCGACCCCACAATACGTAGATCAGAGCCAACTTTTTCTTTTGTCAGACGCAGAGTATCTGATTTGATATCAAGCTCCTTGATCCATGTTGAGTTAACTTTTGTGCATGGAGAGAGGAGGGGATTTAGTTTCATTTTGTTGCATATGGATTTCCAGTTTTCCCAACACCATTTGTTGAAGATGCTATCCTTCCTCCAGTGCATGCTTTTAGCCCCTTTATCAAATATAAGATAGTTGTAACTTTGTGGATTAGTCTCTGTGTCCTCTATTCTGTACCATTGGTCCACCTGCCTGTTTTGGTACCAGTACCATGCTGTTTTTGTTACTATTGCTCTGTAATATAGTTTGAAATCTGGTATCGCTATACCGCCTGATTCACACTTCCTGCTTAAAATTGCTTTTGCTATTCTGGGTCTTTTATTTTTCCATAGGAATTTCATGATTGCTTTATCTATTTCTACAAGAAATGCCATTGGGATTTTGACTGGCATTGCATTAAACCTATAGAGAACTTTTGGTAATATTGCCATTTTGATGATGTTAGTTCTGCCTATCCATGAACAGGGTATATTTTTCCATCTTCTAAGATCTTCTTCTACTTCTCTCTTTAGGGTTCTGTAGTTTTCATTGTATAAATCTTTCACGTCTTTTGTTAGGTTGATTCCCAAGTATTTTATTTATTTATTTTTTTGAGGATATTGTGAATGAAGTGTTTTTTCTCATTTCCGTTTCAGAAGATTTGTCGCTGATATACAGAAATGCCTTTGATTTATGCATGTTGATTTTATATCCTGCCACTTTGCTGAATTCATTTATTAGTTCTAGTAGTTTTTTTGTAGACCCTTTTGGGTCTTCTAGGTATAGAATCGTGTCAACTGCAAATAGTGATAATTTAAGTTCTTCTTTTCCTATTTTTGTGCCTTTAATTTCTTTCGTCTGTCTAATTGCTCTGGCCAGTGTTTTGAGAACTATATTGAATAGAAGTGGTGATAGAGGGCATCCCTGTCTTGTTCCAGATTTTAGAGGGAATGCCTTCAATTTTTCTCCATTCAGAATGATGCTAACCTGAGGCTTAGCATAGATAGCTTTTACAATGTCGAGGTAAGTTCCTGTTATCCTTAGTTTTTCTAGTGTTTTGAACATAAAGGGATGCTGTACTTTGTCGAATGCTTTTTCTGCATCTATCGAGATGATCATATGGTTCTTATCTTTAAGTCTATTGATGTGGTGAATAACACTTATTGATTTCCGTATATTGAACCATCCTTGCATCCCAGGGATGAATCCTACTTGATCATGGTGCACAATTTTTTTGATGTGCCTTTATATCCAATTCGCCAGAATTTTATTGAGGATTTTTGCATCTAGGTTCATTAGAGATATTGGTCTGTAGTTTTCTTTCTTTGAGGTGTCTTTGTCTGGTTTCAGAATCAGGATGATGTTGGCCTCATAGAATGAATTTGGAAGAGCTCCCTCTTTTTCTATTTCCTGAAATAACTTGAAAAGTATTGGTATTAATTCTTCTTTAAAGGTTTTGTAAAACTCCGCTGTATACCCATCCAGTCCTGGGCTTTTCTTAGTTGGTAGTCTTTAGATTGCTTCTTCTATTTCATCCATTGATATTGGTCTGTTCAAATTGTGTGTATCCTCCTGACTCAGTCTGGTCAAATCATATGACTTAAGAAATTTATCGATGTCTTCACTATCTTCTATTTTATTGGGATATAGGTTTTCAAAATAATTCCTAATTGTCTTCTGTATTTCTGTAGCATCTGTTGTGATATTGCCTTTTTCATCCCGTATGTTAGTAATTTGAGTTCTCTCTCTTCTTCTCTTTGTTAGCATGGCTAAAAGTCTGTCGATCTTATTTATTTTTTCGAAGAACCAACTTTTAGTTTTGTTAATTTTTTCAATAGTTTCTTTTGTTTCAATTTCGTTGATTTCCTCTCTGATTTTAATTATTTCTTGCCTTCTGCTACATTTGCTGTTGTTTTGCTCTTCCTTCTCTAGGGCTTTGAGATGAAGTGTGAGCTCATTTATTTGTTGGTTTTTTCTTTTTTTGAGGAATGACCTCCAGGCAATGAATTTCCCTCTTAAAACTGCTTTCATTGTGTCCCATAGATTCTGATATGTTGTGTCTGTATTTTCATTTATCTCTAAGAATTTTTTGATTTCCTCCTTTATGTCTTCTGTAACCCATTGATCATTCAGTAACATATTGTTCATTTTTCATGTGATGTGGGATTTTTCCTTTCTTCTTTTATCATTGATTTCCAGTTTCATTCCATTATGATCAGATAAAATGCATGGTATTATCTCTACCCCTTTATATTTACTGAGGGTTGCCCTATGGCATAATATATGGTCTATTTTTGAGAAGGATCGATGTGCTGCTGAGAAAAAAGTATATCCACTTGATGATGGTTGATATATTCTATATATGTCAGTTAAGTCTAGGTTATTGATTGTGATATTGAGTTCTATAGTTTCTTTATTCAACTTTTGTTTGGAGGATCTGTCCAATGGTGAGAGAGGTGTGTTGAAGTCACCCATAATTATTGTGTTGTGGTCTATTTGATTCTTGAACTTGAGGAGAATTTGTTTTATGAATGTCGCGGCACCATTATTTGGTGCATAAATATTTATAATTGTTATGTCTTGTTGGTGAATGGTTCCTTTTAACAGTATATAATGTCCTTCCTTATCCCTTTTGATTAACTTAGTCTTGAAGTCAATTTTATTCGATATGAGGATGGCCACCCCTGCTTGCTTACAGGACCATGTGCGTGGTATATTTTTTCCAACCTTTCACCTTCAGCCTGTGTATGTCTTTTCCAATCAAATGTGTCTCCTGGAGGCAGCATATTGTTGGATTCGTTTTTTTAATCCATGTTACCAGCCTATGTCGCTTTATTGGAGAGTTTAAGCCATTAACGTTTAGAGTTACTATTTATACATGGTTTGTACTTCCAGCCATGTTTGATTATTTATCTTTTTTTTTCTAATTTAGCTTGTTTCTCCATGATTAGCT
This sequence comes from Ictidomys tridecemlineatus, assembly GCF_052094955.1. Taxonomy (NCBI): domain Eukaryota; kingdom Metazoa; phylum Chordata; class Mammalia; order Rodentia; family Sciuridae; genus Ictidomys; species Ictidomys tridecemlineatus. The sequence continues at coordinate 73,918,403 of NC_135493.1, read as the reverse complement.
TTCCTCTCGTCCTCTGTCTTTACCGAGGCACTTCCTACTGATGGTTTTGGTTATTGTTTTTCATTTCTTCCTTGTGTAGTGTTTTGCTCAATACGCTTTACAATGCTGGTTTTCTGGCTGCAGATGCTTTTAGTTTTTGTTTATCATTGAAGATTTTTATTTCATTGTCATACCTGAAGCTTAATTTTGCTGGATACAGAATTCTTGGTTGGCATCTATTGTCTTTCAGTGTTTGAAATACGTTGTTCAAGGATCTTCTTGCTTTCAGCGTCTGTGATGAAAAATCCGTTGTTAACCTTATTGGTTACCCCTGAATGTAATCTGCCTCCTTTCTCTTGTAGCTTTTAATATTTTCTCTTTGTTTTGTATATTGGATATCTTCATAACAATGTGTCTTGGCGTTGGTCTATTGTGATTTTGTGTGCTTGGTGTCCTGTATGCATCTACAATTTGTATATTCGTTTCCTTTTTTATTTCTGGAAAGTTTTCTGTAATTATTTCATTCAGCCGGTCACTCATTCCCTTGGTTTGAATCTCTGTGCCTTCCTCTATCCCGATGACTCTTAAATATTTTTTTTATGTTATCTCATATCTCTTGGATATTTTTCTCGTGACTTTTAACCAGCCTTTCTGAGTTGGCTAGACTCTTTTCAAGATGATATATTTTGTCTTCATTATCTGACGTTCTGGCTTCTACTTGCTCCACTCTGTTAGTGATACTCTCATTTGAGTTTTTAATTTGGTTTATAGTTTCTTTCATTTCTAGAATTATTGTTTGATTTTTTTATAATCTGTATCTCCTGATAAAGATGCTTAACTTCTTTTATCTGTTTATGTAATACATTTTCAATGTATTCTTTCACTGTATGAATTTGCTGTCTCGTATCCTCTTTAAGGTTCCATTCCATCTGTCTAAGGTATTCCTTGAGTTCTTTATATGACCATTTTTCTGATGGCTCTAGGTCCTCCTGAATATTTAGGCTGTCCTGCATTGTTTGTACTCCTTTTCTTCCTTGCTTTTTCATGCTGCTCATGTTACTTCTTGTTCTGTTTGACTGCTGAGTTACTGTTTACCCCTATAAATTTATTTGATGCTTGGGAGAAAAGGTATTAGAAGGGAAGGGAAGAAGTCACTAAAGAGAATGAGAGTAAGCAGATAGAATTCAAGGAAGGAGGAATAAGAGAATTGAAAAGAAACAAAAAGACAAATAATAATAAAAAATTAAAATTAAAAAAAATAAAAATAAAAAATAAAATAAAATAATAAAAAGTTTTTAAAAATTAAAGAAATTAAAAAAATTACAAAACAACAACAAAAAATGAAAATGAAAAAAACCCATATTAAAAAAAAAAGAAAAGAAAAAAAATTAATAAATGCAGTCTTAGAGTTTGATTAACTTCTCTTCCAGTAGGTGGAGCTGTGCCCACTGGGCCAAGTTTCTCCTCTCAATAGGTGGGAACCAATCACTGCACAGCAGCTCTTCCTCCCAGACTGGGCGGGTCTCCAATCCTGGGTGCCTAGGGCCTCCTCTTGTGTCTAGACACTTCCCCTCTTTTCCTCAAGCCAGGCCCCCCCTCACCAGTGACGCTCACCACAATACTGGCTACACGCCAGGTCTGCTGCTCCTGGGAGCTCTGTTTTCATGAATACCTGGGCACACTCTTCCTGTTTGCCATACCCTCGGACCCTAAGTTTGTAGAGCTTGGGGCTGAGAACCCCCAGCGAATTTGCTTGCCCTCCGGTAGCCACGCTCCCGGTAGCTGGTGCAAGGGACCTCAGTTGTCAGCACTGGTTGGAGCAGTAGCCGGGAGTTCCATGCCGTGAGTCCCGCGCCACTCCTGATTCCCTTGGTCTGGCTATCACGCTCACGGGAGAGCTGGGAGGGGGGAGGGGCTTTTAAGGTTTCCCCGATGTGTGGAGAGGGAAGGCTAGGGGATTACACACCTGCTGCCACTGGTTTCAATGAATTTATCTCCTCCGCCGCGTTTAGGTGACGTCAGTTCTCTGCCATGGTGGTATCCCATGCAAACGATGACAGTTCGTTCCCTTTGCCGGGTGACCAATGCAACAGGTGGATCCTGTCGGTCTCTCCCAAGCCCTGTTTCAATCCTGTGGCCACTGCCTATGCAGGCTCGGTTGGCATTTACTTCCGTAGGATCAGAAGGGCTGACCAGTTGTTTCGGCGGGATCGTTAGTGCTGAGTCATAGCGGTTTGGCTGCAAGAAGCAGGTGAGCGAGAGCTTGAATGCAGCCAATCCCGGCTCAGTGTGTGTGCTGAGAGGCCCAGACTGTTCGCCCCAGATCCACGTCAGCTCTGCATTGCCTAGTGATCCTGAGCAAACAGCATTTAGACAGTTCTCGACTCCCTATGCCCGCGCAGCTGAAGAGGTCAGAGACTTGATCTCTCTGCGCCCGCCGCCATGTTGGATCGGGTATTGGCTCTTGTAGGAACAAAATCTAGAAGGACAGGTGTGAACTCAATGAAATATGAATGTTTTTTGTTGCCTTTTAAATTTTAATGACAGGTTTAGGGGAGATATATGATTAAGGGTAGTGATTGCAGACATTTTCTTTGAAGGTCTATTGTTGAAAGATTAAATATTTTAGATCTTCTTTGAAAGATTAAATACTTTAGATTTTCTTTTAAAATAATATTTACTATTTAGTTTATATGTCATAAATTCATTGCCTAGAAAAGAAGTTGAAATGTTACTTAATTTATCGTATTTCTTCATAGTATCATTTAACTGTGTCAGAACAATAGTTGCCCACTATTTGCTTTAAGACCTGAAAAGAAGATGATACTCAAATTTTATAACTTTCATAATTTGTGACACATTAGGCCAGATATATTGGGAAGAACCTGGACCCAAAGGTAGAAATGTCATGTAGGGAATGCATTAAAATGTAGACCATCCTTCAGCAAGATATCAAATCAGCTAGTCAAGATAGGGGGAAACAGCACAATACTAGATCCTTGGCTAGGCTCTGAATTTATATAGATAAGCAAGGCATAGTTGCTTTCTACTTGGCCAAGCAGGGTATCATAATGGGCAGATAAGCAGAACATGACAAATGAGAGAAAGTTAAGTGTTGGAAATAGTTCATAAGCCAGACACACTCGTAGTTGGCATCACATAGCAGGCAACAGACTTGAACTGAGATCTGGACGCAGAGGCAGTACTCAGATATTTGAGGCATGACATTGTTTGTAGATGAACTAGGAGGAATAAGCTAGGGCTCCATTACTAAAGGAACTGGCATAGAATACCTGCATAAAGAGCCATACTGAGATAACATTACCAGGAGAGGAATACAGGTTGACAATGTTCCCAGACTTTGAAGCAAGTACATTTTTATTTATTTTTTGTGCTATTAGGGATTGATCCCAGGGCCTTGTGCCTCTAAGGTAAGCATGCTGCCACTGAGCCACATACCCAATCCTAAGGAGTACTTCTTAAATCTATTCTAACAAAGGTCAAGTTTGGAACTGAAGCTTAGTGTAGGACTGAACCTATAACTGGGAGTTCAAATGTTGTTAGTAGTGAGTAGAATAGGAAAGCAGGAGACCAGGTGTATCTTAATAGCATAGACTTTATATGCAACTATCATTTAAGGCCCAATTGGTATTGAAGCCAAAGTTTATTTTGAGTATGTTCAAGGTAACCTTATTGATTACTGTTAGTGTATTTATCACTTGCATCCTTCCTGTCTTAAATTTAGGAGACATTGCTTGAATACTCTCCACATGTGGGGAATACTCTCCCATGTACTAGTATAGGCAAAAAGGTGAAAATATGCACAGTCTGTAAAGCTTTTATATTTGCACCATGCCAATGTCTGGCCTTTGTTAATTTTTATTGTCTGCTTTTTACACTCCTTCCTTTGAGCTGCTTGGGCATCATTGTTGTTTTTTAAAATATGATTTTAGTTGTAGATGGACATAATATCTTTATTTTATTTATTTTTATGTGGTGCTAGAATCGAACCCAGTGCCTTACACATGCTAGGCAAGGGCTCCACCATTTACAGCCCCAGCCCTGCTGGAACATTTTTGGGAAATTTTATGAAGCCATACTTATTGAATCTTCTAAAATTATGTTTTTTTTTAAGCTAGGCAGTGAATAATACTGACTTTTGTTGACTTTCCTTTTTTGTTTCTTTTTCTTCTTCTTTTTAAATCTTTTATTTTTGTATTTTACAGTACTGGGGGTTGAACCCAGGGGTGCTCTACCACTGAGATACATCTCTAGCCCCTTTTTAATTTTATTTTTTAAATTTTGAGACATGTTGTCACTGAGGCTAGCCTCAAACTTTGATTCTCCTGTCTTGGCATCCTGAGTTATTGGAATTACAAGTGTGCAACACCATGCCTAGCTTCTTGCTCACTTTCTATCATCTTCCCCATAGTAATGATTCTAAACCATTTTTCTGTCCTTGAGCCCCTATGTCTTCTCCTTTGTTTTACCAAAAGATTTTAATATGATTGTGATTGACTGAGTTTGCATCCAATGACATGAAGTTTATCAGTGTGTCTCCTTTTTACACATCCTTCTGTCTTGTCTCAGAGAAAGAATTACTTTTCTCTGGTAACTATTCTACAGGTCTCAATCCTATCTTTTTAATCTTCCTCTATTGTTCCTTTCCCCTGTTGCTACAATTATTTGGGCATCTTCCTTATTAAGAAAACTTCCTTCGGGCTAGGGTTGTAGCTCAGTGGTAAATCGCTTGCCTAGCATGAGTGAAGCACTGGGTTTGATCCTCTGCACTGCATGTAAATAAATAAAATAAAGGTTCATTTACAAGTAAAAAGATATCTTAAAAAAAAAACAACTTTCCTTCAACCTTAGTCATCCTCCTCAAACTTCAGTCCTATACATGTCCTTTCTTTCATTGCAAAACTTTCCAGCCCCAACATTAAAAAATTATTTATTGACTATCTGCTATATATTCAGAACTGTTTGGGGGCTTGGGGACATATTCAGTGGTAGAATATCTGACAAACTTGTGTAACACCCTGGGTTTCATCCTCAGTACCCCCCCCAGCACACACACACAAAGTTTAATACTGTTTTGGCATGTAATGAGCTTGGGTTCTAAGTGTAGAAGCAATTTGTTACACTTTTTTTTTGGTACTAGGGATTGAACTTGAACTCAAGGGCACTCAACCACTAACCACTTGCCTAGCCTTATATTGGGGATATAGTAATGGACACAATAAAAATATAAATAAGTTGCACTGCATGGTATCTGCACTCTGCAGTTTCCTCCTGGTGGCATGTTCAAAGGACGGTGCAATAGAAATTCAGTATCTGGCATGGTTGGTTTTCTTGGCTTTATGCATGTTGAACCTGTTATTTCTATTGCTTACAGCATTTGTATAGTTCTTTATACTGGTTCACTTTGATACTATCTTCAATAATAAGACATAAAAAGCTAAATATTTATATATTTTACATGAGACAATGTTAAACAATATAGTGTAGGGCTGCAGGTGGAGCTTAGTGGTAAAGTACATGTTTAGCAGGAATGAGGTCCTGGGTTCTATCCCCAGCACCAAATCCAAACAATATTGTAGTTTTATATGCATAAACTTTACCTCTAGAGAGTTTATAGAACCTTAAGCCCAATATTCTAATTTTCTTATATTTGAGGACTTTGAAGTCTGTGGTTGGTGCAAGTCATAGACTTGAATGTTCTTGAGCAGGATGTAATGAGCTTGGGTTCTAAGTGTAGAAGCAATTTGTTACACTTTTTTTTTGGTACTAGGGATTGAACTTGAACTCAAGGGCACTCAACCACTGACCACTTGCCTAGCCTTATTTGTATTTTATTTAGAAACAGGGTCTCACTGAGTTGCTCAGGGCCTCACTTTTGCTGAGGCTGGCTTTGAACTTGCTCTCCTCCTGTCTCAGCCTCCCAAGCCACTGGGATTACAGGCATGCACCACTGTGCCCAGCATCACACTTTCATATAGTGAGATCTTAAAACCTTAATGTTGGTTGATAAATGAATCATTTTGGTTATTGTGTAAAGTTAGGGTAATGTACACTTAGATACTCTTTAAGTACAGAAATCCCATCTTCAGGCTTGCAACTGAAGTTTTGATACACAGGTGGCATTCATACTACTATGGATTGATGAAACTAAAGCAAAATTTCTAACTACAGGGACTGGAGTTGTGACTCAGAGGTAGAGCGCTCACCTGCCATACATGAGGCACTGGGTTCAATCCTCAGCACCACATAAAAATGAAATAAAGATATTGTGCCCACTTATAACTAAAAAATAAATATTTAAAAAAATTTCAAACTATAGATTATCTATAATATTTTCAATATCCTGTTGCAACACATGACTAAAGTGATCAGGGTCATTCCAAGTGAATTTTGCTGACTGAATAAAGACACAGACACAGAAAGTACCTTTTTGGGTTCAGTGACCACTCCTCAGCCACAGCTCCCACAAGCGGGGGCAAGACAGGCAAGAAAGAGAAAAAGCACGCCTGGAACCCAGGTTTTATTGGGGAGAAGCCATTCAAATGAGACAAGGGTAGGATTACAAGAAACAAGTAGGTGTAATTCAACACTCACTCCTGGAGCTGCACCTCTCTTATCCTAGTGAAAGTAAAGTCCAATTGCATTGCAATGTTCAGTACCTCTTTACTCAGGACTTAAAGGTGTGTACGTAGATCCTGTTCAGAGTGGCTCCCGACAGTATCCATAAAAATTGAGACTATTTATAGACTGTTTTTTATACAACCTGAAGGGGAAACAACTATTCTTTACGTGCTGATTACATATTGTTTCTATTTACTATATACGGTTCTAAAAATCATGCCTTTCCACTATAGGACTGAAAAGAGCTTTAAATGTAATCAGTAAATATAAACAATAAATGTAATCGCATGATGCTCACTCACTAGATGGCACTGTGGCTTCTGTTTGTACTATATTGGCCTCACTGATTTTGAAGTTATTTTGTATTACTTAGATACGTATTGCATTTCCCACAAATATATCCTTATGGATGTAAAACAAAAAGCACTTAAGAAAATATCAGATGAAGGTGAATTGTGGCTCATTTGATGCAGGCATAATGTACAAATACCCTAACCAGGGTTTTGAATAAAGTCAACAAGTATTTATTGAATGCCTAATCTGTGTCTGATACTATTAAAATAAGTAGAAGATATGGTCTGTTCTACAGATGAGCTTAAGATATTAATGCAGAATTGAGATTTACACATATAAAATACTTAGAAAGTAATAAAATATTATGTGCAATTATGTGTCAAATACTGCAAGTCTTAAAATAGGAATAGGAAGATGAGGGCATTTTATGAATATTGATTGAGTATACACATGACCTGAAGTTGAAAACAGTAACTGATACATTAGAAGACATGTCAGCTCTGAAGGCTGAAATAATGAGCCCAAGATAAAGACAAACAGGAAACAACAAAACATCCTATACTTGTATCCCCCAAACCAACTATACAAGAATAAAATAGATAAAATGTGGTTTTAACAGAAGCATATATAAAGCACAGGGCTTTTTGCTTTCTGTGAGCTCAACAAAAGCCAATAACACTAAGAACATTCTCCCAAATTAGACTGAATCAATTGAAATGCAGTTGGTCTTCCATATCTGTGGATTCCCCATCTGTGGATGCAACCAACAGCAGATTAAAAAAAAATTGCATACTAAACTCATACAGACTTGTATTTTTGTCATTATTTCTTATACAACTCTGTATAAAAACTATTTACATTGTATTAGGAATTATAAGTAATTTGGGAATGATTTGAAGTACACTGAGGATGCAGGTAGGTTATACGCAAGTAAGAGACTTGAGGATTCACAGATTTTGGTATCCATGGGGTGGGAGTATGCTATTGGTGGTGGTGTGTTGGTATTAGAACCAACCTTTCACAGATTCTGAGGAGTGACTGTATAATGCACAGAGGGAGTAAAGTGGCAATTACTCTCTTTTCTACTTTGGTTAGAGCCTATCTGAAGTAGAGTGTTGGACTAGGGGCAACAGTTTTGAAGAGGAATATTGAAAAACCCAAACATGCTAAGAAGAATGTACTCAAAGATGATGAGAACACTAAAATCCTTCTTATTTGAAGAAGAGTTAAAGGAGTATAAAGGGTGAAAATGGAAGACTTGGGGGAAGCATGATAGCTTTCCATTGGTGAGACCCACAAGGGATGAGATTTTGGATCATCATAGACACTTTCTAGCTGAGTGTGAGGGCACATGCCTATAATCCCAGCAACCCAGGAAGCTGGGGCAGGAGGATTACAAGTTTAAGACCAGCCTCAGCAATTTACCAAGACTCTTCCCAAAATTAAAAAAAAAAAAATTAAAAAAGCTGGGGCTGTAGCTCAGTGGTAAAACCCCCATGGGTTCAGTCTCCAGTACTACAAAAAAATGAAATAAATATATGTTAAAAAACACTTTCTAGTGATTAGAATTATGCAAAAAATAAGGTGGATATTATTTTTTAAGTAAAATTGTTTTTTATTTTTTTAACCTTTTTATTAATTATGTGTTGCTGAGGATTGAACCCAGTGCCTCACATGTGCTAGGCAAGTGTTCTACCACTG